>NC_071992.2:41070625-41381770 GCF_028885655.2 Pongo abelii
GCCATAAAAAATGATGAGTTCATGTCCTTTGTAGGGACATGGATGAAACTGGAAATCATCATTCTCAGTAAACTATCGCAAGAACAAAAAACCAAACACCACATGTTCTCACTCATAGGTGGGAATTGAACAATGAGAACACATGGACACAGGAAGGGGAACATCACACTTCGGGGACTGTTGTGGGGTGGCGGGAGGGGGGAGGGATAGCATTGGGAGATATACCTAATGCTAGATGACGAGTTAGTGGGTGCAGCGCACCAGCATGGCACATGTATACATATGTAACTTACCTGCACATTGCGCACACGTACCATAAAACCTAAAGTATAATAATAATAATAATAAAAAAATTGCACATTTTAAATATATGCAGTTTATGATATATCAGTCTTTCAATAAACCTGTTAAAATGAGGATAATAAAATCTATTCATAAAAAAACACACACACACACACACAAAAAATCAAGTATACATATTAAAAATTGTGAGCAATCTCAAATGAAGGTCCATCGTTTCATTTTAAATCTCTAAATGAATTCATACAAGACTCAAACGTTTGTGCCATTCGCTCATGTAGCCTCAATTTTTGCAATTGTAATGCACATCACTGAAATTTTACAGTTGGTAATGTATTAACTATGTAACTTAACACTTGGAATTAAATAGTTCTTTGGATATTTGACTAGTTAAGTTTTTAAAAAGACTATTGGATCTGAACTTCTTTTACTTTTATATATTTTTTAATATACTTTATATGTTTTTTACTTTCTTGGTCATGGATGCCACTTCAAAATTTGAAAATATTAAAGGACATCCTTTCTATCTTCAAAAAGAATAAATAAGGATAAATTATATGCAAGTTTGACATCTCTGTTTGACTTTGTATGTCAAACTGACCTTGTTCAGAGTATTGCATTCTCCCTTTCTCCTGTGTCTGTAACCATAGAGTTAAGCACAATTTGGGTTTTCTAAACCCAGATCAGATTTTATTAAATTTCATAAATGTTTACTAAAAGCTACCATTTTTCAGGCACTGTATTAGGTACTGTGATATCTAAGTTCTGGATAGGATATGTTTCCTGACTTTTAGAAGTGCATCCTCTGTTATGAAGAGAGCCATACACACAAGAATAATACAAAATCAACCCTATTAAAGATACAAACCAGAAAGGTTGAGGAGTAAGAAAGAACAAAATAATATAAGAACCAGAAATTCATTCAGAATACTTACCACTAATTGATGAGTTGAAGCATTTACTGTAATTGCTCTTCTGTTTGTTACAAAGCAAGAGGAAACTAGCTGTGGCTCAGCAGCTGCCTAAAAGCAATGTTAGCTTAGCATTGGCTGTTCCTATTGAGATACAAGCTCAGTGTATTTTTTTGTTGCTTTGTTCCCTGCCCCACCCACCCCCACCTGCCCCACATGGAGTTTTGCTCTTGTCACCCAGGCTGGAGGGCAATGGCACGATCTCAGCTCACTGCAACCTCCACTTCCTGGGCTCAAGCGATTCTCCTTCCTCAGCCTCCTCAAGTGCTGGGATTACAGGCGCCCACCACCATGCCCGGCTAATTTTTGTATTTTTTAGTAGAGACAGGGTTTCACCATGTTGACCAGGCTGGTTTTGAACTCCTGACCTCTGGTGATCCAACCACCTCGGCCTCCCTAAGTGCTGTCATTACAGGCGTGAGCCACCTCACCTGGCCTGTTGCCTTGTTTTTGTTCACGCTATTAATTTCAGGTGTAGATTGCCCTGTTGAAATTGTGTGCATCCATAAAAATCACATCTTCACTTTAAATGTGTTAGTTCCCCAAGTGAGATTTTTCTCTGTTCCCATGAGGCCTTTTAGTTTATGTGTTGGCCTATTACGTAGTATGAGAAATTAATCCATTCTTTGGGATTAGAAAAGAATGAAAAGCTAATGCATACAGACGGAGACCTGGTGTGAGGCTGGGAAGGAGGAGGCATTGCAGTTCCAGGGAATAAAGCAGTGTTTAGGAAAGACCCAAAGTCAGCTGCTAAAGCACTGGGGATAGGAGAAATTAAGTGGCAGGTTCCGGTCTGAGTTCAGAAAAATTACTATGCTGAGGCTAGAATTTTCTACTGGAATGTAAGTACTGTAATTGTGGGCAAGAATCTTCTCTATCTCTTTCACTACATGAAATGAGTATTTATTGCCCTGAGAAGTTTCTGAACAATAGAATGACATCACATGAGTTTTAGCCAATGGCCTGCGGAGAACCAGATTGGAGGAAAAAGCCTGGTTGTGAAGTCCATTTGGGCAGCGTCAGTGGGGAAAAAAATGCAGCTGGCGCTCTTCAAAAATATGAAGAGCTGGCGTTTCATATTGAAAAGCGGCTCACTCTTCCCTTCTTTGGAATATTCACACATCTGGCTAAATAGTTTTGAAAAAATATTAGAAACAGGTTTGGCAAATATGAATATATTTTTAGGTGTGTATATAGATTTTAATTTAGAAAGTATTACATATTCGCT
Source organism: Pongo abelii (assembly GCF_028885655.2). Lineage (NCBI taxonomy): Eukaryota > Metazoa > Chordata > Mammalia > Primates > Hominidae > Pongo > Pongo abelii. Next base: position 41,073,125 of record NC_071992.2, read on the forward strand.
TTTGAAAGGACCTAGGAAGCCCCGAACGGTGGCGGATGCCCGTAATCCCAGCTACTCAGGAAGTTGAGGAGGGAGGATCGCTTGAACCCAGGAGTTCGAGACCAGCCTGGGCAGAATAGTGAGCACCCCCGTCCCAAAAACAAAGCAACTGGGAAGTGTCTGGTGCAGGAGAGCACACGCTGACTGTGAATAAGTGTGTCAGTTCTTAAGGTCCAGCAACGCAAAGCGAAAAGTTAGAGGAGGACTACAAGCGTGATCTCGACAGGGGGCGCTGGGTGGTCAGTGGCTCCAGCAACCACGCGGCTGGGGTGCGCCGGGAAGGGAGCTGGATGTTTTAGCCTCGGGGCGCACGCTGCGGGCCCTTCGTGTTCCGGACGCTAAACACCGAGAGCACCCCGGGCTCCGGGGCCTCCGGAGAACGCTGTCCCATGAACGTGCGGGAAGCGGCCCCCGGCGTCCGCGCGTCCCCGGCAACTCCCGGCGTCCCAACGGCTTCCCGCTGGCAGCCCCGAAGCCGCACTATGTTCCGCCTCTGGTTGCTGCTGGCCTGGCTCTGCGGCCTCCTGGCGTCAAGACCCGGTGAGCCAGCTCAGACCCGGACGCTAGTCCGGGCGCTCGTCACACTGCGGCCCGACTCCCTGCAAAGCCCGGGGCCCTCCCTGCCTGGGTCCCTTTGGTCCTGTCACCCTGGCAATGGGGCCTTTTCCGGGGGATTAGGCGCCCGGTCCGGATGGAGAAGCGACTCAGGGCCCAGCACCAGGGCTCACGCCTGTAATCCCAGGGCTTTGGGAGGCTGAGGCGAGCTGATTGCTTGACCTCGGAGTTGGAGACCAGCCTGGGCAACACAGCAAGACCCCATCTCCACAAACAAATTTTAAAAAATGTTCCGAGGTGGTGGTGCGCACCTGTGGTCCCAGCTACCCGGGAAGCTGAGGGAGGAGGACCACGTGAGTCCAGGAGGTGGAGGCTGCAGTGAGCCAAGATTGCCCCCACTGGACTCCGGCCTGGGCGACAGAGATCCTGTCTTTTTTATAAATTAAAAAAATTGTTTTTGTGTGTGACCGAGTCCCTTCTGTCGCCCAGGCTGGAGTGCAGTGGGCAACAGAGGGAGACTCCAGCTCATAGTTCTCTAGAACTATGAGGAAAATAAATTTCTGTTGTTTAAGCCATGCAGTCTACACTATTTTGTTATGGCAGTGGGAGCTGACTAATATAGTACTTAACAGCAAAATGATTGAAAAACTGTAAAAGTTCATTAGTAAGAGAACTGCTAAATAAACTGTGGTTACCTCCAAACAATGCAAATGGACCACTGTGGAGAGGGAGGAAGTAAGACATGCTATGTACTGACTCTGGCTGACAAGATTCAGAATAGTATGTTATAAGAGAAGGAAAATACGGGCATATCCAAACATTTTACTTGCATGTAAGCATCCCTGGTGATACTGTAAATTTTTGAGAACTCTTCCTACTCTTCTTCCTATCCTGCCATAATTACCTCTGCAGCATAGCAGAGGTGTGGTCAAGGCCAGGGTGTCAGCCTAGTTAGATTGGAGTGAGTGTTCTCTTCCTGGCTTGTAAACAGCTACCTTCTCCCTGCGTACTCACAGGACCTTTTCTTTGTGTATAGGGAAAGACAGGAGGAGCAAATTCTCTGATGTCTCATCTTATAAGGGCATGAATCTCATCATGAGGGTCCCACTCTATGCCTAAAACCCTGCTTACCTCCCAAAGGCCATAACCAAATACTGTCATATTGTGGGTAGGGATCAACATAGAATTTTGTGGGATACATTCAGTTCATAACACGTACAAAATTTTAATGCAGTGGTTGTCAAAGTTTTTGGGTTCAGAACTCCCTTATACATGAACAATTATTGAGATTCTTAAAGAGCTTTTGTTTATGTGGATTTATATCAATGTTTAACATATTAGAAATTAAAATAGAAATGTAAGAATGTGTATTTCATTCATTAAAAATAAAAGTAATGGCCAGGCGCGGTGGCTCACGCCTGTAATCCCAGCACTTTGGGAGGCTGAGGCGGGTGGATCACTTGAGTGAGGTCAGGAGTTCGAGATCAGCCTGGCCAACATGGTGAAACCCCATCGCTACTAAAATACAAAAAAATTAGCTGGGTGTGGTGGTGCGTGCCTGTAATCCCAGCTACTTGGGAAGCTGAGGCAGGACAATTGATTGAACCCAGGAGGCAGGAGTTGCAGTGAGCTGAGATGGCACCATCGCACTCCAGCCTGGGTGACGAGCAAAACTCTGTCCCAAAAAATAAAATAAAATAAAAAATATTAATAAACTTTATTTTTTAGAGCAGGTTTAGGTTCATAGCAAAATTGAGCTGAAAGAGTTCCCATATAGCCCCTGTTCCCAAATATGCACAACTTCTCCCACTATCAACATCTGGCACCATGGGATCCTGACACATTGTTATCATCCAAAGTCCACAGTTTGTTTGCATTAGGGTTCATTCTCCACGTTGCCCATTCTATGGTTTTGACAAATGTACAACGACATGTATCCACCATTGTAGTATTATACAGAATAGTTTCACTGCCCTACAAATCCCGTGTGTTCTGCTTATTTATCCCTCCCTCCCTACTGCGGCTGTCAACAGCTCATCTCCTTAGTCTTCATAGTTTTGCCTTTTCCAGAATGTCATGTATTTGAAATCATATAATATGTAGCCATTTTGGATGGACTTTTTTTTACTTAATAATATGCATTTAAGGTTCTCCCATGCCTTTTCATGGCTTGATAGCTTATTTACTTATTTAATTGTTTTTTTGAGATGGTGTCTTACTCTGTCGCCCAGGCTGGAGTGCAGTGGCAGGATCGTGGCTCACTGCAACCTCCGCCTTCCGGGTTCAAGCAATTTTCCTGCCTCAGCCTCCCAAATAGCTGGGATTACAGGTGCCTGCCACCATGCCCAACTAATTTTTTTGTATTTTTAGTAGAGACGGGGTTTCACTATGTTGACCAGGCTGGTTTCGAACTCCTGACTTCAAGTGATCCACCCACCTTGGCCTCCCAAAGTGCTAGGATTACAGGCATGAGCCACTGCACCCGGCCGCTTATTTATTTTTAGTGCTGAATAACATTCAATTGTCTGGATCTACCACAGTTTATGTATCCATTTACCTACCAAATGACATCTTGGTTGCTTCTAAGCTTTGGCAGTTATGAATAAAGCTGCTATAAACATCTATGTGCAGGTTTTTGTGTGGACATAAGTTTTCAACTCATTTGGGTAAATACCAAGAAATGCTATTGCTGGATCATATGATAAGAGTATATTTAGTTTTTAAAGAAACTGCCAAGCTGTCTTCCAAAGTGGCTGTACCATTTGCATTCACCCCAGCAATGAATGAGAACTTCTGTTATTAATGCTGTCATATTATAAATTATATGCATAACTACAAGTGTAAGAAATCCTGGCTGTCTTTTTTATTATAACTCAGAAGAGAGAATTTAAACTTTCAAATGAAAATGCCAGCTCCAAACTGCTGATGGTCCCATCAGCTGAGGGATCTTGCTCAGCAATTTGGGGATGGCATTTTCACATTAAGCTGTCACTCCTCATGTCCTCCTCCATCCAGCCCCTGGCAGCCACTGATCTGCTTTGGATTTATCTGGCAGCCACTGTCCCTTTGGATTTACCTATTCTGGGTATTTCATATAAATGGAATCATGCAAAATATGACCTTTTTTGTCTGGCTTATTTCACTTGCATAATGTTTTCAAGGTTCATCTCTGTTGTAGAATGCATTAGAACTTCATTCCTTTTTGTGACTGAATAATATTTCATTGTATATATTCACCCGTTTGTTTACCGATTCATCAGTTGATGGACATTTGATTATTTCCAATTTTTGGCTGTTAGGAATAATGCTGCTAGGAACCTTCATGTACCAGTTTTTGTGTGGACATATGTTTTCATTTCTCTTGGATATGTACTTACAAAGGAAACTGTTAGGCCCAATGGTATAGGTATGTCCATTTCCTCTTCTGGACTTTGTTATCCCCCAATAATGAGTTGGCTATTCTGGGTCTTTTACCTCCTCATGTAAACTGTAGAATATGTTGGTTGATATCCACAAAATAGCTTGCTGGGATTTTGATTGGGGTAGTCTTGACATAGAACAAATTGGGAAGAGGCTGGGAATGGTGGCTTACGCTTGTAATCCCAGCACTTTGGGAGGCCAAGGCGGGTGGATCACTTGAGGCCAGGAGTTCCGGACCAGCCTGGCCATGGTGAAACCCCATCTCTACTAAAGAAATACAAAAATTAGCTGGTTGTGGTGGGACATGCCTGTAATCCCAGCTGAAGCAGAATTGCTTGAACCTGGGAGGCGGAGGTTGCAGTGAGCCAGTATCGCACCTCTGCACTCCAGCCTGGGCGACAGAGCAAGACTCTTTCTCAAAAAAAAAAAAAAAAAAAAAGAAAAAAAGAAAGAACCAGTTGGGAAAAGCTGACATCCGATGGAGTAGCAGTGACTACCTACAATGTTTTGTTGAAAATGATTCTGAGGCTTTGCCTAAATTTAATGTAAAAGCTATGATACCTGCTAGATTTTTGAAGTGACATACGCATTTATGTATCAGTCTTTTCCTAAGGTGGGATAGTTGAGGCCAAATTTGGCTTTACATCAGAATAATCTCTGGATATTTCTAAACATATATATTTCTGGATCAAAATCCTGGAACTTTAAAAATAATTATAAACTTGTTAATAATTTTTATTTAGTAATATGTGATTACATTCAAAATGAAGTAAAAGAGGCTACCCTATATGTTACCATCTTTCCTGATTCTCAATTTTACTATACTTTTAAAGAAAACGACTATGTTTATCAGTTTGATGGTACTCTTCTGGACTTTTCTCTAGACACTTAGATATAAATATGTGTAAATATAGACATATATGATCCTTTTTGAAGTAAATTATAAATGATGAAACCATATTGTATAAATTTATGTATGTCATCTATTTTTATATATTTTGGATATTAATCATTTTTTTATATCTTGCACAAGTTTTCTTCAATGTGTTATTGATCTTTTCATTTGTGATATCCTGATTTTTGTACTAAGTTTATCAACACTTTCTTATGGCTTCTGCATTTTGTTTTCCGTATTAAGGCTTCCCTTGGTACAATGATTAAAACAAATAGTTTCCCATACTTTCTTAAAGTTATTTTACAACTTTAGAAAATTTAGCCTTTCAGTCTTTCTAACAGTTTTGTAACTTTGTACATGAAGTCTTGTAATCCACACTGTGGTGCTAGATACGAAACTATATTTGTATTTTTCCAAACGGATAATGAATACTGATATTACATCATTCCCCCATTCATTTGAAATGCCACATTTAGTAGACGTTAAACTATCACCGCCCCCTTGCCCCCGAAGTACACAGGTAGGTCTCAGTTAGAGACCTGTCATGAGACTGAGGATACACTGAAAGGGTTTAAATAAAGAGAGTTTAGCTATGGGACTATTTATAGAGATGTGGGCACCAATAATTAACGATGAAACGCACAGACTAGTAACAGTAGAAAGCCATATCACATGTGTTGAATTGATTGTTTGCAAAGATGGCGATGGCCTTAACACTTCCTCCATCCCTGTGTGTGCTTCCGTTTTGCAACATTTCTTTGTCATTCCTCCCATTGAGAGGTAGAATGTATTTCTTCATTCTCTGAATCTGGTTGGCCTCATTACTTGCTCTGGCCATTTGAATGTGGTAGAAATGAGTTGTGAGACTTCCACGTCTATGCCTCAAGAGGCTTTGCAGCTTCCTCTCTGCTCTCTTGAAGCACTGTCTTGACTGCTACATGAAGAATCCTAGACTAGGACGATAAGAGGATGTGTGAAACGGAGATGACTCAACCTAGGCCATTCAGTCAAAAAACATGAATGGGGTCGTCTTAGTCTCTCCAGGCCTAGGAGAGCTGCCAGATGACTGCAGCAACATGAGTAACACTATGAGTGTCAGTACAGTGGGTACTTCAGGGTGTCCTGTGTCATCACACTGAAGCAGGGCAGTGCCATCTATATCTTGAACTTGCTGCAGATTCTTCTCTTGCGCTGGGTCCAAGTCAATTTTGACAGTTTTACCAGTCACCCGATAAATGATTCAGGCTCTCACACCCCAAAACTGTATGTAGTATCTCTGAATTCAAAAACTCAAAAAGGCCTGCCACTCATTGTGACTCTTTTTTTTTGTGGTGGGCTATGCAAGATGTAGCCACTAGCATCTCACTTGGTACAGGATATCTCAGCATGCTGCAACCACTGGACCCCAAGAAACTTTGGGGTTGTAACTATCCCTGAAACCTCCGTAGGTTCTTCTACCACATTCTGGCATGCATATATCTTACTGAAACATCTAGGGCACTTGCTACTTCTTGCTCACTAAATATATTAGCATGATGTCTTTCACATCATGCAACTTGACCAGCATGATGTTCTAATGGGAAATCAAAACGGTCAGTGTCCCTCTGTGCTACAACAGGACAGTTGACAGCTTGAAGGGAAGGTGGTGAAAAACGTATTATTGTTCTTGTCAGATGAAGGCATTTGTTACCATTGCTGATTGGAATTGAAAATAACATTTGCCAGGTCAATAACTGCATATTAGGTATTAGGAGCCGTGTTGATTTGTTTCAACAAATCAACACATTGGAATCTATATTTTTTTTACTAATCAACTGTAATTTCACATGAACTAACTAATGAGACTTTAATTTCAACGAGCTAGTTCATTTCACAAAAACTATAATTTCATTCACCATTGATGGATCCAGGTCACAATTTATCCCTTGATCTATATAAGTCCCTGTTCTGATCAATGGACCATGCTGGTATTTTGAGTCCTCAGGATTAGTGTCAGTTCAGAGTCAGTAAATAATACTCCCTGAAAGTCTGGCTATTTCCCCTCCCCTGGGCATAGTCATCATGGTAAAAGGACACAGGACACTATGGAAGAGTCTGCAGGGGACGATTCGCAGCACATTCCTGTGGTTGCATGGCAAGGTTCTTCCTAAAGAGGACTCTCACTCCTTAATGAAAAGGCTGTAAGCCTCTGAACTGTGTCAGGTGTAGGAACAAGGGAAGAGGCTGTGAGTCCTCGTGGTGATTGCATCAGTTTCTGCACATCACAAGCTAGAATTTTCTTGACGAGAGTGCTCATCTAGTTCATTCCTAGGGACTCTGTGATCAGTTAGATACTACCAAGGATCTCTGTAGGTGAAAGCATTTTGTTTTTCACTCTGTCCTTGTGGCTTCTTCTGGTAATTGTGCTCACCTGTCTCTGAGAGTCAAATGTTACCATCCATTGTCTGCCACTTCAGAATTCCCTGATTCCCAGTCAAAGCAAGGAATCATGTTTAAAAATTTTTTTCATAAGTTTTATTTCATTTTTTCTTCCAACTTTAATTTTAGGTTTGGAGGTGCATATGCAGGTTTGTTACATGGGTAAATTGTGTGTCACTGGGGTTCTATGTACAAATGATTTCATTACCCAGGTAGTGAGCATAGTATCTGATAAGTAGTTTTTCAGTCCTCTCCCTCCTCCCATCCTCCACCTTCAAGTAAGTTTTGGTTCTATTGTGCCCCTCTTTGCATCCATGTGTACTCAGTGTTTAGCCTCTGCTCATAAGTGAGAATATGTTGTATTTGGTTTTCTGTTCCTGTGTTAATTTGTTTAGGATAGTGGCCTCCAGCGGCAACCATGTGGCTGCAAAGGACGTGATTTCATTTTTTATGGCTGTATAGTATTCCATGGTGTATATATACAACATTTTCTTTATCCAGTCCACCACTGATGGATATCTAGGTTGATTCCATGTCTTTGCTATTGTGAAAAGTGCTGCAATGAATATACGTGTGCATGTGTCTTTATGGTAGAATGATTTATATTCCTTTGGGTATATACTCAGTAATGGGACTGCTGGGTCAAATGGGAGTTCTGTTTTAGGTTCCTTGAGAAATCACACTGCTTTCCACAGTGGTTGAACTAACTTACATTCTTGCCAGCAGTGTATAAGCATTCTCTTTCCTCTGCCACCTTGCCAACACCTATTATTTTTTGACTTTTTAATAAGTCATTCTGATTGGTGTGAGATGATATGTCACTGTTGTTTTGACTTTCATTTTTCTAATGATAAGTTTTTCATATGCTTGTTGGCCACATGTATGTTTTATTTTGAGAAGAGTCTGTTCATGTCATTGGCCCATTTTTTAATGGGGTTGTTTTTTGCTTGTTGAATTGTTTAAGCTCCTTATAGAGTCCAGATATTAGACCTTTGTTGGCATAGTTTGTTGATATTTTCTGCATTCTGCAGGTTGCCTGTTTACCTGGTTGGTAATTTCTTTTGCTGCGCAGAAGCTCTTTAGTTTAATGAAGTCCCACTTCTCAATTTTTGTTTTTGTTGCAATTGCTTTTGGAGTCTTCATCATGAAACCTTTGCCAAGGCAAAGATGTCTAGAATGGCATGTCCTGGGTTTTCTTCTAAGGTATTTATAGTTTTAAGTTTTACATTTAGGTCTTTAATCCATCTTGCATTAATTATTGAATATGGCAAAAGGTTCATTTGCAGTCTTCTGCATACAAGTAGCCAGTTATCCTGGCACCATTTATTGGATAGAGAGTCCTTTCTCCATTGCTTGTTGTTGACTGTCAAAGATCAGATGGTTATAGGTGTGTGGCTTTATTTCTGAGTTTTCTAACCTGTTCCATTGGTCTATGTGTTTGTTTTTGTACCAGTACCATGCTGTTTTGGTTACTGTAGCCTTGTGGTATAGTTTGAAGACAGGTAGTGTGAGGCCTCTTGCTTTCTTCTTTTTGCTTAGGATTGCTTTGGCTCTTTGGGCTCTTTTATGGTTCCATATGAATTTTAGAATAGTTTTTTCTAATTCTGTGAAAAACTGACATTGGTGGTTTGATAGAAATAGCACTGAATCTGTAAATTGCTTTGAGCAGTATGGGCCTTTTAACAATGTTGATTCTTCCTATCCATGAGTATGGAATGTTTTTTCATTTGTTTGTGTCATCTCTGATTTCTTTGAGCAGTGTTTTGCAGTTCTCCTTGTAGGGTCACCTCCATGGTTAGCTGTATTCCTAGGTATTTTGTTCTTTTTGTGGCTATTTTGGATGGGATCCTGTTCTTCATTTGGCTCTCGGCTTGGCTGTTGCTGGTGTATAGAAATGCTAGTGATTTTTGTACATTGATTTTGTATCCTGAAACTTTACTGAAGTTGCTTATCAGATCTAGGAGCCTTTGGGCAGAAACTATAGGGTTTTCTAGGTGTAGAATCATATCGTCTGTGAAGAGAGAGAGTTTGACTTCCTCTCTTCCTATTTGGATGCCTTTTATTTCTTTCTCTTGCCTGATTGCTCTGGCTAGGACTCCTAGTGCTATGTTGAATGGGGGTGGTGAGAGTGGGCATCCTTGTCTTGTTCCAGTTCTTAGAGAAAAGGCTTTCAACTTTTCCCCATTTAGTATGATGTTAGTTGTGGCATTTAATGATTATGGTTACTTTTTTTTTGAGACAGAGTCTTTCTCTGTTGCCCAGGCTGGAGTGCAGTGGTGTGATCTTGGCTCACTATAATCTCTGCCTCCTGGGTTCAAGTGATTCTCCTGCCTCAGCCTTCCGAGTAGCTGGGATTACAAGCATGCGCCACCACGTCCTGCTAATTTTTGTATTTTTAGTAGAGAAGCGGTTTCACCATGTTGGCCAGGCTGAACTCTTGACCTCAGATGATCCGCCTGCCTTGGCCTCGTTAAGTGCTGGAATTACAGGCGCGAGCCACCTTGTCTGGCTGACTATGGTTACTTTTAATCTGAATTTTTCGGTACCTTTATGTCATTGAACAGTTTCTACTTATACTGCTTGTTTTTAGGTTTAAGTCACATTTTTTGGATCACACTGTTAAGCAGATTTTGTTTTTCTTTTTTCTTTTCTTTTTTTTTTTTTTGAGACGGAGTATCGCTTTGGCACCCAGGCTGGAGTGCAGTAGCGTGATCTTGGCTCACTGAAACTTCCACCTCCCAGGTTCAAGCAACTCTCCTGCCTCAGCCTCCGGAGTAGCTGGGACTACAGGCACATGCCACCATGCCCGGCCAATTTTTGTATTTTCAGTAGAGACGGGGTTTCACCATGTTGGCCAGGCTGATCTGGAACTCCTGAACTCGTGAGCCACCTGCCTTGGCCTCCCAAAGTGCTGGGATTACAGGCGTGAGCCACCGTGCCCGGCCCTGTTAAGCAGATTTAAGGAAATCAGTATGCTTATATGATCTTCCTCTTCTTCTGCTACAGTTGCTAAAGTTGTATATATTATGTTTATGTAACCAGAGCTTTTAACATTTGCATCTGTTATATAACTGTGATTCCCACAGTTGTTTTAGTCTTTAGTCTATATTTAAGATTTTTTTTTTTCTCACTGTTAGGCATTTTACCACAACTCTGCTGATATTTTTATTGGGAGAAATGTCTCTGACTTTTGTGGTAGACACATGTGAACTTTTTTTTTTTGAGTTTTGCTTGTAAATATCTATCTTCTGCCTTTATATTTAATGGCCTTTTTGCTGGGTACACATTTATAGGGTCTTCACTGTCTTTTCTTAAAGTTCCTTTTTAGACATTGTTCTTTAGTCTTTTAATATTAAATACTGTGGTAAAAATTCTCAAGCCAGCCTGCTTATCTCCCCTTATACATAACATGATTTTCTTTTTTTTCTTTCTATCATATTTTCAAGGAATTCTTTATCTTGGAAACCCAACAATTGCAGTAGAATATGTTTTAGTTTAAAGTAATGATCAGTTATTCCTGAAATACAGTATACTTGCTAGTCTGTTGTTTTTAATCTTTTATTTCAGGAAAAAGTTTTTGAAGTATGTCTTTGATTTTTTTGATGTGTATTTTCTATTTTCTTCAGGAACCACACATTTTGTGCGAGCTGCATACCTCTTCTCTTCTCCTTTTTTGTTCTTTTATAAGTATCTTGTCTGTTTTTCAAATTAAGTGTTTTCAAGCTTTTTATAGAAGTACACAGTGATGAGCCACCCATACCTGCACAAGTAAACTTTATGAGAGAAACTGAACAGATATTTAGTCAAATTTAAGGCAAGGTTACTAACTTTTTTTTTTTTTTATCTCTTCAGGTTTTCAAAATTCACTGCTACAAATCGTAATTCCAGAGAAAATCCAAACAAATACAAATGACAGTTCAGAAATAGAATATGTAAGAGATATTTTTTCACAACCTAAATGTTTATATGAAATTTCTTATTTTTATTATATAGCTATGAAATATGTCAAGCCCATTTTAATATGAATATAATGTCTCTCGTATTTCTACTGATAGGAATTAAAAGCTTTGATGGTAAAAGCAAATAGGTAAATTAGAATGGTTTGTATTTTTTTTAATGTTTGTCATTTTCTTATGGTAAATTATTTTTAAAAGTTTACATATAGAAGAGAATGTAGAATTAAGTGTTTTATCTGAGTGATATCTAGGACATCAGCACAAAGAGAATAATTTTCTCCAAAATGTCTAAGACAATTTCTTTTAACTAAAGCCTGTTTCTCAATCTCCACCCCTACACCTAGCAATTCTCAGACAAGAAGAAACATTTCATTCTACTATTTTTATTAGAAAGGGAAATACTTTATTTTGTTCATTGATTTATTTAGCAATTATTTCTCTAGACTTGCCATGTGCATACCTATATGTTAGGTGTCTTAGGAGATTTAAAAAAAAGAAATATAATTAAGCAAGCTTTGCTTATAAGTGACCAATCTTTTGATAATATTCTATTTTTAACAGTTTTCTTGAGGTGCAATTTACAACATCACAGAATTCACACATTTTAAGTGTACAACTCAACAATTATTACAGCAGTACATAAATAGAATTGTGCAAACATTACCACAGTCCAGTTGTAGAATGTTGCTATGAATCCTAAAAAGATCCCTCATGCACATTTGTAGTTCTTCTCCAGCCCATGGCAACTGCTGATCTGTTGTCTATCTCTATGTATTTGCCTCTTTAAGGGCATTTTATATAAATGGCAACATGCAATATGTAAGCTTTTGTATTAGACTTTTTTCACTTAGGATTATCCATTTTGTAGCATTTTATCAGGTTATTAATTTTTATATCTTAAATGTGGCTATACCACATTTTGCTTTTCCATTCTCCTTCTCCAGTTGATGGACTTTGGATTGTTTTCTGATATTGAGTATTATGAATAATTCTTTTATGAACATTCATGTATGGACATATATTTTCCCTTGGGTAGATTCTTAGGAGTGAAATTGCTGGGCACATGATAAGTTTGTGTTTAACATTTTTGGAAACTGCTACACTGTTTTCCATAGTGACTGTACCAATTTACATGTCACATCAGCAATTTTTGAGTGTTCCAGTTTTTTCACATACTTGTGAACATTTGACGTTTTCTGTCTTTCAGATTAAAGCTATTGTAGTGGGAGTGTAGTGGTATGTAATTGTGGCTTCAATTTGCATTTCTTTAATGAATAATTATGTTGAGTATTTTTCATGAGCCTAATAGCCATTTATATGCCTTTTTTGTGGAATGCCTACTCAAATTATTCTATTTTAAAATTTAGTTGTTTATTTATTTTTGAGTTCTATGAATTCATCATATATTCTGGACACAAGTTCTCTATTTGGAATTATTTTCTTCCAATTTCTGGCTTGCTTTTTCATTTTTCTCAGTGGTGTTTTTTGAAACACAAACATTTTCAATTTTGATGACATTCAGTTTATCAAATTTTCTTTTTATGGATCTTGTTTTTGGTTTTGTATTTAAGAACTCTGTTATGGACTGAATTGTGGCCCCTCAAAATTCATATGTTGAATCCCTAACTCCTAATGTGACTATATTTGGAGATAGGGCCTTATGGAGGTAATTAAGGTTACATGAGGTCAAGGGCCTTATGGAGGTAATTAAGATTATATGAGGTCATAAGGGTAGGGCTTTAATTAATCTAATAGGACTGATGTACTTATAAGAAGAGGAAATATACTAGGGGTTCATGCATACAAAGTGAAGGTCATGAAAGGATACAACAAGAAGGCAGCTGTCTGCAAGCCAAGAGGAGAGGCCTCACCAGAAATCAGCCCTGTTGGCACCTCGATCTTGGACTTCCAGCCTCCAGAACTGTGAAAAAATACATTTTTGTTGGTTAAGCCATCTTGTCTGTGGCATTTTGTTTGGGTAGCCTGAGCAGAGTAATCCGATTTTGGTATTGTGAAGTGGGGTGCTGCTGTAACAAATACCTAAAAATGTTGAAGTGGATTTGGAACTGAGTGAAGGGTAGAGGCTAGAAGACTGGTGAAGTACATGCTAAGAAGAAGCCTAGATCGCCTTGAAGGGACTGTTGGTATAAATACGGATGCTAAAGTTAATTCTAACGAAGGATCAGAAAGAAAAGACTTGTAGAAAAAGCTTTTATAGTCTTAGGGAATATACATATCATTATAAACAGAATAGAACTGGTAGAAATGTGAACATTAAAGGTGTTTCTGGGCCGGGCATGGTGGCTCACACCTGTAATCCCAGGACTTTGGGAGGCTGAGGTGGGCAGATTACCTGAGGTCAGGAGTTCAAGACCAACCTGGCTAACATGGTGAAACCCTGTCTCTACTAAAAATACAAAAATTAGCTGGACGTGGTGGCAGGCACCTGTAGTCCCAGCTACTCGGGAGGCTGAGGCAGGAGAATTGCTTGAACCCAGGAGGCAGAGGTTGCAGTGAGCCGAGATTGGGCCACTGCACTTTAGCCTGGGTGACAGAGCGAGACTGTGTCTCAAAAAAAAAAAAAGAGTGTTTCTAGTGAGGTCACAGATGGAAATGAGAAATGTTATTGGAGACTGGAGGAAAGGAGATCCTTGTTAAAAAGTGGCAAAGAACTTGGCTGAATTGTGTTCTAGTCTTTGGTAGAAGGTAGAAATTGTGGGGGACAACCTTGGGTATTTAGCTGGGGAGATTTCTAAACCAAATGCTGAAGATGTGGCTTGTTTTGTCATCACTGCTTATAGAAAATACAAAATGCAAGAGAAGAGAGGTAAATGGAAGGAATTATTTAGCAAAAAGGAACAAGAACTTGAAGATTTGAGAAATTTTCAGCCTACTTTGTATTTTTTAAAATGAGAAATGATGTTTTAGAAAGAACACCAAAGGTGTAGCTGGACAATCAGACAATAAAAAGATTCCTCATTATTTAATCTGCCATGTCAACTGAAGCCAGGATCAGAGATGGGATTATATCAGCAGAAACACTGCCAACTGGAACTAAAGGGAACAGAGAAAATTGGATAGAATGAAGGAATGCTGTTTAACTTCTGGGATTCTACAGGATAGGACAATAGAGTTGTCTGGCTTCAAACATGCATCATTCTTCACAAACACCGCATGTTCTCACTCATAAGTAGGAGTTGAACAATGAGAACACATGGACACAGGGAGGGGAACATCACACACCGGGGCCGGTCGGGGGGTGGGGGGCTAGGGGAGGGAGAGCATTAGGAGAAATACCTAATGTAGATGACGGGTTGATGGGTGCAGCAAACCACCATGGCACATGTATACCTGTGTAACAAACCTGCATGTTCTGCACATGTACCCCAGAACTTAAAGTATAATAAAAAAAGAAAAAGAGAAGAATGACCCTGAAAGCAATTCAGAGATCATCAGGGCTGCCACTCCTGCTACAGGCCCAGGAGGCAAGGCTGCATTCTCTGGTTTCAGAGAGTGGGGCCACCTCCTTGGTTTCAGTAGTCTAGAATGTCACTGTTTATTACCCCAGGAACAAGGCTGTCACCCAGAGCTGTGAGGGCAGAGCCGCTTTACAGAGCTGAGGGGATGGGGCCAGTCCCTAGGGCCATGGGAGAGTTGCTCTCCAAGTGGGCCCAGCAGGGTAGAGCATCCTGTCAAAGAAGAGTATTCTTGAACCTTAAGATCTAATGGAATTTGTCTTGCTAGGTTTTGGACTTTGTTGGGATTGTCACCCCTTTTTTTTTTCTGGTTTCTCCTTGTTGGCATGGGAATAGCTATTCTATGCCTGTTCTACTATTGTATTTTGGAAGCACATAACTTGTCTGGTTTCAGAGGTTCACAACTGTAGAGGAATTTTGCCTCAGGATGAATCATAACTTGAATCTCAACCATACCTGATTTAAGTGATATTTAGATGGAATTTTGAACTTGGAATTGATGCTAGAATGAGTTAAGGCTTTGGGGCTTTTCCATGCAAGAAGGAAATGAATTTGGGGGGCACCATAGGGAAGAATGTTATGAATTGAATTGTGTTCCCCGCCAAATCCATATGTTGAAAACCAAACTCCCAGTATGGAGATAGGACCTTTAAGGAGATAGAGTTAAATGTGATCATAGAGGTGTAACCTTAATCTGATTGGACTGGTGTCCTTATAAGAAGAGGAAGAGATACGAGAAGTCCTTGTCTGTCTCCATGCATACACAGACAAAAAGCCATATGAGAACATAGTGAGAAAAGAGCTACCTACATGCCGTAAAGAGAGGCCTCACCAGAAACCAACCTGCTGGCATATTTATCTTGGACTTCTAACATCCAGAACTGTGAGAAAATAACATTTCTGTTTTTGTTTTTGTTTTGAGACAGAGTCTTCCTCTGTTGTCTATGCTGGAGTGCAATGGCGCTATCTTGGCTCACTGCAACCTCTGACTCCCAGGTTCAAGCAATTCTCATGCATCAGCCTCCCAAGTAGCTGGAATTACAGGCATGTGCCACCACGCTTGGCTATTTTTAGGTAGAGATGGGGTTTTGCCATGTTGGCCAGGCTAGTCGTGAACTCCTGACCTCAAGTGGTCTGCCTACCTTGGCTTCCCAAAGTGTTGGGATTACAGGCATGAGCCACCACACCTGGTCCTAAAATTTCTGTTGTTAATGTCACCATGCCTGTAGTATTTTATTATGGCAGCCTAAGCAGACTAATATAAAGTCTTTACCTAACCCAAGCTCACAAAGATTTTCTTCTGTGTTTTCTACTAGCTCATAAGTCTGTGAGCCAATTTGAGTAAACTTTTGTATATGGTGTGAGGTCAGGATGTAAGTTCAGGTTTTTTTGCCTGTGGATCCAACTTTCCCAGCACCGTTTGTAGAAAAGACTATACTTTCCCCACTGAATTGTTTTGATACCTTTGTAGATCAAGTAAATAAAAATGTAAAGGTTTATTTGTGGACTTTTATGTCTTTGCCATTTATCTAGCTGGCTTTCTTTGCACCAAGATCTCATTGCTTTGATTATTGTGCATTTTAGGCCAAGATTTGAAATTGGGTATTGTAAATCCTTCATTCTTTATTCATCTTTTCCAAAATTGCTTTGACTATTCTAAGTCCTTTTTATTTCCATATATATTTTTAGAACAACTAAAAATACCTCTATGATCACATTTAACTCTATCTCCTTAAAGGTCCTGTCTCCACACTGGGGGTTTGGTTTTCAACATATGGATTTGGTGGGGGGGCACAATTCAATCCATAACATTCTTCCCTATGGTTCCCTCCAAATTCATTTCCCATATTGCATGACCATTTTTACAAGAAAGGTTGCTTGGATTTTGATAGAGATTACATTTAATATGTATAGATTAATTTGGGAGAATTGCTCTTTTTACAATATTGAGTGCTCTGATCTATGAACATGTATGATACCTTCATTTATTTAGATCTTTAATTTCTGTCATTAAAGTTTGGTAATTTTCTTTCCTTTTTTTTTTTTTGTTTGAGATGGAGTCTCACTCTGTCTCCCAGGCTAGAGTACAGTGGCGCGATCTTGGCTCACTGCAACCTCTGCCTCCTGCGTTCAAGTGATTCTCCTACCTCAGCCTTCTGGGTAGCTGGGATTATAGGCACATGCCATGACACCCAGCTAATTTTTGTATTTTTAGTAGAGACAGGGTTTTGCCATGTTGGCCAGGCTGGTCTTGATCTCCTGACCTCAGGTGATCCACCTCCGTCAGCCTCCCAGAGTGCTGGGATTATAGGCATGAGTCACTGTGCCTGGCCTTCTTTTTTTTTTCTTTAACATTTATTTTAAGTTCAGGGGTGCATGTGCAGGTTGTGCAGGTTTGTTATATAGGTAAATGTGTGCCATGGTGGGTTGCTGCATGTATCATCCCATCACCTAGGTATAAGCTCAGCATCCATTAGCTATACTTCCTAATGCTCTCCCTCCCCCAGCTCTCTGACAGGGCCCATTGTGTGTTGTTCCCCACTATGTGTCCATATGTGCTCATCATTCAGCTCCCCCTTATAAGTGAGAACAGGCAGTGTTTGGTTTTCTGTTCCTGCATTAGTTTGCTGAGGATAATGGATTCCAACTCTATCCATGTCTCCGCAAAGGACATGATCTTGTTCCTTTTTATGGCTGCATAGTATTCCATGGTATAGATGTACCACATTTTCTTTTTTTTTTTTTTTTTATTTTTGAGACGGAGTCTTGCTCTGTAGACCAGGCTGGAGTGCAGTGATGTGATCGCTGCTCACTGCAAGCTCTGCCTCCCGGGTTCATGCCATTCTCCTGCCTCAGCCTCCCAAGTAGCTGGGACTACAGGTGCCTGCCACCATGCCCAGCTAATTTTTGTATTTTTAGTAGAGGCGGGGTTTCACTGTGTTAGCCAGGATGGTCTTGATCTCCTGACCTCATGATCCACCCGCCTCGGCCTCGCAAAGTGCTGGGATTACAGGCGTGAGCCACTGCGCCCAGCCAATGTAACCACATTTTCTTTATCCAGTCTATTGTTGATGGGCATTTGGGTTGCTTCTATGTCTTTGCTATTATGAATAGTGCTGCAATAAACATACATGTGTATGTATCTTTATAATAGAATAATTTATATTCCTTTGGTTATATACCCAGTAAAGGGATTGCTAGGTCAAATGGTATTTCTGCCTCTAGGTCTTTGAGGAATTGCCACACTGTCTTCCACAATGGTTGAACTAATTTACATTCCCTCCTACAGTGTAAAAGTGTTCTTTTTTCTCTGCAACATCGCCAGTATCTGTTGTTTTATGACTTTTTAATAATCACCATTCTAACTGGTGTAAGATGGTATCTGATTGTGGTTTTGATTTGCATATCTCAAATGAGCAATGATGTTGAGTTTTTTTCATATGTTTGTTGGCCACATGTATGTCTTCTCTTTACAAGAGTCTGTTCACATCCTTTGCCCACTTTTTAATGGAGTTTTTTGTTTTTTTCTTATAAATTTGCTTAAGTTCCTTGTAAACTCTGGATATTCGATGTTTGTCAGATCTTAAGATCTAATGGAATTTGTCTTGCTAGGTTTTGGACTTTGTTGGGATTGTCACTCCTTCCTTTTTTTCTGGTTTCTCCTTGTTGGCATGGGAATAGCTATTCTATGCCTGTCCTACTATTGTATTTTGGAAGCACATAACTTGTCTGGTTTCACAGGTTCACAACTGGAGAGGAATTTTGCCTCAGGATGAATCATAACTTGAATCTCAACCATACCTGATTTAAGTGATATTTAGATGGAATTTCAAACTTGGAATTGATGCAAGAATGAATTCTTCATCCTAGGGGTACTTGATTCTTCATCTGGTAATTTTTAGTGTACAGTGAGTAGATTGCAAAAATTTCTCCCATTTTGTAGGCTGTCTGTTCACTCTGATCATACTTTCTTTTGCCCCGCAGAAGCTTTTTAGTTTAATTAGATCCCATTTGTTAATTTTTGTTGCAATTGCTTTTGGTGTTTTCATCATGAAATCTTTATCCCTAACTTTGTCCTGAATGGTATTGCCTAGATTTTCTTACAGAGTTTTTATTACTTTGGGTTTTACATTTAAGTCTTTAATCCATCTTGAATTACTTTTTGTATAGGATGTAAGGAAAGAGTCCAGTTTAAATTTTTTGCATATGGTTTGCCAGTTCTCTCAGCACCACTTATTAAATAGGAAATCCTTTCCCCATTGCTTGTTTTTGTCAGGTTTGTCAGAGATCAGATGGTTGTAGGCATGCGGTCTTATTTCTGAGTTCTCTATTCTGTTCCATTGGTCAATGTGTCTCTTCTTGTACCAGTAACATGCTGTTTTGGTTACTGTAGCCTTGTAGTAGTTTGAGGTCAGGTAGCATGATGCCTCCAGCTTCGTTCTTCTTGCTCGAGTTCGGGTCTTGGCTATTTGGGCTCTTTGGGCTCTTTTTTGGTTCCATATGAATCTTAAAATAGTTTTTCTAATTCTGTGAAGAATGTCAATGGTAGTTTAATGGAAAGAACATGGAATCTGTAAATTACTTTTGGTAGGCCATAAATTAGTATGACCATTTTCATGATATTGATTCTTCCTATCCATGGGCATGGAATGTTTTTCCAGTTCTTTGTGTCCTCTCTGATTTCTTTGAGGAGTGGTTTGTAGTTCTCCTTGAAGAGGTCCTTCACTTCCCTTGTTAGCTGTATTCCTAGGTATTTTATTCTTTTTGGAGCAGTTGTGAATGGGAGTTAATTGATGACTTGGTTCTCTGCTTGCCTGTTGGTGGTGTATAGGAATGCTAGTGATTTTTGCACATTGATTTTGTATCCTGATACTTTGCTGAAGTTGCTTATTAGCTTAAGAAGCTTTTGGGCTGAGAGGATGGGGTTTTCTAGATATAGGATCATGTCATCTTAAGGACAATTTGACTTCCTCTCTTCCTATTTGAACATCCTTTATTTGTTTCTCTTGCCTGATTGCCCTGGCCGGAACTTCCAGTACTATATTGAATAGGATTGAGATAGCGCATCCTTGTCTTGTGTCAGTTTGCAAGGGAAAAGCTTTCAGCTTTTGCCCATTTAGTATGATACTGACTGTGGGTTTGTCATATATGGCTCTTATTATTTTGAGGTATGTTCTTTCAATACCTAGTTTACTGAGGGTTTTTAACATGAAGCAATATTGAATTTTATCAAAGGCCTTTTCTGCATCTATTGAGATAATCATGTGGTTTTTGTCTTTAGTTCTGTTTATGTGATGAATCACACTCATCAATTTGCATATGTTGAACCAACCTTGCATCCTGGGGATGAAGCCTACTTGATCATGGTGGATAAGCTTTTGGATATGCAGGTGGATTCAGTTTGCCAGTATTTTATTCAGGATTTTTGCACTGATGTTCATCAGGGATATTGGCCTGAAGTTTTCCTTTTTTGTTGTATCTCTGTCAGGTTTTGGTATCAGGATGATACTGGCCTCATAAAATGAGTTAGGGAGGAGTCCCTTTCTTTTCAACTGTTTAGATAGTTTCAGTAGAAATGGTACCAGCTTTTCTTTCTCTTCTTTTTACCTCTGGTAGAATTCAGCTGTGATTCCATCTGATCCTGGGCTTTTTTTGGTTGGCAGGCTATTTATTTCTGCCTCAATTTCAGAACTTGTTATTGGTCTATTCGGGGATTCAGTTTCTTCCTCGTTCAGTCTTGGGAGGGTGTATGTGTCCAGGAGTTTTTCCATTTCTTCTAGATTTTCTAGTTTATGTGCATAGAGGTGTTTATAGTATTCTCTGATGATTGTTTGTATTTCTGTGGGGTCAGTGGTGATATCCCCTGTATTATTTCTGATTGTGTTTGAATCTTCTCTCTTTTTCTTCTTTATTAGTCAGGCTAGTGGTCTATCTATATTATTTTTTTTTTTTTCCAAAAACCAGCTCCTGGATTTATTGATTTTTTGAAGGATTTTTCATATCTCTATCTCCTTCAGTTCTGCTCTGATTTTGGTTATTTCTTGTCTTCTTCTAGCTTTGGGGTTTGTTTGCTCTTAGTTCTCTAGTTCTTTTTGTTGTGATGTTAGGTTGTTAACTTGAGATCTTTCTAGCTTTTTGATGTGGGCATTTAGTGCTATAAATTTCCCTCTTAACATTGTTTTAGCTGCATCCGAGAGATTCTGGTATGCTGCCTCTTTGTTCTCATTAGTTTCAAATAACTTCTTGATTTCTGCTTTAATTTGATTATTTTCACAACAGTTATTCAGGAACAGGTTGTTCAATGTCCATGTACTTGTGTGGTTTTGACTGAATTTCTTAATCTTGAGATTTCTGTAGATATCTATCAGGTCTGCTTGATCCAGAGCTGAGTTCAGGTCCCATATATCTTTGTTAATTTTCTGTTTCGATGATCTGTCTAATATTGACAGTGTGGTGTTAAAGTCTCCCACTGTTATTTTGTGGGAGTCTAAGTCCCTTTGTAGGTCTCTAAGATCTTGCTTTATGAATCTGGTTGTGCGTGTATTGGGTGCATATATGTTTAGGATAGTTAGCTCTTCTTATTGAATTGAACCCTTTACCATTATGTAATGCCCTTCTTTGTCATTTTTTATCTTTGTTGGTTTATAGTCTGTTTTGTCAGAAACTAGGTTTGTAACCTCTGCTCTTTTCTGTTTTCTATTTGCTTGGTAAATTTTCCTCCATCCTTTCATTTTGGGCCTATGTGTCTTTGCACTTGAGATAGTCTCTTAAAGACAGCATACTGATGGGTCTTGGCTCTTTATCCAGCTTGCCAGTCTTTGTCTTTTAATTGGGACATTTAGCCCATTAACATTTAATGTTAGTATTGTTATGTGTGAATTTGATTCTGTCATCATGATGCTAGCTGGTTATTTTACAGACTTGTTTGTGCAGTTGCTGCATAGTGTCACTGGTCTGTGTACTTCAGTGTTTTTGTAGTGGCTGGTAACAGTTTTTCGTTTCCATATTTAGTGCTTCCTTCAGGCATTATTCCAAGATAGGCCTGGTGGTGATGATTTCCCTCAGCATTTGCTTGTCTGGAAAGAATCGTATTTCTCCTTCACTTATGAAGCTTAGTTTGGCCGGATATGAAATTCTAGGTTGGAAATTCTTTTCTATAAGAATGTTGAATATTGGCCTCCAATATCCGTTGACTGGGAATGCCCAGTTCTTCATCCTGGGGGTACTTGGTTCTTCATCTGGTAATTTTTAGAGTACAGGAGGACCTTCACTTCTTTTGGTAAATTTATCATCAAGTATTTTATTATTTTTCATGCTATTGTGAACTGAAATGCTCCTTTAATTTGATTTTTCAGATTGTTTGTTTCTAATATATGGAAATACACATACAAATTGATTTTTGTTTATTAATCATGTGTCTTGCCACCTTGCCTAATTTGTTCATTGGTTCTCGTTTTTTTTTTTTGTCTCTTTTTTTTTCTTGGTGGATTCTTTGGGAGTTTCTACAAACAGGATCATGCCACTGCAAATACAGCATTATCCTGTTTTATGCCTTATTTTCCTTTTCTTTCTAGATGTCTTTAGTTTGTTGAACGGAAATGGTGAGAGGGGACATTTCTGCTTTGTTTCTATCTTGGGAGAAAGTACTCAGTCTTTTAACGTTGAATTTGTTAACTAGTGAGGTTTTTGTAAAGGCCTTTTTCATGTTCAAGAGGTTCCCTTCTATTCCAAATTTGTCAAATTTTATTGTGAACGTTTATTGGGGTTTTTCAAATGTTTTTTCTACATTTATTGTAATGATCATGTGTTTTTCTTCCTTTAGTTTATTGATGTGGTGTACTATATGAATTAATTTTTGGATGTTAAACCATTCTTGCATTTCTGTGATAAATGGTGTATAATTCTTTTTATATGTCACTGGAATTTGTCTGCTAATATTTCAAGAGGGCTATTGGTCTATAGTTTGTTTTTTTGTAATGTCTAGATTTAATTGTTGTATAATTGTATAACCACCATAATTCTGACCTCATAGAATATATTTAGAAATGTTTCTTCTCTATATTTTGAAAGAATTGTGAAGGATTAATATTATTTCTTTAAACATTTGATAGCATTCATCATTGAATTCATCTGCACCTTGGCCTTTCTTTTTGGGAAGATTTATAACTATGAGTGTAATCTTTGTTATAGGTCTATTTGGATTTTATTCAGTTTTGGTAACTTGTTTCTTTTTAGAAATTTATTAATTTTATCTAAGTTATCCAATATGTTGGCATAAAATTGTACATCACATTTCCTTTTTTTTTTTTTCAAGACAGTGTCTCACTCTGTCACCCAGGTTGGAGTGCAGTGGCGCAATCTTGGCTCACTGCAACCTCTGCCTCCCAGTGATTCTCCTGCCTCATCCTCCCGAGTAGCTGGGATTACAGGTGCCTGCCACCATGCTCAGCTAATTTTTGTATTTTTAGTAGAGATGGGGTTTCATCATGTTGACCCAGCTGGTCTTGAACTCCTGACGTCAAGTGATCTGCCTGCCTACATTTTTTTATAATACTTTGAATTTCTAAGGGACAGTAGAGAAGTACCTTTTTATTTCTTATTTTGGTAATTTGTGTCTTTTATATTATTTTTCTTGGTCAGTCTAGTTAAGGGTTTGTCCATTTTGTTGATCTTTTCAAAGAATAATCTTGTTTCATTGATTTTCTTTGTTTTTCTGTTTTCATTTCATTTATTTATGGTTTAATTTTTTTGTTATTTCTGCTTGCTTTTGGTTAGTTTGTTATCATTGTTTAAATGTCTTAAGGTAGAAATTTAAGTTATTGATTTGATACCTTCCTCTTCTCTTCTTTTCTTTTCTTTCTACATAGGTACCTAAAGCCACACATTCCTCTACAAGCATTGCTTTAGCTGGATTCCATAACTTATGCTATGGTATGTTTTTGTTTTCATTCAGTGAAAATATTTTCTAGTTGTCTTTGCAATTTTTTTGATTCATGGGTTATTTAGAAGTGTGTTTTTAAATTTTCAAATTTTTGAGGATTTCCTAGATTTTGTCTCTTATTGATTCTAATTTAATTCAATTGAAGCAAAAAATGTAATTTTGTGACTCCAGTTTTATTTTCTGAGACTTTTTTGTGGCCTAGAATATGGTCAATCATGAAGAATATTAATTATGCACTTGAAAAGAATATGAATTCTGCAGTTGTTGGGTTAGTAGTCAGTTAGCTTGTGTTGGCTAATGGTTTCATTTATCATGCCTATAATCCCGGCACTTTGGGAGACTGTGGCAGGAGGATGTCTTTTTTTTTTTTTTTTGAGATAGAGTCTTGCTCTGTCACCCAGGCTGAAGTGCAGTGGTGTGATCTCGGCTCACTGCAAGCTCCACCTCCTGGGTTCACACCATTCTCCTGCCTCAGCCTCCCGAGTAGCTGGGACTACAGGCGCCTGCCACCATGCCCAGCTAATTTTTTGTATTTTTAGTAGAGAGGGGGTTTCACCGTGTTAGCCAGGATGGTCTTGATCTCCTGACCTCGTGATCTGCCTGCCTCAGCCTCCTAAAGTGCTGGGATTACAGGCGTGAACCACTGTGCCTGGCCAGGAGGATCTCTTGAGGCCAGGAGTTTGAGACCAGCCTGGGCAACATAGTGAGATCTCATCTGGACAAAAAATAAAAAATAAAAAAATAGCCAGCCATGGTGGCACATGCCTGTAGTCCCAGCTACCTGGGAGGCTGAGGTGGGAGTATCACTTGAGTCCAGAAGGTAGAGCCTACAGTGAGCTGAGATTGTGCCACAGCACTCCAGTCTGGGTGACAGAATGAGACTGTCAGTAGTTTCATTCAAAGATTTTTTTGTGCTTGTTGATTTTTTGTCTAGTTGTTTTCTCCAATATTGTGAGTGGAGTATTTAAGTTTCCAAATATTATTATTGAATTGTCTATTTCTCCTTTCAGTTCTGTCAGTTGTTCTTTCATGTATTTTGAGGCTTGGTATTTAATGTGTATGCACTTATAATTTTTATGTCTTTGGGATGCAGTGATGATTTTACTGTTGTGAAACGTCCTTCCTTCTTTCTGATAATATTTCCTGTCTTTAAGCCTATATTGTCTGATATTAGTATAACTTCTTTCTTTGGTTACTATTTATAATATATATATTTCCATTATTTTATTTTCAACCTATTTGTGTATTGAATCTAAGGTGTTTCCCTTGTAGACATCATGTAATTGGAGGGTTTTTGTTTTTTATTTTTTGAGATGGAGTTTCGCTCTTGTTGCCCAGGCTGGAGTGTAGTGGCACGATCTCGGCTCACCTCAACCTCCATCTCCCGGGTTCAAATGATTCTCCTGCCTCAACCTCCTGAGTAGCTGGGATTACAGGCATGCAACACCACGCCTGGCTAATTTTGTATTTTTAGTAGAGACAGGGTTTCTGCATGTTGGTCAGGCTGATCTTGAAATCCCGACCTCAGGTGATCCGCCCGCTTTGGCCTCCCAAAGTGCTGGGATTACAGGCATGAGCCACTGTGCCTGGCCCAGTTGGAGGTTATTTTTGAGATAGATAGATTGTATCAATCTATTTCTGCTTTTTGGTTTGGATTTCTAGATCATTTGCATCAAATATAGGTATTTATATGGTTGAATTTATACTCAATATTTTGCTATTTTTACTACTTATTTTCTTTGTGGTGATCCAGGTATTATAATATATCTTAACTATCATGATTTGCTTTAGATTAATACTTATTTCTGGTAAAATGTAGAAACTTTGCTCCAATATAATGGAATTCTTTCTTCTCTGTACTGTTCTTGTCATATTATTACACCCATATTTTTTAAACCCAACTATATATCATCATAATTATTGCTTATTCACAATGCTATATCTTTTAAAGACATTGAAAGGAGAAATTAGAAAAACTATTAAAGTCTTTTTATGTTAACTCACACATTTACTATTTCTGCTTTTTGAGTTACCATCTGGTGTTATTTCCTATTAGCCTAAATAAATTTCTTCAGTATTTCTTGTAAGACAGGACTTTATTTCACCATTTTAAAAGCAGATTTTACTGGATATAAAATTGTTAGTTGATAGTTTTTTTTTTCTTTCAGCACTTTTTATGTCTTCACTGCCTTCTGGCCTAGATTATTTCAAATGAACAACCTGCCACTAATTGTATTAATGCAGCTTCCTTGTACGTGATGAGTTTTTTTCTTGATATTTTCAAGATTTTCTCTTTTATGTTTGACTTTCAACATATTAAATATGATGTATCTTGGTGTGTATCTTCTTGTATTTTTTTCTACTTGAGGTTGGCTGAAATTTTAGATGTGTAGACTAATGTTTTCCCTCAAATTTTGAATGATTTTGGCCATTATTTGTTCAATTTTTTTTCAGACTATGCTATTGTTTGGATGTTTGTTCTCCCAAACCTCATGTTGAAATTTGACCCCAGTGTTGGAGGTGGGGCCTCATGGGAGGTGTTTGGGTCATGATGTCCCTCATGAATGGCTTGGTGCCATTCTCATGGTAATTAGTGAATTCTTGATCTGTTAGTTTGAGACCTGACGCCTCTCCCTCTCTCTTTCTTCCTCTCTCACCATGTGATCTGCTCCCCTTTGCCTTCCACCATGGATGGAAGCTTCTTGAGACTCACATCAGAAGCAGATATTGTTGTCATGTGCAGAGATGTAATATCTATATGATTTCTTCAAGTATAATCAACATCAGTGATGTCTGTGAGTTTCCCAGTAGATTAGGCTATGTTTGTGACGGGGACTGTAGTGAGGCTTTACTGGGGATGGGGAAACTAGGCAAGCCAGTCCACAGTGGTGGCAGTGGCAGGTCAGGTGGATGGGGCCTTGGGCCCTGGGCCCTGGGCAGTGTGTGACACCAGCAGTGGCAGTAGCAGTAGTGGGCCAGTCCTCAGGCTGTCTGGTGGTGCATGTGAACACCATTAGGGGTGGCAGTAGGCTGGGTCAGCCAGTTCCCAGGCTCCTGCTGGTGCATGTGGGTGGGCACTGGTCCGGGTTGTGGCAGACTAGGCGGGCCATTTTCCAGGCTCCTGGGAGGCATGCATGGGCACTGGTGCTGTTAGCAGGTGGGGCTGGCCAGATATCAGATCCCCGGATAGTGCATGTAGGCACCAGTGGTGTTGGGTAGCCTGAGCTTGCCCTCAGGCCCAAGGACTGCGTTTGGGCGGGCCGGTCCTCAGGCTTACTGAAGGCCCATGCAACTGTGCTGTGTCCATGCTGCTGGGAGTGCGTGAGGTTGCTGTCAGTGCTGGCAGCCCCAGGCAGGTGGCTCTCAGGCTCTGGGGAGTGCATGCTTCATCTCCCTTTGTCTAGGGGGCAGCTTTCCCAATGTGCTACATCGCCCCTTCTCTGGGGTGTAGGACATTGTGTGGGCTAGAGTGCTGGGGACCCAGCTGCCCCACTTGTTACAGCTGGCGTTGCGCTGCTGCTGCCCTCTGGGTGGACATGGGGGGATGTCAGCAGGGCTCCAGGGCTGTGGAAATGGGGCTGTTGGGTCCCAGGGCAGGATGTGATCTTTTGGGGCTGGGCTTTCAACATGGTGCTGTGCTGCCTCTGCTTGGGTATCAAAGGGTGAGTGGGACTCAGTGTGAATTCCCACTCTGAAACAATTCAGTCACCAGGAGTGCAGGTAGGCAGGGCCCGTGAAGGCTCAGGGGCTCTCCTGTGGCTTGTATTGCAGAACATTCATGGTGGGACCCTGGACTGTGGAAGATCTCTCGCTTGCTTCTTCCCTACAATGGGGACTTCCTCCTGGCTCTCAGCCAATACTGGCCAGGCCAGCTGCTTATTTGCTTCTCTTTCCTGCCAGGCCTCAGAGTTTCCCTGTTACTTCCCTGCTGAATTCTAGTTTTCTCTCCTAGATTCTCTGTTTGACATGTGCTTATCTGCTCACTGTTATGGTACCTCTTTGTTGAGGAGGCAAACACAAATTTACCATTATTGTTTAGTAAATTATCTTATGGCCTCCATTAATCAACTCCTCTACACTCTTTAAAGATCTACCTAAACTTCTCTATATAGTCTGCAAATAAAAGGTATTTCGTGATAACTCCCATAGTGAAAGTGCAGGTAAATGAAGTGTTATCTGGGACACTAATAATAATTACTAAGTTTTGGGTTTGAGAAAAATATTCATCCAAGAACTGCTTGCACATCATATCAACCTTAAAAAAAGATAAAGATGGGGCCTGGAGTGGTGGCTCAAGCCTGTAATCCCAGCACTTTGGGAGGCCGAGGTAGGCAGATCACCTGAGGTTGGGAGTTCGAGACCAGCCTGATCAGCATGGAGGAACACCGTCTCTTCTTTTTTATTTTATTTTATTTTATTATTATTATACTTTAAGATTTAGGGTACATGTGCACAATGTGCACGTTAGTTACATATGTATACATGTGCCATGCTGGTGTGCTGCACCCATTAACTCGTCATTTACATTAGGTATATCTCCTAATGCTATCCCTCCCCCCTCCCCCCACCCCACAACAGTCCCCAGAGTGTGATGTTCCCATTCCTGTATCCATGTGTTCTCATTGTTCAATTCCCACTTATGAGAGAATATGCGGTGTTTGGTTTTTTGTTCTTGCGATAGTTTACTGAGAATGATGATTTCCAATTTCATCCATGTCCTTACAAAGGACATGAACTCATCATTTTTTATGGCTGCATAGTATTCCATGGTGTATATGTGCCACATTTTCTTAATCCAGTCTATCATTGTTGGACATTTGGGTTGGTTCCAAGTCTTTGCTATTGTGAATAGTGCCGCAATAAACATACGTGTGCATGTGTCTTTATAGCAGCATGATTTATAGTCCTTTGGGTATATACCCAGTAATGGGATGGCTGGGTCAAATGGTATTTCTAGTTCTAGATCCCTGAGGAATCGCCACACTGACTTCCACAAGGGTTGAACTAGTTTACAGTCCCACCAACAGTGTAAAAGTATTCCTATTTCTCCACATCCTCTCCAGCACCTGTTGTTTCCTGACTTTATTTATTTATTTATTATTATTATTATTAATATTATTATTATACTTTAGGTTTTATGGTACATGTGCGCAATGTGCAGTTAAGTTACATATGTATACATGTGCCATGCTGGTGCGCTGCACCCACTAACTCGTCATCTAGCATTAGGTATATCTCTCAATGCTATCCCTCCCCCCTCCCCCCACCCCACAACAGTCCCCGAAGTGTGATGTTCCCCTTCCTGTGTCCATGTGTTCTCATTGTTCAATTCCCACCTATGAGTGAGAATATGCGGTGTTTGGTTTTTTGTTCTTGCGATAGTTTACTGAGAATGATGATTTCCAATTTCATCCATGTCCCTACAAAGGACATGAACTCATCATTTTTTATGGCTGCATAGTATTCCATGGTGTATGTGTGCCACATTTTCTTAATCCAGTCTATCATTGTTGGACATTTGGGTTGGTTCCAAGTCTTTGCTATTGTGAATAATGCCGCAATAAACATACGTGTGCATGTGTTTTTATAGCAGCATGATTTATAGTCCTTTGGGTATATACCCAGTAATGGGATGGCTGGGTCAAATGGTATTTCTAGTTCTAGATCCCTGAGGAATCACCACACTGACTTCCACAATGGTTGAACTAGTTTACAGTCCCACCAACAGTGAAAAGTGTTCCTATTTCTCCACATCCTCTCCAGCACCTGTTGTTTCCTGACTTTTTAATGATTGCCATTCTAACTGGTGTGAGATGGTATCTCATTGTGGTTTTGATTTGCATTTCTCTGATGGCCAGTGATGGTGAGCATTTTTTCATGTGTTTTTTGGCTGCATAAATGTCTTCTTTTGAGAAGTGTCTCTTCAAGTCCTTTGCCCACTTTTTGATGGAGTTCTTTGTTTTTTTCTTGTAAATTCGTTGGAGTTCATTGTAGATTCTGGATATTAGCCCTTTGTCAGATGAGTAGGTTGCGAAAATTTTCTCCCATTTTGTAGGTTGCCTGTTCACTCTGATGGTAGTTTCCTTTGCTGTGCAGAAGCTGTTTAGTTTAATTAGATCCCATTTGTCAATTTTGGCTTTTGTTGCCATTGCTTTTGGTGTTTTAGACATGAAGTCCTTGCCCATACCTATGTCCCGAATGGTAATGCCTAGGTTTTCTTCTAGGGTTTTTATGGTTTTAGGTCTAACGTTTAAGTCTTTAATCCACCTTGAATTGATTTTTGTATAAGGTGTAAGGAAGGGATCCAGTTTCAGCTTTCTACATATGGCTAGCCAGTTTTCCCAGCACCATTGATTAAATAGGGAATCCTTTCCCCATTTCTTGTTTTTGTCAGGTTTGTCAAAGATCAGATAGTTGTAGATATGTGGCATTATTTCTGAGGGCTCTGTTCTGTTCCATTGATCTATATCTCTGTTTTGGTACCAGTACCATGCTGTTTTGGTTAGTGTAGCCTTGTAGTATAGTTTGAAGTCAGGTAGTGTGATGCCTCCAGCTTTGTTCTTTTGGCTTAGGATTGACTTGGCGATGCAGGCTCTTTTTTGGTTCCATATGAACTTTAAAGTAGTTTTGTCCAATTCTGTGAAGAAAGTCATTGGTAGCTTGATGGGGATGGCATTGAATCTGTAAATTACCTTGGGAAGGATGGCCATTTTCATGATATTAATTCTTCCTACCCATGAGCATGGAATGTTCTTCCATTTGTTTGTATCCTCTTTTATTTCCTTGAGCAGTGGTTTGTAGTTCTCCTTGAAGAGGTCCTTCACATCCCTTGTAAGTTGGATTCCTAGGTATTTTATTCTCTTTGAAGCAGTTGTGAATGGGAGTTCACTCAGGATTTGGCTCTCTGTTTGTCTGTTATTGATGTATAAGAATGCTTGTGATATTTGAACATTGATTTTGTATCCTGAGACTTTGCTGAAGTTACTTATCAGCTTAAGGAGATTTTGGGCTGAGACAATGGGGTTTTCTAGATATACAATCATGTCATCTGCAAACAGGGACAATTTGACTTCCTCTTTTCCTAATTGAACACCCCTGATTTCCTTCTCCTGCCTAATTGCCCTGGCCAGAACTTCCAACACTGTGTTGAATAGGAGTGGTGAGAGAGGGCATCCCTGTCTTGTGGCAGTTTTCAAAGGGAATGCTTCCAGTTTTTGCCCATTCAGTATGATATTGGCTGTGGGTTTGTCATAGATAGCTCTTATTATTTTGAGATACGTCCCATCAATACCTAATTTATTGAGAGTTTTTAGCATGAAGGGTTGTTGAATTTTGTCAAAGGCCTTTTCTGCATCTATTGAGATAATCATGTGGTTTTTGTCTTTGGTTCTGTTTATATGCTGGATTACATTTATTGATTTGCGTGTATTGAACCAGCCTTGCATCCCAGGGATGAAGCCTACTTGATCATGGTGGATAAGCTTTTTGATATGCTGCTGGATTCGGTTTGCCAGTATTTTATTGAGGATTTTTGCATCAATGTTCATCAAGGATATTGGTCTAAAATTCTCTTTTTTTGTTGTGTCTCTGCCAGGCTTTGGTATCAGGATGATGCTGGCCTCATAAAATGAGTTAGGGAGGATTCCCTCTTTTTCTGTTGATTGGAATAGTTTCAGAAGGAATGGTACCAGCTCCTCCTTGTACCTCTGGTAGAATTCGGCTGTGAACCCATCTGGTCCTGGACTTTTTTTGGTTGGTAAGCTATTGAGTATTGCCACAATTTCAGCTCCTGTTATTGGTCTATTCAGAGATTCAACTTCTTCCTGGTTTAGTCTTGGGAGGGTGTATGTGTCAAGGAATTTATCCATTTCTTCTAGATTTTCTAGTTTATTTGCGTAGAGGTGTTTGTAATATTCTCTGATGGTGGTTTGTATTTCTGTGGGATCAGTGGTGATATCCCCTTTATCATTTTTTATTGCATCTATTTGATTCTTCTCTCTCTTTTTCTTTATTAATCTTGCTAGCAGTCTATCAATTTTGTTGATCCTTTCAAAAAACCAGCTCCTGGATTCATTTATTTTTTGAAGGGTTTTTTGTGTCTCTATTTCCTTCAGTTCTGCTCTGATTTTAGTTATTTCTTGCCTTCTGCTAGCTTTTGAATATGTTTGCTCTTGCTTTTCTAGTTCTTTTAATTGTGATGTTAGGTTGTCAATTTTGGATCTTTCCTGCTTTCTCTTGTGGGCATTTAGTGCTATAAATTTCCCTCTACACACTGCTTTGAATGCATCCCAGAGATTCTGGTATGTTGTGTCTTGGTTCTCGTTGGTTTCAAAGAACATCTTTATTTCTGCCTTCATTTCGTGATGTACCCAGTAGTCATTCAGGAGCGGGTTGTTCAGTTTCCATGTAGTTGAGTGGTTTTGAGTGAGATTCTTAATCCTGAGTTCTAGCTTGATTGCACTGTGATCTGAGAGATGGTTTGTTATAATTTCTGTTCTTTTACATTTATTGAGGAGAGCTTTACTTCCAAGTATGTGGTCAATTTTGGAATAGGTGTGGTGTGGTGCTGAAAAAAATGTATATTCTGTTGATTTGGGGTGGAGAGTTCTGTAGATGTCTATTAGGTCCGCTTGGTGCAGAGCTGAGTTCAATTCCTGGGTATCCTTGTTGACTTTCTGTCTCGTTGATCTGTCTAATGTTGACAGTGGGGTGTTAAAGTCTCCCATTATTAATGTGTGGGAGTCTACGTCTCCTTGTAGGTCACTCAGGACTTGCTTTATGAATCTGGGTGCTCCTGTATTGGGTGCATATATATTTAGGATAGTTAGCTCTTCTTGTTGAATTAATCCCTTTACCATTATGTAATGGCCTTCTTTGTCTCTTTTGATCTTTGTTGATTTAAAGTCTGTTGTATCAGAGAGTAGGATTGCAACCCCTGCCTTTTTTTGTTTTCCATTTGCTTGGTAGATCTTCCTCCATCCTTTTATTTTGAGCCTATGTGTGTCTCTGCACGTGAGATGGGTTTCCTGAATACAGCACACTGATGGGTCTTGAGTCTTTATCCAATTTGCCAGTCTGTGTCTTTTGAGTGGAGCATTTAGTCCATTTACATTTAAAGTTAATATTGTTATGTGTGAATTTGATCCTGTCATTATGATGTTAGCTGGTTATTTTGCTCATTAGTTGATGCAGTTTCTTCCTAGTCTCGATGGTCTTTACATTTTGGCATGATTTTGCAGTGGCTGGTACCGGTTGTGCCTTTCCATGTTTAGTGCTTCCCTCAGGAGTTCTTTTAGGGCAGGCCTGGTGGTGACAAAACCTCTCAGCATTTGCTTGTCTGTAAAGTATTTTATTTCTCCTTCACTTATGAAGCTTAGTTTGGCTGGATATGAAATTCTGGGTTGAAAATTCTTTTCTTTAAGAATGTTGAATATTGGCCCCCACTCTCTTCTGGCTTGTAGGGTTTCTGCTGAGAGATCCGCTGTTAGTCTGATGGGCTTCCCTTTGATGGTAACCCGACCTTTCTCTCTGGCTGCCCTTAACATTTTTTCCTTCATTTCAACTTTGGTGAATCTGACAATTATGTGTCTTGGAGTTGCTCTTCTCGAGGAGTATCTTTGTGGTGTTCTCTGTATTTCCTGAATCTGAATGTTGGCCTGCCTTGCTAGATTGGTGAAGTTGTCCTGGATAATATCCTGCAGAATGTTTTCCAACTTGTTTCCATTCTCCCCATGACTTTCAGGTACACCAATCAGACGTAGATTTGGTCTTTTCACATAGTCCCACATTTCTTGGAGGCTTTGCTCATTTCTTTTTATTCTTTTTTCTCTAAACTTCCCTTCTCGCTTCATTTCATCTTTCAGGGCTGATACCCTTTCTTCCATTTGATCACATCGGCTCCTGAGGCTTCTGCATTCTTCACGTAGTTCTCGAGCCTTGGTTTTCAGCTCCATCAGCTCCTTTAAGCACTTGTCTGTATTGGTTATTCTAGTTATACATTCTTCTGAAATTTTTTCAAAGTTTTCAACTTCTTTGCCTTTGGTTTGAATATCCTCCCGTAGCTTGGAGTAATTTGATCGTCTGAAGCCTTCTTCTCTGAGCTCGTCAAAGTCATTCTCCATCCAGCTTTGTTCCGTTGCTGGTGAGGAACTGCATTCCTTTGGAGGAGGAGAGGTACTCTGCTTTTTAGAGTTTCCAGTTTTTCTGCTCTGTTTTTTCCCCATCTTTGTGGTTTTATCTACTTTTGGTCTTTGATGATGGTGATGTACAGATGGGTTTTTGGTGTGGATGTCCTTTCTGTTAGTTTTCCTTCTAACAGACAGGACCCTCAGCTGCAGGTCTGTTAGAGTACCCGGCCAGCCGTGTGAGGTGTCAGTCTGCCCCTGCTGAGGGGTGCCTCCCAGTTAGGCTGCTTGGGGGTCAGGGGTCAGGGACCCACTTGAGGAGGCAGTCTGCCCTTTCTCAGATCTCCAGCTGCGTGCTGGGAGAAGCACTGCTCTCCTCAAAGCTGTCAGACAGGGATATTTATGTCTGCAGAGGTTACTGCGGTCTTTCTGTTTGTCTGTGCCCTGCCCCCAGAGGTGGAGCCTACAGAGGCAGGCAGGCCTCCTTGAGCTGTGGTGGGCTCCACCCAGTTCAAGCTTCCAGGCTGCTTTGTTTACCTAAGCGAGCCTGGGCAATGGCGGGCGCCCTTCCCCCAGCCTCGCTGCCGACTTGCTGTTTGATATCAGACTGCTGTGCTAGCAATCAGCGAGACTCCATGGGCGTAGGAGCCTCTGAGCCAGGTGCGGGCTATACTCTCCTGGGGCACCGTTTCCTAAGCCTGTCGGAAAAGCACAGTATTCGGGTGGGAGTGGCCCGATTTTCCAGGTGCTGTCTGTCACCCCTGGAAAGGGAACTCCCTGACCCCTTGTGCTTCCCGAGTGAGGCAATGCCTCACCCCTGCTTCGGCTGGCGGACGGTGCACTCACCCACTGACCTGTGCCCACTGTCTGGTACTCCCTAGTGAGATGAACACGGTACCTCAGATGGAAATGCAGAAATCACCCGTCTTCTGTGTTGCTCACGCTGGGAGCTGTAGACCTGAGCTGTTCCTATTCGGCCATCTTGGCTCCTCCCCCCCTGAGCCTTTCCTGACTTTTTAATGATTGCCATTCTAACTGGTGTGAGATGGTATCTCATTGTGGTTTTGATTTGCATTTCTCTGATGGCCAGTGTTGGTGAGCATTTTTTCATGTGTTTTTTGGCTGCATAAATGTCTTCTTTTGAGAAGTGTCTGTTCATGTCCTTTGCCCACTTTTTGATGGGGTTGTTTTTTTTTTCTTGTAAATTTGTTTGAGTTCATTGTAGATTCTGGATATTAGCCCTTTGTCAGATGAGTAGGTTGTGAAAATTTTCTCCCATTTCGTAGGTTGCCTATTCACTCTGATGGTAGTTTCTTTTGCTGTGCAGAAGCTGTTTAGTTTAATTAGATCCCATTTGTCAATTTTGGCTTTTGTTGCCATTGCTTTTGGTGTTTTAGACATGGAGTCCTTGCCCATGCCTATGTCCCAAATGATAATGCCTAGGTTTTCTTCTAGGGTTTGTATGGTTTTAGGTCTAATGTTTAAGTCTTTAGTCCATCTTGAATTAATTTTTGTATAAGGTGTAAGGAAGGGATCCAGTTTAAGCTTTCTACATATGGCTAGCCAGTTTTCCCAGCACCATTGATTAAATAGGGAATCCTTTCCCTATTACTTATTTTTCTCGGGTTTGTCAAAGATCAGATAGTTGTAGATATGTGGCATTATTTCTGAGGGCTCTGTTCTGGTCCATTGATCTATATCTCTGTTTTGGTATCAGTACCATGCTGTTTCGGTTACTGTAGCCTTGTAGTATAGTTTGAAGTCAGGTAGCGTGATGCCTCCAACTTTTTTCTTTTTGCTTAGGATTGAGTTGGCGATGCGGGCTCTTTTTTGGTTCCATATGAACTTTAAAGTAGTTTTGTCCAATTCTGTGAAGAAAGTCATTGGTAGCTTGATGGGGATGGCATTGAATCTATAAATTACCTTGGGCAGTATGGCCATTTTCACGATATTGATTCTTCCTACCCATGAGCATGGAATGTTCTTCCATTTGTTTGTATCCTCTTTTATTTCCTTGAGCAGTGGTTTGTAGTTCTCCTTGAAGAGGTCCTTCACGTCCCTTGTAAGTTGGATTCCTAGGTATTTTATTCTCTTTGAAGCAATTGTGAATGGGAGTTCACTCATGATTTGGCTCTCTGGTTGTCTGTTATTAGTGTATAAGAATGCTTGTGATTTTTGTACATTGATTTTGTATCCTGAGACTTTGCTGAAGTTGCTTATCAGCTTAAGGAGATTTTGGGCTGAGACAATGGTGTTTTCTAGATATACAATCATGTCATCTGCAAAGAGGGACAATTTGACTTCCTCTTTTCCTAATTGAATACCCTTTATTTCCTTCTCCTGCCTAAATGCCCTGTCCAGAACTGCCAACACTATGTTGAATAGGAGTGGTGAGAGAGGGCATCCCTGTGTTGTGGCAGTTTTCAAAGGGAATGCTTCCAGTTTTTGCCCATTCAGAATGATATTGGATGTGGGTTTGTCATAGATAACTCTTATTATTTTGAGATATGTCCCATCAATACCTAATTTATTGAGAGTTTTTAGCATGAAGGGTTGTTGAATTTTGTCAAAGGCCTTTCTGCATCTATTGAGGTAATCATGTGGTTTTTGTCTTTGGTTCTGTTTATATGCTGGATTACATTTATTGATTTGCATATATTGAACCAGCCTTGCATCCCAGGGATGAAGCCCACTTAATCATGGTGGATAAGCTTTTTGATGTGCTGCTGGATTCGGTTTGCCAGTATTTTATTGAGGATTTTTGCATCAATGTTCATCAAGGATATTGGTCTAAAATTCTCTTTTTTTGTTGTGTCTCTGCCAGGCTTTGGTATCAGGATGATGCTGGCCTTGTAAAATCAATTAGGGAGGATTCCCTCTGTTTCTATTGATTGGAATAGTTTCAGAAGGCATGGTAACAATTCCTCCTTGTACCTCTGGTAGAATTTGGCTGTGAATCCATCTGGTCCTGTACTCTTTGTGGTTGGTAAGCTATTGATTATTGCCACAATTTCAGCTCCTGTTATTGGTCTATTCAGAGATTCAACTTCTTCCTGGTTTAGTCTTGGGAGGGTGTATGTGTTGAAGAATTTATCCATTTCTTCTAGATCTTCTAGTTTATTTGCATAGAGGGGTTTGTAGTATTCTCTGATGGTAGTTTGTATTTCTGTGGGATCGGTGGTGATATCCCCTTTATCATTTTTTATTGTGTCTATTTGATTCTTCTCTCTTTTCTTCTTTATTAGTCTTGCTATAGGTCTATCAATTTTGTTGATCATTTTAAAAAACCAGCTCCTGGATTCATTAATTTTTTGAAGGGTTTTTGTGTCTCTATTTCCTTCAGTTTTGCTCTGATTTTAGTTATTTCTTGTTTCTGCTAGGTTTTGAATGTGTTTGCTCTTGCTTTTCTAGTTCTTTTAATTGAGATGTTAGGGTGTGAATTTTGGATCTTTCCTGCTTTGTCTTTTGGGCCTTTAGTGCTTTAAATTTTCCTCTACACACTGCTTTGAATGCATCCTAGAGATTCTGGTATGTTGTGTCTTGGTTCTCATTGGTTTCAAAGAACATCTTTATTTTGCCTTCATTTCGTTATGTACCCAGTAGTCATTCAGGTGCAGGTTGTTCAGTTTCCATGTAGTTGAGTGGTTTTGTGTGAGATTCTCAATCCAGAGTTCTAGTTTGATTGCACTGTGGTCTGAGAGACAGTTTGTTATAATTTCTGTTCTTTTACATTTGCTGAGGAGAGCTTTACTTCCAACTATGTGGTCAATTTTGGAATAGGTGTGGTGCAGTGCTGAAAAAAATGTATATTCTGTTGATTTCGGGTGGAGAGTTCTGTAGATGTCTATTAGGTCCGCTTGGTGCAGAGCTGAGTTCAATTCCTGGGTATCCTTGTTAACTTTCTGTCTCGTTGATCTGTCTAATGTTGACAGTGGGGTGTTAAAGTCTCCCATTATTATTGTGTGGGAGTCTATGTGTCTTTGTAGGTCACTCAGGACTTGCTTTATGAATCTGGGTGCTCCTGTATTGGGTGCATATATATTTAGGATAGTTAGCTTTTCTTGTTGAATTGATCCCTTTATCATTATGTAATGGCCTTCTTTGTCTCTTTTGATCTTTGTTGGTTTAGAGTCTGTTTTATCAGAGACTAGGATTGCAACCCCTGCCTTTTTTTGTTTTCCATTTGCTTGGTAGATCTTCCTCCATCCTTTTATTTTGAGCCTATGTGTGTCTCTGCACGTGAGATGGGTTTCCTGAATACGGCACACTGATTGGTCTTGACTCTATCCAATTTGCCAGCCTGTGTCTTTTAATTGGAGCATTTAGTCCATTCACATTTAAAGTTAATATTGTTATGTGTGAATTTGATCCTGTCATTTTGATGTTAGCTGGTTATTTTGCTCATTAGTTGATGTTGTTTCTTCCTAGCCTCGATGGTCTTTACAATTTGGCATGATTTTGCCGTGGCTGGTACCGGTTGTTCGTTTCCATGTTTAGCGCTTCCTTCAGGAGCTGTTTTAGGGCAGGCCTGGTGGTGACAAAATCTCTCAGCATTTGCTTGTCTGTAAAGTATTTTATTTCTCCTTCACTTATGAAGCTTAGTTTGGCTGGATATGAAATTCTGGGTTGAAAATTCTTTTCTTTAAGAATGTTGAATATTGGCCCCCACTCTCTTCTGGCTTGTAGAGTTTCTGCCGAGGGATCCGCTGTTAGTCTGATGGGCTTCCCTTTGATGGTAACCCGACCTTTCTCTCTGGCTGCCCTTAACATTTTTTCCTTCATTTCAACTTTGGTGAATCTGACAATTATGTGTCTTGGAGTTGCTCTTCTCGAGGAGTATCTTTGTGGTGTTCTCTGTATTTCCTGAATCAGAATGTTGGCCTGCCTTGCTAGATTGGGGAAGTTGTCCTGGATAATATCCTGCAGAGTGTTTTCCAACTTGCTTCCATTCTCCCCATTACTTTCAGGTACAGCAATCAGACGTAGATTTGGTCTTTTCACATAGTCCCATACTTCTTGGAGGTTTTGTTCATTTCTTTTTATTCTTTTTTCTGTAGACTTCCCTTCTTGCTTCATTTTATTCATTTCATCTTCCATCACTGATACCCTTTCTTCCAGTTAATTGCATTAGCTCCTGAGGCTTCTGCATTCTTCACGTAGTTCTCGAGCCTTGGCTTTCAGCTCCATCAGCTCATTTAAGCACTTCTCTTTATTGGTTATTCTAGTTATACATTCGTCGAAATGTTTTTCAAATTTTTTAACTTCATTGCCTTTGGTTTGAATTTCCTCCTGTAGTTCGGAGTAGTTTGATCGTCTGAAGCCTTCTTCTCTCAACTCGTCAAAGTCATTCTCAGTCCAGCTTTGTTCCATTGCTGGTGAGGAACTGCGTTCCTTTGGAGGAGTAGAGGCACTCTGCTTTTTAGAGTTTCCAGTTTTTCTGATCTGTTTTTTCCTCATCTTTGTGGTTTTATCTGCTTTTGGTATTTGATGATGGTGATGTACAGATGGGTTTTTGGTGTGGATGTCCTTCTGTTTGTTAGTTTTCCGTCTAACAGTCAGGACCCTCAGCTGCAGGTCTGTTGGAGTTTGCTAGAGGTCCACTCCAGACCCTGTTTGCCTGGGTACCAGCAGCGGTGTCTGCAGAACAGTGGATTTTTGTGAACCTCGAATGCTGCTGTCTGATCGTTCCTCTGGAAGTTTTGTCTCAGAGGAGTACCCGGCCGTGTGAGGTGTCAGTCTGCCCCTACTGGGGGGTTCCTCCCATTTAGGCTGCTCGGGGGTCAGGGGTCAGGGGCCCACTTGAGGAGGCAGTCTGCCCGTTCTCAGATCTCCAGCTGCGTGCTGGGAGAACCACTGCTCTCCTCAAAGTTGTCAGACAGGGACGTTTAAGTCTGCAGAGGTTACTGCTGTCTTTTTGTTTGTCTGTGCTCTGTCCCTAGAGGTGGAGCCTACAGAGGCAGGCA
Organism: Pongo abelii; assembly: GCF_028885655.2. Classification (NCBI taxonomy): domain Eukaryota; kingdom Metazoa; phylum Chordata; class Mammalia; order Primates; family Hominidae; genus Pongo; species Pongo abelii. Next base: position 41,112,912 of record NC_071992.2, read on the forward strand.
GGCCTCCTTGAGCTGTGGTGGGCTCCACCCAGTGTGAGCTTCCTGGCTGCTTTGTTTACCTAAGCAAGCCTGGGTAATGTGGGGCTCCCCTCCTCCAGCCTTGCTGCTGCCTTGCAGTTTGATCTCAGGCTGCTGTGCTAGCTATCAGGGAGACTCTGTGGGCGTAGGACCCTCCGAGCCAGGTGCGGGATATCATCTGGTATGCCGTTTTTTTAGCCCGTGGGAAAAGCACAGTATTAGAGTGGGAGTGACCCGATTTTCCAGGTGCCGTCTGTCACCCCTTTCTTTGACTAGGAAAGGGAACTCCCTGACCCCTTGCGCTTCCCGAGTGAGGGAATGCCTTGCCCTGCTTTGGTTCGCGCACGGTGTGCTGTACCCACTGTCCTGCGCCCACTGTCTGGCACTCCCTAGTGAGTTGAACCCGGTACCTCAGATGGAAATGCAGAAATCACCCATCTTCTGCATTGCTCACGCTGGGAGCTGTAGACCGGAGCTGTTCCTATTCGGCCATCTTGGCTGCTACCTGAGTCTCTTCTGAAAATACAAGATTAGCCAGGTGTGGTGGCCCATGCCTGTAATCCCAGCTCCTCGGGAGGCTGAGGCAGGAGAATCACTTGAACCCAGGAGGCAGAAGTTGCGGTGAGCTGAGATGACGCCATTGCACTCCAGCCTGAGCGACAAGAGTGAAACTCCATTGCAAAAACAAAAAAAAAAGATAAAGATGCTCAAGCATCTGTGTTCCATTATCAGATTCAGATCAGGCTCACTAAGGAGCTAGTGTCGCCAATGCAAATTTAAAAAGTAGGATGCCCTGCTGTTTCAGGATTAGGGTTGTCTCTTTGGTCCTTCTGCCTTATATTTGCCATACGCCTGTTATGCTTCTTTTCTTTTCTCGATTTAGGTCTGGTTTTTCTTTTTTAAAAGTAAACTTCTGAAAATTTGGAATAATTTTAGATATACAGAAAAATTGCTAAAAGACTACAGAGTTCCCATATATACTGTTCACTCAGTTTCCTGTAATGTTAGCTCTTATATAGCCACATGGATACATTATATTTATTAAATACAGGAAATTAATATTGATACATTATTAGTAAGGAAACTACTTTATTTGGATTTCTGGATTTCAACTAGTTTGTCTTCTACTGTCCAGTTTGTTCCGGCATCCAATCCAGGATACTACCCAGCATGCCCCCTCCCAGGCTCCTTTGCTCTGTTTTTCAGTCTTTCCTTGAATTTCATGACCTCAATAGTTCTGAGGAGGTCAGGTACTTTGTAGAACACCCCTCGATTTGGATTTGTCTGATATTTTCTCATGTTCAGTGAATTTTAGGGAAGATTAACATAGAGATGAGGTGCTCTCCTCATGACATCATATCGTGGGGTACATGATATCAAGTTGAGTTATCACCAATCATGTTGACGATCTGGTTTCATTTCTGACCTGGAAACAACCTGCCTCATTCTTCTTTGATCTGTATGGTACCCTGGTTGCTTCTTATTTTCAGAGATCCTGGAATGCTTATCCTTTTTCTGTGTTTTGATATTTGTGTCCTTTTCATTTCTATATGTTTTAACTAATTTTTTCTCTGTTTCTCTGACTCTTGCTTTTCACGTGTTCCCTTTTGCTGTATAAAATCTCATCACTGAGGTTCACTGACCTACAGATATTCCAACCTATTGTCATTCATGTTCTAACTTGAAAATAGTAGAGATAAAGTCAAAGACAATATTAAATTTTGTTCAGTAATCTTCTGTTTAAAATATAGGGAACAGGCAATACATATTAGGAGGGTTTTTAAGAAAATGGTTAAATAATTTTATGATGGACAGAGTAAGCTTCACTGATGTAGAATATCCCCTTATCCCAATGATGACACCTAAATAGGTATTTTAGTGTAGCACGTGACCTATTCATTCATAAGAGGTAACAGGTTAGTTACAGGTAGATTTTTTTAATCCTATGTAAATCCTTAGACTGGGTTTATTTGTGTGGAAATAGTAAAAATCCATTATAAAATAAGTAAATATTAAATTTTTTGATGTTTTGTTGCAGATTTTAAATCACATGTAGCCTGAGAAATGTAATGAGGATGTTTTAAGCATTGTTTGGAGAGATTAATTGATATAAAACTGTTGTTTTGCTTCTTGTATTAAATTTGTCTTCACTCTCAGTTGTTTTGAATTCTCTAGGAACAAATATCCTATATTATTCCAATAGATGAGAAACTGTACACTGTGCACCTTAAACAAAGGTAAATTTTTATTCTTTAGTTTTGGATTTTATTTTATTTCTATGAAGCTGTTTACTTGCAATAGAAAATGGAGTATGAGAAAAATTCATGGAGTTATTAATTTTTTAATTGTCTTAAGTAAACAGATGCTCTCCTGTGACTTAATTCAACTTTTGGTTTTAATGTCTCAAGTATTCTTTGGTAAATGGGAGTTAGGACAAAAAACAGGGACTTATCTCCTGAAGATTGATTTATGATATTAAGTTGGCAGGACCAGCAGGACCTATATCATCAGGGCAGATGTCACAAAAATAAGTAAATCTGTAGCTGGTTTATATCTGTTAGGGTTTTATCAGAGAAGTGGGATGACCATGAGGAATATGGGATAGGGGTATAGTGTTGCAGAGCTGGCGAATAGTTTATAGAAAATAGTCCTAGCTATATGCCACTCTTCAGAGAATTACTAAATAATTGAAATAATTTTCTATAGGGTTTAATTCTCTGATGCAAACCCAGTTGGGAAAGGCTGGCTTGGAAGTAATTTGTGACATTCAAGAGGACAGCTTCAGCTAAACTAGTAAAACTAGACTACATGGCATTGGAGAGAGGTGGATTATGAGAAACTAGAGGTAGCAATTATAGACTTTTTCAAAAACATCCCTCAGAGAAAAAAGAGGCTTACATGAATATTTTTGAAGAAAGAGAAAAAGTATTTTGGTTGATGGAAAATTTCTTAAGGAGAAGAAAAGAGAGATGAAAGATGTAAACAAGCTGGGTGCGGTGGCTCTCATCTGTAATCCCAGCACTTAGGGATGCTGAGGCAGGTGGATCAAACTCTTGAGGTCAGGAGTTTGAGATCAGCCTGCCCAACATGGTGAAACCCCGTCTCTACTAAAAAATACAAAAATTAGCCAGGCATGGTGGCATGCGCCTGTAATCCCAGCTACTCAGGAGGCTGAGGCAGGAGAATTGCTTGGACCTGGGAGGCAGAGGTTGCAGTGAGCCGAGATGCTGCCACTGCACACCAGCCTGGGTGACAGAGTGAGACACTGTCTCAAAAAAAAAAAAAAGGTGTAAACAAGTTGTTTATTGTGTGTAAGATACTAAATAATTCTCCCAAAGACAAGGTTAACTTACTCTTTTAGGCAGAAGAGAAAAAGAATATGGTGGACGATAATGCAAAGATCTTTGTGAAGAGTATGAAGGAAAGTTAGAGAGCTCATATTGCATTTGAACGTCTTACTAAGACTATAAGCAGTGTTGAGAAACTGAGGGACCAGAGCTTGGGAGAGGGATAGGGCATGTGTATATCGTTTTGAGAAATTAACTGCTTAATGATTATGATAGCCTAATGACCATTAGGAAGCTACTGCAAATAGTTTATATGAAAAATAATGAGAAGCAGAACTATGACTACATAGAGATAGGGAGTTTCCTTTTTTTTTGTGTGAGTGTTTTTTAGTTCTTTTTTTTTTAAATTATACTTTAAGTTCTAGAGTACATGTGCACAACGTGCAGGTTTGTTACCTAGGTATACATGTGCCATGTTGGTTTGCTGCACCCATCAACTTGTCATTTACATTAGGTATTTCTCCTAAAGCTATCCCTCCCCCAGTCCCCCACCCCCCAACAGGCCCTGGTGTGTGATGTCCCCCGCCCTATGTCCATGTGTTCTTATTGTTCAACTCCGACCTATGAGTGAGAACATGCGGTGTTTGGTTTTCTGTCCTTGGGATAGTTTGCTTAGAATGATGGTTTCCAGTTTCATCCATGTCACTGCAAAGGACATAAACTCATCCTTTTTTATGGCTGCATAGTATTCCATGGTGTATATATGCCATATTTTCTTTATTCATTCTAGCATTGATGGACTTTTGGGTTGGTTCCAAGTCTTTACTATTGTGAATAGTGCCACAATAAACATATGTGTGCATGTGTCTTTATAGTAGCATGATTTATAATCCTTTGGGTATATACCAAGTAATGGGATCGCTGGGTCAAATGGTATTTCTACTTCTAGATCCTTGAGGAATCACCACACTGTCTTCCACAATGATTGAACTAATTTACACTCCCACCAACCGTGTAAAAGGGGTTGCTGTTTCTCCATATCCCCTCCAGCATCTGTTGTTTCCTGACTGTTTAAAGATTGCCATTCTAAGTGGCGTGAGATGGTATCTCATTGTGGTTTTGATTTGCATTTCTCTGATGACCAGTGATGATGAGCATTTTTTCATATGTCTGCTGGCTCCATAAATGTCTTATTTTGAGAATTGTCTGTTCACATCCTTTGCCCACTTTTTCATGGGGTTGTTTGCTTTTTTTCTTGTAAATTTGTTTAAGTTATTTGTAGATTCTGGATATTAGCCCTTTGTCAGATGGGTAGATTGCAAAGATTTTCTCCCATTCTGTAGGTTGCCTGTTCACTCTGATAATAGTTTCTTTTGCTGTGCAGAAGCTCTTTAGTTTAGTTAGATTCCATTTGTCTATTTTGACTTTTGTTGCCATTGCTTTTGGTGTTGTAGTTGTGAAGTCTTTGGCCATGCCTCTGTCCTGAATGGTATTGCCTAGGTTTTCTTCTAGGGTTTTTATGGTGTTAGGTCTCACATTTAAGTCTTTAATCCATCTTGAGTTAATTTTTTGTATGGTGTAAGGAAGGGATCGAGTTTCAACTTTCTACATATGGCTAGCCAGCTTTCCCAGCACCATTTATTAAATAGGAATCCTTTCCCCATTTCTTGTTTTTGTCAGGTTTGTCAAAGATCAGATGGTTGTAGATGTCTGGTGTTATTTCTGAGGCCTCTGTTCTGTTCCATTGGTCTATATCTCTGTTTTTGGTACCAGTACCATGCCGTTTTGGTTACTGTGGCCTTGTAGTATAGTTTGAAGTCAGGTAGCGTGACGCCTCCAGCTTTGTTCTTTTCGCTTAGGATTGACTTGGCTATGCGGGCTTGTTTTTGGTTCCATATGAACTTTAAAGTAGTTTTTTCCAATTCTGTGAAGAAAGTCATTGTAGCTTGATGGGGATGGCATTGAATCTATAAATTACCTTGGGCAGTATGGCCATTTTCATGATATTGATTCTTCCTATCTATGAGCGTGGAATGGTCTTCCATTTGTTTGTGTCCTCTTTTATTGCATTGAGCAGTGGTTTGTAGTTCTCCTTGAAGAGGTCCTTCACATCCCTTGTAAGTTGGATTCCTAGGTGTTTTATTCTCTTTGTAGTAGTTGTGAATGGGAGTTCACTCATGATTTGGCTCTCTGTTTGTCTATCATTGGTGTATAGGAATGCTTGTGATTTTTGCACATTGATTTTGTATCCTGAGACTTTGCTGAAGTTACTTATCAGCTTAAGGAGATTTTGGGCTGAGATGATAGGGTTTTCTAAATATACAATCATGTCATCTGCAAACAGGGACAATTTGACTTCCTCATTTCCTAATTGAATATCCTTTATTTCTTTCTCTTGCCTGATTGCCCTGGCCAGAACTTCCAACAGTACGTTGAATAGGAGTGGTGAGAGAGGGCATCCCTGTCTTGTGCGGGTTTTCAAAGGGAATGCTTCTCATTTTTTCCTATTCACTATGATATTGGCTGTGGGTTTGTCATGAACAGCTCTTATTATTTTGAGATACGTTCCATCAATACCTAGTTTATTGAGAGTTTTTAGCATGAAGGGTTGTTGAATTTTGTCAAAGGCCTTTTTTGCATCTATTGAGATCATCATGTCATTTTTATCATTGGTTCTGTTTATGTGATGGATTACGTTTATTGATTTGCATATGTCGAACCAGCCTTGCATCCCAGGGATGAAGCTGAGTTGATCGTGGTGAATAAGCTTTTTGATGTGCTGCTGGATTTGGTTTGCTAGTATTTTATTGAGGATTTTTGCATCGATGTTCATCAGGGATATTGGCCTAAAATTCTCTTTTTTGTTGTGTCTCTACCAGGCTTTGGTATCAGGATGATGCTGGCCTCATAAAATGAGTCAGGGAGGATTCCCTCTTTTTCTATTGATTGAAATAGTTTCAGAAGGAATGGTAACAGCTACTCTTTGTACCTGTGGTAGAATTTGGCTGTGAATCCGCCTGGTCCTGGGCTTTTTTTGGTTGGTAGGCTATTAATTATTGCCTCAATTTCAGAACCTGTTATTGGTCTATTCAGAGATTCAACTTCTTCCTGGTTTAGTCTTGGGAGGGTGCACGTGTCCAGGAATTTATCTATTTCTTCTAGATTTTCTAGTTTATTTGCATAGAATTTATCCATTTCTTCTAGATTTTCTAGTTTATTTGCATAGAGGTGTTTATAGTATTCTCTGATGTTAGTTTGTATTTCTGTGGGATTGGTGGTGATATGCCCTTTATCATTTTTTATTGCATCTATTTGATTCTTCTCTCTTTTCTTCTTTATTACTCTTGCTAGCAGCCTATCAATTTTGTTGATCTTTTCAAAAAACCAGCTCATGGATTCATTAATTTTTTGAAGGGATTTTGTGTCTCCATCTTCATCAGTTCTGCTCTGATCTTAGTTATTTCTTGCCTTCTGCTAGCTTTTGAGTTTCTCTGCTCTTGCTTCTCTAGTTCTTTTAATTGTGATGTTAGGGTGTTGATTTTAGATCTTTCCTGCTTTCTCTTGTGGGTATTTAGTGCTATAAATTTCCCTCTACACACTGCTTTAAATGTGTGCCAGAGATTCTGGTACGTTGTGTCTTTGTTCTCATTGGTTTCAAAGAACATCTTTATTTCTCCCTTCATTTCATTATGAACCCAGTAGTCATTCAGAAGCAGATTGTTCAGTTTTCATGTAGTTATGTGGTTTTGAGTGAGTTTCTTAATCCTGAGTTCTAATTTGATTGCACTGTGGTCTGAGAGACAGTTTGTTGTGATTTCTGTTCTTTTACATTGCTGAGGAGTGTTTTACTACCAATGATGTGGTCAATTTTAGAATAAGTGTGATGTGGTGCTGAGAAGAATGTATATACTGTTGATTTGGGGTGGAGAGTTCTGTAGATGTCTGTTAGGTCCGCTTGGTACAGAGCTGAGTTCAAGTCCTGGATATACTTGTTAACCTTCTGTCTTGTTGATCTGTCTAATATTGACAGTGGGGTGTTAAAGTCTCCCATTATTATTATGTGGGAGTCTAAGTCTCTTGTAGGTCTCTAAGGATTTGCTTTATGAATCTGGGTGCTCCTGTATTGGGTGCATATATATTTAGGATAGTTAGCTCTTCTTGTTGAATTGATCCCTGTACCATTATGTAATGGCCTTCTTTGTCTCTTTTGATCTTTGTTGGTTTAAAGTCTGTTTTATCAGAGACTAGGATTACAACCCCTGCTTTTTCTTTTTTTGTTTTCCATTTGCTTGGTAGATCTTCCTCCATCTCTTTATTTTGAGCCTATGTGCATTTTTAAGTGGCACATGAGATGGATTTCCTGAATACAGCAGACCGATGGGTCTTGACTCTTTAAATCCAATTTGCCAGTCTGTGTCTTTTAATTGGGGCATTTAGTCCATTTACATTTATGGTTAATACTGTTATGTGTGAATTTGATCCTGTCATTATGATGTTAGCTGGTTATTTTTCCCATTAATTGATGCAGTTTCTTCATAGCATTGATGGTGTTTACCATTTGGCATGTTTTTGCAGTGGTTGGTACCAGCTGTTCCTTTCCATGTTTAGTGTTTCCTTCAGGAGCTCTTGTAAGGCAGGCCTGGTGGTGACAAAATCTCTCCGCATTTGCTTGTCTGTAAAGTATTTTATTTCTCCTTCACTTATGAAGCTAAATTTGGCTGGATATGAGATTCTGGGTTGAAAATTCTTTTCTTTACGAATGTTGAATGTTGGCCCCCACTCTCTTCTGGCTTGTAGGGTTTCTGCCGAGAGATCTGCTGTTAGTCTGATGGGCCTCCCTTTGTTGGTAAGCCGACCTTTCTCTCTGGCTGCCCTTAACATTTTTTCCTTCATTTCAACCTTGGTGAATCTGACAATTATGTGTCTTGGGGTGCTCTTCTCAAGGAATATCTTTGTGGTGTTCTCTGTATTTTCTGAATTTGAATGTTGTCCTGCCTTGCTAGGTTAGGGAAGTTCTCCTGGATAATATCCTGAAGAGTGTTTTCTGTCTTGGTTGCATTTTCCCTGTCACTTTCTGGTACACCAATCAAACATATATTTGGTCTTTTCACATAGTCCCTATATTTCTTGGAGGCTTTGTTAGTTTCTTTTCATTCTTTTTTTCTCTAATCTTGTCTTCTCGCTTTATTTCATTAATTTGATCTTTAATCACTGATATCGTTTCTTCCACTTGATTGAATCGGCTATTGAAGCTTGTGCATGCATCTTGAAGCTCTCGTGCCACGGTTTTCAGCTCCATCAGGTCATTTAAGGTCTTCTCTACACTGTTTATTCTAGTTAGCCATTCATCTAACCTTTTTTCAAGATTTTTAGCTTCCTTGTGATGGGTTACAACATGCTCCTTTAGCTTGGAGAAGTTTGTTATTACCGACCTTCTGAAGCCTACTTCTGTCAACTCGTCAAACTCATTCTCTGTCCAATTTTGTTCCCTTGCTGGCGAGGAGCTGTGATTCTTTGGAGGAGAAGAGGCACTCTGTTTTTTTGGAATTTTCAGCTTTTCTGCTCTGGTTTCTCCCCATCTTTGTGGTTTTACCTACCTTTAGTCTTTGATGTTGGTGTCCTACAGATGGGGTTTTGGTGTGGTTGTCCTTTTTGTTGATGTTGATGGTATTCCTTTCTGTTTGTTAGTTCCTTTTAATAGTCAGACCCCTCAGCTGCAGGTCTGTTGTAGTTTGCTGTAGGTCCACTCCAGACCCTGTTTGCCTGGGTATCACCAGTGGAGGCTGCAGAACAGCAAATATTGCTGCCTGATCCTTCCTCTGGAAGCTTCATCCCAGAGGGGCACCTGCTTGTTTGAGGTGTCTGTCGGCCGGCCCCTACTGGGAGGTGTTTCCCAGTCAGGCTACATGGGGGTCAGGGACCCATTTGAGGAGGCAGTCTGTCTACCCTTGGAGCTCAAACGCTGTGCTGAGAGAACTCCTGCTCTCTTCAGAGCTGTCAGACAGGATATTTAAGTCTGCAGAAGGTGTCTGCTGCCTTTTGTTCTACTATGCCATGCCCCCAGAGGTGGAATCTATAAAGGTATTAGGCCTTGCTGAGCTGTGGTGGGGTCTGCCCAGTTCGTGCTTCCTGGCCACTTTGTTTACACTGTAGGCTATTCAAGCCTCAGTAATGGCAGATGACCCTCCCCCCATTAAGCTGCAGTGTTGCAGGTCAATCTCATACTGCTGCACTAGCAGTGAGAAAGGCTCCATGGGCATGGGACCTGCTGAGCCAGGCACGGGAGGGTATCTCCTGGTCTGCTGGTTGCTAAGATTGTGGGAAAAGTGCAGTATTTGGTCAGGAGTGTACTGTTTCTCCAGGTACAGTCTGTCACAGCTTCCCTTGGCTAGGAAAGGTAAATCCCCTGACACCTTGTGCTTCCCGGGTGAGATGACATCCCACCCTGGTTCAGCTTGCCCTCCATGGGCTGCACCCACTGTCCATCCAGTCCCAGTGAGATGAACCAGGTACCTCAGTTGGAAATGCAGAAATCACCGCTCTTCTGTGTTGATCTTGCTAGGAGCTGCAGACCAGAGCTGTTCCTATTTGGCCATCTTGGAAGAAAGCCTCCCTTTTTTTGTTTTTGAGAAATGCTGATGTGGCAGAAAAAAGATGTAGTAACAGATTGACTATAGTGGTGGCAGGGATTTGGTAGGGTAGAGGGAGGATGAGAACAGACCTGAGTCAGGTATTATGGCTCCCTGTTGGAGATGCTGGATATGAAGTGCTCGTGGGATATCCCATGGGGGGAAATGTCCTGATGGCAGTTAATTTAGTTTAGAATGGGGGAGAGAAGTGTCAGTATCCACATTCTTTCATGATGTAAACTCTCTGCAAATTAGGCCTAGAAGAGATATACCTTAACACAATAAAGGTCATATATGACAAAGCCATAGCTAACATCATACTCAGTGGTAAAAAGTTGAAAGTTTTTCATCTAATATCAGGAACAAGATTAAGATGCCTATTTTCTTTCACCTCTTCTATTCAACATAGTATTGGAAGTCCTAGCCAGAGCAATTAGGCAAGAACAATGAATAAAAGGCATCCTAATGGGAAAGAGAGATGTTAAATTGTTCCTGTTGCAGGTGACATGATCTTATATGTAGATTATTTATAGAAGACCCTAAAGACTCCACCAAAATTTGTTAGAACCAATAGACAAGTTCAGTGAAGTTGTGGGATATAAAATCAACATACAAAAATCATAGCATTTCTATAGATTAATAACAAATTTTCCAAAAATGAAATCAAGAAAACAACCCCATGTACAATAGCTACAAAAAATAAAATACTTAGGAGTGAGTTAACCAAGGAGGTGAAAGATCTGTATACCAAGAGCTAGAAAACATGATGAAAGGAATTGAGGAAGACACAAATAAATGGAAAGAACATGAATTGGAAGAGTTAATATTGTTAAAATGTCCATACTGTCCAAAATGATCCACAAATCCAATGCAATCCCTACCAAAATTCCAATGACATTTTTCAGAGAAGTAGTAAAATTCCTATGGCACCCCAAAAGGCCCTGAATAGCCAAAGCACTACTGAACAAAAAGAACAAAGCTGGAGGCATCACACTACCTGACTTCAAATATATTGCAAAACTATAATACTCAAAGCAACCTTTTTATATAAGTAGTAAATTAAACCACAGAAATGAACAAGATAAATCTATACAGGTGGGGGTGAATGTTAAAGGTAAGAAAGAGAAACAGCCTAGAATTGAATGCCATAGAAGCATTTAAGGGATGAAGGAAGGATCCAAATAAAGGGACTTAGAAACGTAGAAAGACAGGAGAACCAGGAGGAAGTGGTATCTATCATTATCGCTGAAGAAGAGATGGTTTCAAGAAGGGGAATGTGGTCCACAGTATGAAGTACTTGAGAATATTTTATTTATTTACTTTTTTGTTTTATTTATTTTAAAATTATTTTTATTCTTTATTTATTTATTTTTGAGACAGGGTCTCTCTCTGTCACCCAGGTTGGAAAGCAGTGGTGCGATCTCAGCTCACTGCAGCCTTGAACTCCTGGCTCAAGTGATCCTGTTGCCTCAGCCTCCCAAGTAGCTGGGACCACGTGAGCATACCACCACACCTGGCTAATTTTGGCATTTTTGGTAGAGATGAGGTTTTGCCTTGTTACCCAGGCTGGTCTCGAACTCCTGAGCCCAAAGCAATCCCTCCACCTTGGCCTCCGTAAGTTTTGGGATTATAGGAGTGAGCCACCCCGCCTGGCTGCTTCAGAGTGTTTTTACTTGATGTAATACTGTCTTTTGGGTTGGACAGTCAGGAGGTCATTAGTAATTTTTGTGAGATCAGTTTGAGTGGAGGCTTTCCAACAGAAGCTAGTGTGGGTGGCCTAATTAAGTGACGGTGGGTTGAAGAGTGAACATGAAGTGAGGAAGCATAACTAAAATAGCATCATGAGTACAGGGATTAATACCAAAGTTGAACTTAGATTGGACATTTCAGTACATATGCTCAGATGAATATGACCTTTATGCAATACTCTTCCACGTCATTATAAAAGTAATACATGTGCATAGTAATAAGGCTTTAGAAAGAATGTAAGAACAGAAAACCCTTGCAATCCAACATCCAGTTTATGTCTATTAAATTTTTTTTTTTTTTTTTTTTGAGACAGAGTCTTGCTATGTCACCCAGGCTGGAGTGCAGTGGTGTGATCTCGGCTCACTGCAACTTCTGCCTCTTGGGTTCAAGGAAGTCTCCCACCTCAGCCTCCTGAGTAGCTAGGATTATAGGCACCTGCCACCACACCCGATTAATTTTTGTATTTTTAGTAGAGACGGGGTTTCACCATGTTGGCCAGGCTGGTCTCAAACTCCTGACCTCAGGTGATCTGCCCACCTTGGCCTCCCAAAGTGTTGGGATTACAGGTGTGAGCCACGACGTCCAGCTGTCTTTTACATTTTAGAATGCTCTTCTTTCAGTCTCTTCTTTTTTTCTTAAAAGGAGTCCATTAAGGTAGGAAAACTATTTTGAGTAAATGTATATTGCTTTAAGTAAACATTAAATATATGTCAAAAGAAAATACTTACTTTACATCAGGTTGACAGACGTTTTCTCTAAAGATTCAGATAGTAAATGTTTTAGACTTTGAAGACTATATGTTCTTTGTCAAAACTAGTTAACCTCTCATCTTATAGCGTGAAAAGAGCCATGACAATATGTGGGTGAATGGGTATGGCTGTGTTTCAATAAACCTTTATTTACAAAACAGAGGGTGGGTCAGATTTTGGCTGAGAGTGTTAAGTTTACTGTGTTTTTACATGTTTCAAAAAGAATAATTAAAAAAATTTCCTCTTTTTTTATATTCAGATATTTTTTAGCAGATAATTTTATGATTTATTTGTACAATCAAGGATCCATGAATGCTCATTCTTCAGATATTCAGGTAAGATTTAAATTCTGTGTTTTACAGTTTTTAAATTTTTTTTACATTAAATAAATGCTTTATTATACAGAAGTCTCTCAGGATTCACAGGGGATATATTTAAGACATTTATTGATTAATGATCAGGGTTTCCTGAAGTTTTGGTAAAGACAAATTAGATTGACTTAGCACCTTACCCACTGCTGAGAACATAGTCACTATTTTTTTTATTTAAGTGATATTTTGTTAAATAAAATATTTATTATTTACTTATATTTTGTTTGTAAGAATATAAATTAACAAGAAAAGTGGACACGAATGTTATGAGACACAAATCACAGATCAAAAACTCTTTGTTTTTTTCTTAACTCTTCCTCATCTCATCCATCATTTATACATCCATAAATCCTATTGACCCTGCCCTTCAAACTAAGTGTCCAGCATCCACCTTCTTCCTCTGCCTTCATCCACTGAGACCACCCATTTCCAAGTAAACATCATCTCTAGTTTGGATCATTGCCATAACTTCCTGAATAATCTCCCTGCTTCCTCACTTTGTCCATCCCTTCATTTTATTTATTTATCCCTTTATTTTATTCATTTATTTTTGTTTTTATTTATTTATTTTGCCCCGGCTAGAGTGCAATGGTGCGATCTCGGCTCACTGAAACCTCCACCTCCTGGGTTCAAGCGATTCTCCTGCCTCAGCCTCCCGAGTATTTGGGATTACAGGCATGCACCACCATGCCCAGCTAATTTTCTGTCTAAACCCTATCAAGAGATAGGGTTTCACCATGTTGGCCAGGCTTGTCTCGATCCCCTGACCTCAGGTGATCCGCCTGCCTTGGCTTCCCACAGTGCTAGGATTACAGGTGTGAGCCACCGCGCCCAGCCTCAGTCAGTTCTCAACATGGTGACCATATTGATCCTGTTAAGACATAGTCAGATTACCCTGCTTCTCTGCTCAGAACCCTCCATGGATGGCCTCCCACCACTTACAGAGTGAAGGCCAGAGTCACCTGGTACCCTTTCACCTCTCTGACCTCATTTCCTGTTATTCTCTACCTCATTCACTTTGATCCAGCATTGTTGTTCTTCAAATATAACAGCTATGTTCTCCTTTCAAAGACCTCATACTTTCTATTTCCTGGTATCCAAATGCTTGTTCTTTCCCAACAGACCCATATGTTTTTCATCCTCATTTCCTTCAGGTCTTTACTCAAAATCACCCTATTAGTCCTTGACTAACCCCTACTTTAAATTGGTCTCCTACTCTTAATACTCTATTTCCTTTATCTTTTTTTTGCCTTTTTCCCATGGCAGTTATCAATACATGATGTATCATATATATTCTATTTATTTACTTTATTTTCTGTCTCCCCAGTGCAATATAATCAACCCGAGGGCAGGGCTTTTGGTCTGTTTTATTTACTGATGTAACACCAGTGCCTAGAAAAGTGCCTAGCACATACTTGGAATATAATAAAAATTTGCTGAAATATTAAATTAGATATGTTGCTTCACTTACATTGGATGGGATCATCATTTTGCTTTATTGCTCCCTTTTCCTTCCCTTAGTTCCATCATAAAGCAGTGTGTTAATAAGAAATCTTAACTTTATTTATAATAAAATTTATAGCACCATCAAATATTGAAAATTATATAATTTTCACATCTGTGACAATGTTTGTGACTCTGTGTGTCTCTAGCTTGATTGTACTGTGCTCAGAGACCAACTCTATACAATTTAATTCCTTTGTAATCTGTTGAGTCCTGCTTTATGGCCTGGAGTATGGTTTCTATTTTGTAGATGTTCCATGAGTGTTTAGAAAGCTTATATTCTAAAGTTTTTAGGTATAGTATTTTGCATATGTTAACTAGGTCATACTAACCACGTTGTCTAAACCTCCTGTAGATTCTGAACTCTTGATCTATCAGTTACTATGAGAAATTAACTTTAAAAAACTTTTTTATAACTGTAGATTTTTAAATTTTTACTATTCTTTCAATTGTGACTTTATATATTTTGAAGCTGTGTTATTAAGTGAATGCCAATTTGGAATACTTGTGTCTTCCCGGCAAATTGAAATGCTTATCATTACCAAATGTCCCTGTTTATCTCTAGAATGTTTCTGGCGTTAAAGTCCACATTTCCTCTCTTAGTGCAAATTCAGAATCATCTTTTGGTTTGTGTTGGCATCTAGCCCTTCAATCTTCCTGTGTCATTGCATTTTTATGACTCTTTTTTAGCATCATATTAATTGAGTTTTTAAAGAAATCCAGATTCATCATCTTTGTCTTTTAATTGAGGATCTAAATTTATGTACTGGAAGATATTTTTACCTAAAACATGAGACAACATTTTGGAAGCAGGGTGTAAAATAGTAATCTCAAGTCATAATCTATTATAAAGTGTAGTTAACATAGTGTAAGTGGCAATTATGGGGAGAATTTTTTTCTGAATTTCACTTTACTTGTACTGATATAAATCACGGAGCCTGTGAAAAATATTCAGAAGATTCTATCAAGTATAGAAGTAGGAAATCACTAGAAAGTTTTATTACTTCCTAAGTAACTACTTTACTTTTTTTCTTTCCTAGACTCAATGCTACTATCAAGGAAATATTGAAGGATATCCAGATTCCATGGTCACACTCAGCATGTGCTCTGGACTAAGGTTGTTTTCTATTGTTGATTACAGAACATCTTAGTTATGATATTTGGCTGCAGTGAATTTGTTCTCTTTGTATTAAGTGTGGGGCTGAAGGAGGATTCCTATGTGGAGATTATTTAATGATATCCCCCTCTGAACATATTTCCAATTCTCTTATTTCTCTTCACTTTCCTCAGTGACCAGAGACATTTCTAACCTTTCCAAAGGTTTAGATTTCCTAGTCTCCTTGCTCTATGTCTTATGTTTCCTTAACCACAGAAAAGACAATTGAACATGTTTGACTACAAGTGTTGTAGGAGCTAAGTTTAGGACAGCTCAGTCACTGTCTTGGAAAACAGGGAAATTAATCACTGTAATGCTGTATACTTGCACACTTAGCAATTGATTAGGTCATTTCTGTTGCTTTTATAACTATAAAAAAGTGAAATGGAGAGCTGGTTTTGTAGATTAGGGTAATCTTTTGTCTTCTCAGAGTCATCTCTAAGACAGGTTTGAGTCAAAATACTGGACTGAAAATGTATTTATGCTACCCACCATATGTTTTAATGTTGGAGATATGAAGATAAAGAAGAGATGCTTTTTCTCAAGGAAATCATCTTCAGACTGAGGAGGCAAATTATATATAAACAAATAATTTTTAATACTCACAAAAATGCTCATTTTTCTAATGATATTATTGTCTTGAGCTCTTCAAGAATTATTGGGTTTCCTCCTTAGGGCTTAGGGAGTTTTCCATTCTGTCAGGAAATTTTCCACCTTCATTTTGTAGTGTAGGGTGCTTGTTTTCACAAACAAATGTTCTTCTTCAGTGCTTCCTACGTAGAACCCTGAAATTTGGATCTGAAATTTGTTTTTTAGGGAGTAGTGACTTGGGCTGTTACCTGTATTCGCAGAAAAATAGTGATACAAGTCATTTACTCTTTAAAATCTTGCTTTTAATTTCTTATTCAGACTATATAAGCAAAAGTAACAAATATTTCATAATTCTGCCAAATTTTATTTTTAAAAGTAAAGTTTCTTATTATATACATTTGTCATATATGCAGTATAATCATTTTTCAGAAGCATAGCAAGCCAGAGAGAAAGTCATCGTGATTTCTGTTTACAATTGCTTTAATTGAGACACTGACTTGGAAAACAATAGAATTACTCAATTACTGTTATGCTGTATACTTGTGTACCTAGCAATTGATTAAGTAACTTCTGCTGCTTTTACAACTATACAAAAACGAAATAGAAAATGGGTTTTGTGGATTTGGGAAATCTTTTGTCTCTTCAGTGTCATCTCTAAGACAGAATTCAGATCAAAATACTGGAATACTGGACTCAAAATATTTTATTTTTTTTCTTTTGGATTTTGTCAGAAATTCATTATATAGATTTGATTAAAAGCACTTAAAATTGTATTCATAATTTCACAGAGGAATACTGCAATTTGAAAACGTTTCTTATGGAATTGAGCCTCTGGAATCTGCAGTTGAATTTCAGCATGTTCTTTACAAATTAAAGAATGAAGACAATGATATTGCAATTTTTATTGACAGAAGGCTGGAAGAACAACCAATGGATGACAACATTTTTAAAAGTGAAAAAGTGAGTTGTATATGTTTTATTACTACTTTTAAAGCAGTTATTACTTCCATTTAATTTATTTAAAAAATAAATTTATGAGCCCACTGTAGAATTGTAGCAAATATCCTTTCCTTGTGAACATCTTATCTTTTTTTTTTTTTTTTTTCTCACTCTCTCACTCAGGTTGGAGTGCAGTGGACTGATCATGGCTTGCTGCAGCCTCTGTCTTCTGGGCACAAGCAATCCTCCCACCTCAATCTCCTGAGTAGCTGGGACCACAGACATGCACCACCACACCAGACTAATTTTTTGTAGAGATAGAGTCTCACCATGTTACCATGCTGGTCTCAAACTCCTAGGTTCAAATGAGCCACCCTCCTCAATCTCCCAAAATGTTGAGATTACAGGCATGAGCCACTGTGCCTGGCTGTTCATCTTTCTGTTACCTAACAATTTCCTTGAAACCGTACTTTTTATGATCCACTTTATTTTTGTTCTTATTTTGCTTGTTACATTCTTATTACTTTCCAAAAATTCCCTCTTGTATATGCAATATAAACTTTAAAAACTCAGTCCCTGCTTTTGTTCCTACATTCCTGGAAGTTACTCAATAAAGTCAATAGTTTTAAAGGTTATATTCATGACAAACGAGTCAGCATTAATTAAATCATAGATATAATTAAAATGTCATAAGCAGAATTGCCAGTTATGGTCATGTAAATTGTTCAGTGAACACACTATGTAACTGCATGTGTTGGTGTTTACACAAGCAATTGTGAAAGAGAAAATTTTTATGCCAAGTAACATTGGCGTAAGTATGCATAGTTTATACAAGAGTATGTGGTAGTATTCATTGTTTCCAGTATATGCTCTCCCTGTTTTCTGTCAGTAAAGAAAAAAACACCAGGCCAGGCATGGTGGCTCACGCCTGTAATCCCAGCACTTTGGGAGCCCAAGGTGGGTGGATCACCTGAGGTCAGGAGTTCAAGACCAGCCTTGCCAACATGGTGAAACCCCGTCTCCACTAAAAATACAAAAATGAGTCAGGCGTGATGGCAGACGCCTGTAATCCCAGCTACTCGGGAGGCTGAGGCTGAAGAATTGCTTGAACTTGGGAGGTGGAGGTTGCAGTGAGCCCAGATCATACCACTGCACTCCAGCCTGGGCGACAGAGCAAGACTCCAGCTCAAAAAAAAAAGAAGAAAAGAAAAAAGAAAAAAACACCAAACCTCAGAATTTAGCTGGGCATATAAACAAAGATTATATTTCTCAACCTCCCTTACCTCTAGGTAGGGCCATGTGACAAAATTATGGCCAGTGACATGCGAGCAAGCGTAATAAGTGTTACTTCTGGCTTGAATATTAAAAGGAGGGGTTTTATCTTCTTTCCCTTTTCTGCTGGATGGAGTGTGGACATACTGACATATCATGGTCCACAAGGATGAGGCTGATGCCATACAGGTAGCAGAGAAACAAGGTAAAATGAGCCTTGCTTTTGAAGAATTTTCAGAATGGAACTACCATACCTCTTCACAAATTTATGTGAGAGAGAAATAGACTCTAAGTTTGCTTAATTCACTATTATTTTCTGTCTCTGTGTAGACGGCAATCCTATATTTTAAATAATACAGGATCCAAATGAGAGTGCAGCACCAGAGTGTTCAATACTAGCAAATATATGTGTATAATTTCAAATAATGTTTGTGAACTAGATGCTGAATTTTTTTTTCTTGCCTTGTAAAATTTCTAATTTACAATGACTGAGATGACCCAGTGTAGCGAACAATGTCAGTGCCCTGCCCAGATCCCCTCAGATTCCTTTCCAGTATATTTTTGTGGGGGTGGTACAAGAGGGTGGGACACCATGTCTTTGTTTATGCCTTTGCTTTGAACATGTGCCACTTGTAACTCTTTTTTTTATGTGGGCTGCCCTTCAGCCAATTGAAACTGCTTTGCCCAGATGGCAAGGTAAACATAAGTACTGGAGATTTACATTTCCCCAGGGTGGTCCTTAGCCAGCACCTCACCAGTGTGGGAAAGGGTGAGCTCGGTTTCTTGTTACAGGTCAGGACAACTCTGTAGCACAACTTACACACCAGATTTTCTCTGTGGGACTGTGTCTGAGAGCACACTCTTGTGTGGATTCCTCCTGATCCTAATCCTGCTTCTCCCACTCGTTAGCTGGTCTCTCCTGGGAGAACTTTCTTAGTAAATTATCTACATATAAATCCTGTTTCAGATTTGTCTTTGGGTTTCCTTTGAAAATCAGGAAGTTTTCACATACTTTTTTTACAATGAAGTGATAATTACTACAATAAAGTTATTTGAGGACATATGTCAGTCAAATTGCATTTGTATGTATCATTTGGAAAGTGGCATGATCTGGAAAGCTGGGAAGCTCTGGATCCCCACAGATATCATCGTTTGTCTGGACAAGTGTTGGAGGAAAGAAAAACAGCCAAGTAAAAGACAAACAGAAAATTCCTCATATATATATATAATTATACTTTAAGTTTTGGGGTACATGTGCAGAACGTGCAGGTTTGTTACATAGGTATACACGTGCCATGGTGGTTTGCTGCACCTATCAACCCGTCATCTACATTAGGTATTTCTCCTAGTGCTATCCCTCCCCTACCCCCCATCTCCCCGACAGGCTCCAGTGTGTGATGTTCCCCTCCCTGTGTCCCTGTGTTCTCATTGTTCATCTCCCACTTATGAATGAGAACATGCGGTGTGTGGTTTTCTGTTCTTGTGTTAGTTTGCTGAGAATGATGGTTTCCAGCTTTATCCGTGTCCCTGCAAAGGATGAACTCATCCTTTTTTATGGCTGCATAGTATTCCATGGTGTATATGTGCCATATTTCTTTATCCAGTCTATCATTGATGGGCATTTGGGTTGGTTCCAAGTCTTTGCTATTGTGAACAGTGCCACAATAAACATATGTGTTCATGTGTCTTTACAGTAGAATGATTTATAATCCTTTGGGTATACACCCAGTAATGGGATTGCTGGGTCAAATGGTATTTTTGGTTCTAGATCCTTGAGGAATTGCCACACTGTCTTTCACAATGGTTGAACTAATTTACGCTCCCACCAACAGTGTAAAAGCGTTCCTATTTCTCCACATCCTTTCTAGCATCTGTTGTTTCCTGACTTTTTAATGATTGCCATTCTAACTGGCATGAGATGGTATCTCACTGTGGTTTTGATTTACATTTCTCTTAATGACCAGGGATGATGAATTTTTTTTTCATATGTTTGTTGGTTGCATAAATGTCTTCTTTTGAGAAGTGTCTGTTCAAACCCTTCACCCACTTTTTGATGGGGTTGTTTTTTTTTCTTGTAAATTTATTTAAGTTCTTTGTAGATTCTGGATATTAGCCCTTTGTCAGATGGGTAGATTGCAAAAATTTTCTCCCATTCTGATTATCTCAATAGATGCAGAAAAGGCCTGTGATAAAATTCAACACTCCTTCATGCTAAAAGCGCTCAATAAACTAGGTATTGATTGAACGTATCTCAAAATAATAAGAGCTATTTATGACAAACCCACAGCCAATATCATACAGAATGGGCAAAAACTGGAAGCATTCTCTCTGAAAACTGGTGCAAGACAAAGATGCCCTCTGGCATCACTCCTATTCAACATAGTATTGGAAATTCCAGCCAGGACAATCAGACAAGAGAAAGAAATAAAGGATATTCAAAGTGGAAGAGAGGAAATCAAATTTTCCTCATATGCTTTCTTAGTTACTGCATGTCATTGTAATTTATGGTAATCTGTGTCAAGAATTTCAATAGCCTGGATGGATGCATAGAGCAAAGTGGCAATAATGGTAGTAACAGAGGCAGTAGAGCTCTACCTTTATGTGACAATAGCATGACATTGAGAGAGGCCAAACATGTGAGGCTTCCTGAACTGAGAGACTCAAGATATAGTTGCTTATACCAGTAAAAGAGTCAATGGATGGATTAATTTCTGAAGTAGTAGGGTTTTCCTTGATGTGCAGAAGCAAGATGACATGATAAATATAAAGAGCAGTGTGGTAGTAGATTCAGGAAAAGAGATGTCTAAGCCATACAGAGCACCAGTTGTGGATCTTGACTCACTGCAACCTCTGCCTCCTGGGCTCAATAAAGACTTAATTTGACATTTGCTAATTGTTTTCTATATGTCTTATATCTTTTTTTGTCTCAATTTCTCTATTACTGCCTTCTTTTGTTTAGTTGATTTTTTTTTCTAGTATGTCATTTTGATTCCCTTCTCCTTTATTTTTCTTTATGTAATTTTGGTTATTTTCTTAGTGGTTACTCTGGATATTACAATAACATCTTAAATTTATAACAATCATAGTTTGAATTAATACCAACTTAGCCTCTATAGTATACAAAACGCTGCTTCTATACAGCTTTGTCTTCTTTTCTATTATCACAAATTATCTAATAACATTAAGCTATGTTAATGATAATACAATGTACAAGCTATTGTATAGTAATACAATAGCTTAATAATTATTGTTTGATACATTTTCTCTTAAGTAATTTGGGGAAAAGTGAGGAATAACAAAACAAAAATATAATAATAGTATCTTTTTTTTTGGAGACAGGGTCTTACTCTGTCATCCAGGCTGGAGTGTGGTGCTGGTGCTGTGATCACAGCTTACTGCATCCTTTACCTCCTAAGCACAGGTGATCCTCCTGCCTCTGCCTTCCAATTAGCTGGGACCACAGGCATGTGCCACCATGCCCAGCTAATTTGTTTATTTGTAGAGACTGGGTCTTCCTTGGTTGCCCAGGCTAGTCTCAAACTCCTGGACTCAAGCAGTCCTCCCATATTTGCCTTCCAGAGTGCCAGGAGTGTAAGTGTGAGCCACTGCACCCAGCTATAATAATATCTTCTATAGTTACCAATGTATTTACCTTTACTGTGTTTTTAATTTCTTTTATTGCTTCTTGTTACTGTTTTGTGTGCTTTCATTTTAAACTGAAGGACTACCTTTGGCATTTCTTGTAGGGCAGTGTATTAGTTTACTACAGCTGCCATAACAATTTACCATGGACTGGGTAGCTTAAACAAGAATATGTATTTTTTCACAATTCTGGAGCCTGGAAGTTTGAGATCAAGGTGTTAACTAAGTTGTGGTTTCTTCTGAGGCCCCTCTGCTTGGCATATAAGTAACCACCCTCTCCCTGTATCTGCACAAGGTCTTCCTTCTGTGTTTGTGTTCTAATTTTCTCTTATAAGGATACCAGTTACATTGCATCAGAGCCCATCCTAATGACCTAATTTTCAATCTAATTACCTCTTTAAAGTCCCTGTCTCCAAATACAGCCTCATTCTGTGACATACTGGGGTTAGATCTTTAACATATGAATTTTACTGGGATACCATTTGGCCTATAATAAGCAGGCAGGTCTACTAGCAATGAGCTTTTTCAGTTTTTATTTATCTGGGAATGTCTTAATTTCTCCTTCATTTTTGAAGGATAGTGTTGTCAGATATAGAATTTTTGTTTGACAGTTTTTTTTTTCCCTCCAGCACTTTAAATGTCATCCCACTGCCTCTGGCCTCCCTGGTTTCTAATGAGAAATTAGATATTACTATTGTTGAAGATCTCTCATTTGTGAGGAATTGCTTTTCTCTTGCTGTTTTCAAGGTTCTCTTTTTATCATTAACTTTGGACACTTTGATTATAATATGTTTTGGTGTGAATTCTTTTGAGTTTATTCTACTTGGAGTTTGTTAAGCTTCTTGGATGTGTAGATTCATATCTTTCATCAAATTGGGGAGGTTTTCACCCATTATTTTTCAAATTTTCTTTCTGCCCCTTTCTTCTCTTCTGCTAGGAACTCTTCTTATATATGTGCTTGATGGTGTCCCCCAGGTCTCTTAGGCTCTGTTCATTTTTCTTCACTCTTTTTTTTTCAGCGTCAGATAACTTTTATTGAGATCCGATCAACTGCACAATCTGTTCCTGGCATTAAGCTCCTTCTTCCTTTGCAATCTGGTCTTTCTTGAGTGGTCCCATGAATGCTTCTTCTCCATGGTTTGGAAGTGGCCATGGCCAAATTTAAAGGTAGTATCAATGAACTTAAGGTCAGTCTTCTCCAGAGCCTGCTGCTTGGTCTGCATCAAGACTTGTGGAGGATGAGCACTTGCTTCTTAGTTCCCACCACACAGCCCTTCGGCATGACAAAGTCATTGGTCACTTCACCATAGTGGACAAAGCCACCCAGAGGGTTGATGCTCTTGTCAGGTCATAGTCAGTGGAGGCATTGATCAATTTGCCATCCTTGATGAAGTAGCCCTGACTGATATTATAGATCTTCTTGTTGATCTCAGTGCAGTGATGGTTTTTGTCCAGTATGTGCCACAGAGAAGGTCATATGGGCAGGATGCCATGCCCCAATATAGGCAACCTTGTACAGCCCTCAATGGGTCTTGTAGGACAGCTTCTTGGTATGCCAATGACTGGTGACCTCTTTGTAGCCTTTGCCCTTGGTCACCCGTTTGATGTCAATCATCTTGTCCTGCCCAAACACTTGTTTCACAGGTACCTGGTCCTCTAGCCTCTCCAGGGACCAGTCCGGTTTCTCAGTCACAGTGCCTCTGTTCACCTGGATCTCCATCAGGTGGGTCTTCTTCAGACATAGAGGAAGCAGGTGCATCTGGGTGTAGATATTGATGTGGATGACTTGGCAGTACTTTTTCATGCTGTTGAAGTTCTTCTTCAGCTGCTTCTTATCATCCTCACCCTGCCATTTCTTGCAGTACTTGGTAAAGGCCTTCTACTTAGCTTTATGCCAGTTCCTATAGAAGTGCCTTTTGCACTCATTGCTAATGTGCTCAACAAAGATGGTCTTGGAAATTCAGAGGCCTTGAGGGGTTTCCATATAGCCCAGGATGCCTACAGCCACCATGGGCAGTGTCTCCACAATGGTCATAGCCTCTACCACTTCCTTCTTTTTCACCTTGGGTCCTAGCCGGCCAGCTTCCCACACGATGTGTCATGCCAGCCTTGTATCCCAGGAAAGCTGTGAGGTGGACCAGTTTAGAAGGGTCATCACTGGGGAAGCTCTTCACCTTGCCATGATGCCTACTGCTGTGTTTCCAAGGCAGCAAGCCCAGGGACCCATGTCTTGGAGCAAAGGATTTCCTGCAAGACATCATGCCATCAAATCCTGCTTTATTCTTTTATTGTACTCCTCAGATTGAATAATCTTGATTGATTTGTTTTGAAGTTTGCTGATTCCTTTTTTCTGTTTGCTGAACTATGTTATTGAATCCTAGTGAATTTTCATGTGTTTTACTTTTTAGCTCCACAATTTCCTTTTTATAATTTCTACATTTTTATGGATACTCTCTATTTGGTGAAGTATCATTCTTCTGGTTTCCCTAGTTTTTTTACATAGTTTTTCATAGCTTTTTGAACATATTTTAAAACAATTAATTTACATTATTTGTCTAGTAAGTACAATGTCTGGGCTTCCAGAGGTACCATTTCTGTTTCTTTATTTTCTGAGAATGGGCCATACTACTTCTTGTTGTTGTTGAAATTTGAACATTTTGAATATTTTGATGTGGTAATACTGGAAATCAGATTCTTCCTTACTCCCCAGCAAGGTGTGTTGTTACTGCTTGTTGTAGGTTGTAGTTGTTGGCTTGTTTACTGACTTTTCTAAAGTAAAGAAATATTTTGTGAACAATATTGTTTAGTAGTCACTTAGTGATTTGATAGAGATTTCTTTAAATTACTGGAGCCAAAAAAGAGAAAAGACTTCCTTGGTTTTTACAGATTGACTCTGGGTTTGGATATACATGCAACACTTATTCCAGATGTTGACAACTCACCCTTGGCCTTGACTCTTGCTTGTACAATGTCTGAAAGCCAGGCAGAGGAGAAAGCTTAGTGTCTTTTCAAGTCTATTCTGAGCACGTGTCCAGCCCTGGACATGTGGATGGCCCTCTAGATTTCCCAGTATATGTCTGAGGTTTTCAAAGCCTTCATTTGTCCACCCATTTCCTTCCCCAGCCTCTTTATTCCTAGACTTTTTAGTGTGCTTGCTGCTTTTCTTGTCCATTTTTCCTTGCTCCAGGTGGCTCCAGCCAGTGTATTTGCCTTGAAATGCTTTTTATAAACACTGCCTTGGAGTCCACTCTAACCCTGTGAAATTTCAGGGTGGAGAAAACAAAGGAAAGCTCTTGAGCAAAACCTTTAGGGAGCCACTGGACAGCTCAAAACATATAACCATAATTATTTGAGAACAAATTTGGTATTTCTTCCTCTGGCATGGGAAAGCCACACCAGGAATATGGGCCTCTATCTTAATGGATGCCAATGAGCTGGATGTGTGAGATGGGATGGTAGGTGGGTCAGTTCAAGGACTGCAATACTCCCTTATAGAAACCCAGCAGCTTTTTCCCCCCTCAAGTATTGTCCTATTTTTTATTTTTATGTTTTTTTTTTCTGGGGCAATTGCATGAATAGGCCATTTGCTCTTATCATCTGGCAGTCTGGCCAGATGTGTACAGGCAGGGATTCCAAGATCAGAAATGGCAGTATGAAAGGCGACTTAGGCTCAAGATTGGCAAAGCAACACTTCTATTGCCTTTATTGGCTCAAGCAAGTTACAAAGCCCAGCCCAGATTGAGAGAGAGGAAAAATGAACTCACCTCTTGATGGGAGGCACTGAAAAGTCGTATTGCAAAGGACACAAATACAGAAAGGAGCGCGGTGGCTCACGCCTGTAATCCCAGCACTTTGGGAGGCCAAGGCAGGCGGATCGCGAGGTCAGGAGATGGAGACCATCCTGGCTAACACAGTGAAACCCCGCCTCTACTAAAAATACAAAAAATTAGCCCGGCGTGGTGGCAGGCGCCTGTAGTCCCAGCTACTCCGGAGGCTGAATCAGGAGAATGGCGTGAACCCAGGAGGCGGAGCTTGCAGTGAACTGAGATCGCGCCATTGCACTCCAGCCTGGGCGACAGAGCGAGACTCCCTCTCAAAAAAAAAAAAAAAAAAAAAAAAAAAAATCCTCAACACACATATAGTTTTTAAAGCAAAAGTTTATTTCTGATATGCAGATGAAGTAGATGGAAATGCTAGGTGTTTTTTCTTAGTTTATAAATTGGAAGTTGTAGATATATTGAGATAGATGTTACAACTTCACGGGCGATCTTCTAACTACTTGAGTACATTGCCATAAAACTTAAAACTTTATTTATTGATTTTAACCAATTTGATAAAGCAGACACCTCTGCATATCTTGTAAGTGCTGTGGTATTAGCTTTAAAGAAGAGTTCAAGTAAAAAAAATTATGAAATTTTTCATGTATTATATGCTGTTTTCCTTTTTTCTAGTCAGAACCAGCTGTTCCAGATTTATTTCCTCTTTATCTAGAAATGCATATTGTGGTGGACAAAACTTTGGTATGTGTTTTTTTTTTGTTTCTTTGCTTTGAAATATTTGATCCAAATGTATGATTATGCCTAGCTAGCTAGACAGAAACCAAAAGATTCCAATGTTCTTACACATGTCATAGAGACAATAGTGGAAAAATGTGCAAACTGAGAAACTCAATAGTCAAAATGATACTAGTTTTATCAGAAATGTTTTATCTGAAATACTTACACAACAGTGCTGCAGAACAAAATGTATTTTTTTCCCTGGCACTTCACATTTCTAGAGTCCCTCTCAATCCGTACTACCATTTAATGGTGATTTTGGTAGAAGTGAAATTCTATTTTAGGGAAGTTTGAAGAGCAGAATGTAGTCTGGAGAACATTCCACCCTAGAATATTTATTGGACAAAAGTGATGATGGTATAACTATCTATTAGAATGACTTTCACCAATGTGTCAAGATGTTTTTTAGCAGTTTTTGGTGGGGCATCCATTCTAGTCCATTGTTTACCTGATGAAAAGAGTACCTCGAGATTCCTAATTTCCATAAACAGTCTGAGGCCTCTGAATTTCAGAACCTTGGGGTGACAACTTAGTTTGCAGTCAACTAGGTATGTTTTTCTTTTAATAGTTGAAAGATTTCAGAAAATAGAGATTAAAAATTACTTTCTAGGTTTTATTCGGATGATATGCCTTTGTTTGTGTATACCTATGGAACACCACAGTGGGTATGACTAATACTCATTACCAATTCTATTCCTAGGGTTTAGAGCTTGTCAGGAAGCCAGAGTTAAGGTCAGGGACCAGGAGGTATTTGGAGAAAGAGATGAAAATAACTTGATTTATTAGAGTACAGGGAAAAGGGCAAACGGAACATTTAAGAGAACATTGAGACATTGAGATAGTTGAGAGAAAATTGAAGTATTTCTGGTAAATATGACTAAGTTTCCAGGGAATATTTTGGATTTTGAAACTCCTTTTGTTTTTGGATTATGTTATATATCTTGAGAGTAGTTTCAAAAGCTTCTCCAAATTGCCAGGTTTTCTTTTTTATTTTATTTTTTATATATATATATATTTTTATTATACTTTAAGTTCTAGGGTACATGTGCACAACGTGCAGGTTTGTCACATATGTATACATGTGCCATGTTGGTGTGCTGCACCCATTAACTCGTCATTTACATTAGATATATCTCCTAATGCTATCCCTCCCCCCTCCCCCAACCCCACAACAGGCCCTGGTGTGTGATGTTCCCCTTCCTGTGTCCAAGTTTTCTCGGTGTTCAATTCCCACCTATGAGTGAGAACATGTGGTGTTTGGTTTTTTTGTCCTTGCGATAGTTTGCTGAGAATGATGGTTTCCAGCTTCATCCATGTCCCTACAAAGGACATGAACTCATCTTTTTTTATGGCTGCATAGTATTCCATGGTGTATATATGCCACATATTCTTAATCCAGACTATCATTGTTGGACATTTGGGTTGGTTCCAAGTCTTTGCTATTGTGAATAGTGCTGCAATAAACATACGTGTGCATGTGTCTTTATAGCAGCATGATTTATATTCCTTTGGGTATATACCCAGTAATGGGATGGCTGGGTCAAATGGTATTTCTAGTTCTTTTACACTGTTGTGGGAATATAAACTAGTTCAACCATTGTGGAAGACAGTGTGACGATTCCAAATTGCCAGGTTTTCAAGTCATATAATGCTGATTAAACATTTCTTCTTTATGTTCTTATACATGTTTACATATTCTTTGGTAAAAAAACCCTTGGTCGGGCGTGGTGCATGCCTGTAATCCCAGTACTTTGGGAAGCTCAGGTGGGTGGATCACCTGAGGTCAGGAGTTCCAGACCAGCCTGGCCAACATTGTGAAACCTTGTCTCTACTAAAAATACAAAAATTGGCCAGGCGTGGTGGTGGACACCTGTAGTCCTCAGTCTACAGGAGACTGAGGCAGGAGAACTGCTTGAACAAGGGAGGTGGAGGGTGCAGTGAGCCGAGATCACACCACTGCCCTCCAGCCTAGGCAACAGAGGAAGACTCCATCTCAAAAACAAACAAACAAACAAACAATCATAGTATTCATATTTTCTTCAGTGACTTTATAATTTGTAAATCCGTAATTATGGCATAGTGAATTCATTGCCATGATTGTAGAAAGCATATGGTTCTACATATACACAGTTTAATAGTGGAGACAGACATGGAAACACAACTGTAAGTTGTTATACTATAAGAGCATCCAAGTGGGTGTTTTAAAATGTAGGTTTTATTATTACTCAGGTATATTGAAGCCAACAGATCAGTAGATGGTTGCTATTGAAAAGACAGGCTGTTACTCAGTTTCCAATGGTAGGGGGCACTCTCCATAATTCAGGGCCCACAAAGGGAAGGAGGGAAGATGTCATTGAAATATTTTAAATAGGGGAGTGACATATTTCTATTTTACCTTAGAATAATCATTTTGGTAATAGTGTAGGGACCAGATTGCTGGTGGGAAAATTGGGGAAGGAGGAATCATTTAAGAGACTATTCTAGTAATCAGGGTGAAAACTTACAAATTAGTGGCATCAAGAATAAAAATAAAGGAACAACTTTAAAAGTTACTGATTGGGTTGAATTAGAAGAACTTGATTTGATTGACTTATTCGTTTACTTAACAAATTCATTGAGCATCATCTAGATAACAGTTGCTGTTCTAGCCATTGGGGATATAGCAGTGAATAAAACAGAACAATTTCCGCTCTCATGGAGCATGTAGTGTAATAAATGTAGGATGTGTTAGATAATAATACCATTCACTAAAGTAGTGAAAATATAAGTGGGAACAGATTTTTGAAGGAAGACGATGAGTTTAGTTTTGAATATATTTATTTTAGTTTTGGATATGAGTTTACTTTGGGATAATTTGAGGATCCTGTGGAACATCCAAGGTGATGTACTATAGAGAGTTTGTCTATGGATATATACAGTTTGAC
This sequence comes from Pongo abelii, assembly GCF_028885655.2. Lineage (NCBI taxonomy): Eukaryota > Metazoa > Chordata > Mammalia > Primates > Hominidae > Pongo > Pongo abelii. The sequence continues at coordinate 41,142,298 of NC_071992.2, forward strand.
ATAGTTGCAATCCAGTTTTTCAGATTTCAAGAGCGATGTATATGTATGTGTACATACACACACACTCATTTGTGTGTGTGCATTTATGTGCAGTTTTATGCAATGGTATTACCTAGGTAGCCTTCCATAACCGTTGCCACAATTGAGATACTCAACAGTACCATCACCACAGCACTCTCCTGTGTGATTCCATTAGAGCCACACTGATCCCCTGCCCGCTTCTGAGCCTTTGGTGTCCGCTAAGCCGTTCTCCTTCTTTGTGATTTCACACACATTGGATAAAGTTATCAAGCAGTCTGTATCCTTTTGAGATTATGCTTTTATGCTGAGCATAATTTTCTTGAGATTTATCCAGGCAGTTCCATATATCAACATTTGTTTCTTTTTATTGCTGAGTTTATGGTAGGAATGTACTACAGTTTATTTAACCATTTAACCGTTGAAGGATATATGAGTTATTTCTAGTTTTTAGCTATTATGAGTAAAGCTGTTATGGATGTTCATGTACAAGTATTTGCGTGAGGATCAGTTTTTTGAGATAAATGCTCAGAAGTGAGATTGCTGGGCCATATAGTAAATCCATTCTTTGTTTTGATTTCAAAGAAGTTGAAGTTACCAAATTATTTTCCAGAGTGGCTGTACCGTTTTACATTCCCATCAGCAATGCATGAGGGATCCAGTTTATATTCAGTTTTTACTTATTAATGTTTTATTTTGAACTGTTGAACCCCAAAGCAGCCTTACACCTCTGACAGTAGATGGAAAAGAATCTTAAAAATACTACATAATAAATTGTACTTAAGTATAAAATTAATTCTGTTTTTCAGTATGATTACTGGGGCTCTGATAGCATGATAGTAACAAATAAAGTCATCGAAATTGTTGGCCTTGCAAATTCAGTAAGTGTTTTCCTTTTCATATTAAAATAATTGTTGTTTTGAAATGATAATTTGCCTAAACTTGGTGTGGTATTCCTGGATAATTAACCCACCCATATAAACTGAGTGTGGGATTGTAAAAACTTTGAATTTCTGGGTTTTTATAATATAACATAAATATTAATTATGCATGTATTTATCTCTTGTGTTTTTAGATGTTCACTCAATTTAAAGTTACTATTGTGCTGTCATCATTGGAGTTATGGTCAGATGAAAATAAGATTTCTACAGTTGGTGAGGCAGATGAATTATTGCAAAAATTTTTAGAATGGAAACAATCTTATCTTAACCTAAGGCCTCATGATATTGCATATCTACTAATGTAAGAATAGTGTTTCGTTATTCCTAGAAAGAAAACAAAGACCTGTGATAATTATGTGGCTTAATATAAGGAATTATTATTCATTTCTGAATATCCATGCTTTGATTATTTAGTATGTGCTTTATTCAGGCTTTATGCTCAATTTCTAGTTGTCAGGCAATAAAAAACATTACTAACATTTATTTCTATGCTAATAAAGCTTTTATAAATGAAGACATTGAGAGTTTCAAGAGGTTAAGCCACCTCAGGACTCTTGGATCTGGTGGTACTACTAAGGTTTGAACCCACAGTTTGTAACTCTAGAGCCAAAACTCTTAACCACTACTTAAAGAGATGGGATTTATCTTGAGAGGTTTACATTCTTATATAAGCTTTGACCAAAGACTCGGTAAATGTGGCTACAAAGACTTTACCCTAATGAATTTTCTGAGTAATTTTAAAATGTTAGTTTTCTAATTATAAATTATAGCTATATATTTATAATTGTATTCATATTAAATTTATTAGCAATAATCAGCAAGTGTCTTTCAATGAAACTATACATGTCTATATATGTATTTAAGTTTGGTATGTCAGTGTTTTCTTTTGCTTGTGTGAGACTAATCTTTCCCTCACATCTCTGCCAGCCATAAATGTTACTGCTCTTTTAATTTTTGGTAGTCTGATGGACATAACTTAATGTCATTGTCATTTTAATTTGCTTTTTTTCTGATGACTGGTGGATTTGAGCATATTTTCAAATGCTTGTTGATCATTTGTATCTGTCCTTCTGTAATTGCCTTTTCTTGTCATTTGACTACTTCCCTATAATTTGTAAGGGTTTTTAAAAAATAATTCCACTATCTTTAATATTTATATTTTCCCCGTAAGTTATTGGGGTACAGGTGATATTTGGTTACATGAGTAAGTTCTTTAGTGGTGATTTGTGAGATTTTGGTGCACCCGTCACCTGAGCAGTATCCACTGCACCATATTTGTAGTCTTTTATCCCTCGCCCCACCTCCCACTCTTCCCCCCAGTCCCCATAGTCCATTGTATCGTTCTTATGCCTTTGCCTCATAGCTTAGCTCCCACATATTGGTGAGAACATACAATGTTTGGTTTTCCATTCTTGAGTTACTTCACTTAGAATAATAGTCTCCAATCTCATCCAGGTCGCTGCAAATGCAGTTAATTCATTCCTTTTTATGGCTGAGTAGTATTCCATCATATATATTTGCCACAGTTTTTTTATCCACTGGTTGATTGATGGGCATTGGGGTTGGTTCCATGATTTTGCAATTGTGAATTGTGCTGCTATAAACATGCGTGTGTAAGCATCTTTTTAAATTAATGACTTCTTTTCCTCTGGGTAGATACCCAGTAGTAGGATTGCTGGATCAAATGGTAGTTCTGCTTTTAGATCTTTAAGGAATCTTCACACTGTTTTCCATAGTGGCTGTACTAGTTTACATTCCCACCAGCAGTGTAGAAATGTTCCATGATCACTGCATCCACACCAACATCTACTGTTTTTTGATTTTTTGATTATGGTCTTTATTGGAGGAATAAGGTGGTTTTGCATTGTGGTTTTGATTTGCATTTCCCTGCTCATTAGTAATGTTGAGCATTTTTTTCATGTGTTTGTTGGCCATTTGTATATCTTCTTTTGAGAATTGTCTATTCATGTCCTTAGCCCACTTTTTGATGGGATTGTTTGTTTTTTTCTTACTGATTTGTTTGAGTTCATTGTAGGTTCTGGATATTAGTCCTTTGTCAGATGTATAGATTGTGAAGATTTTCTCTCACTCTGTGGGTTGTCTGTTTACTGTGCTGACTGTTCCTTTTGCTGTGTGAAAGCTCTTTAGTTTAATTAAGTCCCAACTATTTATCTTTGTTTTTATTGCATTTGCTTTTGAGGTCTTTGTCATGAAATTCTTGCCTAAGCCAATGTCTGGAAAGGGTTTTCCAATGTTATCTTCTACAATTTTTATAGTTTCAGGTCTTAGTTTAAGTCCTTAGGTTAAATCCGTCTTGAGTTGATTTTTGTATAAGGTGAGAGATGAGGATCCAGTTTCATTCTCCTGCATGTGGCTTGCCAATTATCCCAGCACCATTTGTTGAATAGGGTGTCCTCTCCCCACTTTATGTTTTTGTTTGCTTTGCTGAAGATCAATTGGCTGTAAGTATTTGGGTTTATTTCTGGGTTCTCTATTCTGTTCCATTGATCTACGTGCCTATTTTTATACCAGTATCATGCTGTTTTGGTGACTATGGCCTTATAGTATAGTTTCAAATCAGTTAGTATGATGGCTCTGGATTTGTTCTTTTTGCTTAGTCTTGCTTTGGCTATGCGGGCTCTTTTTAGGTTCCATATGAATTTTAGAATTTTTTTTCTAATTCTGTGAAGAATGATGGTGGTATTTTGATGGGGATTGAATTGAATTTTTAGACTGCTTTTGGCAATATGATCATTTTCAGAATATTGATTCTATCCATCCATGAGCATGGGATGTGTTTCAATTTGTTTGTGTCATCTGTGATTTCTTTCAGCATTGTTTTGTAGTTTTCCTTGTAGAGGTCTTTCTACTCCTTGGTTAAGTATATTCCTAAGTATTTTATTTTTTTGCAGCTATTGTGAAAGGGGTTGAGTTCTTGATTTGATTCTCTGCTTGATCACTGTTGGTGTTATAGAAGAACTACTGATTTGTGTACATTAATCTTGTATCCGGAAACTTTGCTGAATTCTTTTATTAGATCTAGGAGCTTTCTGGAGGAGTCTTTAGAATTTTCAAGGTAAATGATCATATCATCAGCAAACAGTGACAGTTTGACTTCCTCTTTACCGATTTGGATGCCTGTAAGGGCTTTTTGAATGCTTAGATACTAACTTATTGTTTGTCTTTATGACAAATACTTTTTCCATATCTATAATTTTTCTATAAACTTTTTTTTCTCCGCTACCTTGCGGCAGACCTTGCTGGACTGAACAAAGGAGGACGAACGCAGGAATAAAGACAAAGAGAAAAGAGTATATTTGCAAGAAGGGGTCGGGGGCTCCTTGCTTTTAGTGAACAGGGGCCCTGAGCTTCTAGAGCGCTTTATATTTATTGAGTAAAGGAGATAGGGAGAAGGGTGTGGTTGTGGTCAGCCACTTTACTTCGTGCAGGCCTGCATGACTGCATTCTTTGAACAGTAGGCTCCAGATGTTCCAGTAGTTACCCTCAAGGAGCACGGCACCAGGGAGTGACTGCCCTCAGCATACCTTCTGGTGGCAGGTACAGATGTGAGTTTGCCCACATTCTGCATTCATGATAAACAGTTTGCTGTTTAATCATATAGCCTCCAGGGGAATGCTGAGTTGGTCATGACCCTCAGGCTTTCGGCTCCCAACACTACATGAAAACTTTTACATTTCACATAGCCAAATTTGTTAATATTTTCTTCTTACTTTTGGATTTCCTGTATAGTGTAGAAGGTCTCTCCCACCCCCAAATTTTAGTCTGCTAGATTTTTCTTTAGGATTAATATTATTACCTTTTATAGAGTATGGAATTCATAGTTAGAACTGGAGCTGAACCTTTGAAGGAGGGAGAGGAAACAAACACTGACAAGGCAAGGTGGTGGATCTTGACAACTGATTTGATGTGGAGTGGGCACGTCAAAAGGTGTCAGTATGAAGTAAAAATTATATTACTGAGCTTGTCAGGAGTATGCGTAGAATTTTAGGGGAAGTCTAAGTTGTAAAGAAAGGGCTTATTAAAGTATCTGTGGGAGGGAGAAAGAGAGTAAACAATACTTAGGTGTTGGAACATAAAACCAATGTTGGGCATTAGGAACAAATACTTGGAAACAAATGCTGGAAGGGTTAGGTATAAACAATATCAGAGAGACAGAATAAAAGTAGTGGAGAGGCAGTGCGATTGTGAAGTGAAGTGCAATTGAGACAGAAGGGGCATTTCAAATTGAGAATTGAATACCAAGCTTCTTAAGCTTCTTTACTCACATCCTGGCTCATTCGTTTTGGTGGGGGCTCTAAATAAGGCAGTAAATGCTTGGAGCATCTATACATTAGTAGTTGAGAATATGGCTCGGATTCAGACTGCCTAAGTTCAGATCCTCCAGTAGGATGTATTAATCGTGCTACCTTGAGAGAGTTACTTATACTTCCCATCTGATACTTGATTTGCTCAATGGGGACAAAAATAATATCTACTTCACTAGTTTGTTTTGAGTATTAAATGGATTAGTTAATGTAAAGTTCTGAGAATAGTGCTGTTATTATATGACAGTTTAAATGGCCCCTTACTCAAGGCTGAAATAATAATGTTTGGGTGTGAAACAATAAAGCACTCCTATTGGAAACTGTTGAACTTTACTACCTGGGAGCAACATATTTTAATCTATACATTGAAACGATTTGTCGCTGTCACTCAACAAAGTATTTTTTATCAGAATATTGGAGCAAAGCCTTTGGTAAACATAGCCAATGTGATGAGAACACTAAAGGCATTAAAAACTTTGATCCATTGGATATGTTTCAGATATCAAGAGTGTTTAATCTAATTAATACTAATACGTCATATTAAATAATATTCCAAATTTGAAACAATTAAGGACATATGGAAAGATCATACCTCAATTTGCTTCAGATTTGGATTTTATGAACTGCAGACTTAAATTATTAGCAGGAATTCTCATTTTTAAATTGTCTGTTAAAATCAATTATAAATGTAAATTTATTTATTTAGTTATATGGATTATCCTGATTATTTGGGAGCAGTGTTTCCTGGAACAATGTGTATTACTCGTTATTCTGCAGGAGTTGCATTGGTATGTAACTATTTAATCTTATTTTTTAAATTAACATGTTTAAAAATTATTTAACGTTATAGTATATATTTTGTACAATTTATGTGCATGTTTACATTTACAGATTGCATTTTTTTCATTACTGTTAAAATTTTTAAGTGTGTAGAAGGAAGAATATTTTGTAGATCAATATCTTGTTGCAATTAATTATGTTTGGGAGTTGGAATAAAAATATCATAAATACACATGCTGTTCTTGATATATAGAATAATCCATTGTGAAAAATTATCTGCAATAAAATTTCTATAACCCAAAATAGATTTTTGCTTGCAGACATAAAATTGGAGAAATATTCTTATAGATAAAATAGATTCAAAATCAAAACAAAAACCAGATTAAGGATTCCTTAAGATGTTTCAGAACTCTGAAAGACAGTAAAATAAACTGTTATGTGTATTTTAAGCATTTATAATACGGATAAATGTGATTTTATATATATAATGGGTAAAAATAAATGCATTATTGAAAAGTTGATGCATCTCTTTGTGCCATTTTCTCACCCTACTCATTTTTAAAAAAACAAGTTTAAGTACTATTTTTTTTAACTTACAAAGTAATTTATGTTAATGATGTCAAATTTGTTAAGTATATATATAGGAACATATAAGAAAATTCATATAATTTTGCATTTTGCCACCAGGTGGAGATAACCACTATTAACATTTTGATTGATATATATATCTTCTTGTTTTCTTAAAAGAGTTTTAAATAAAAAAATTTTTAGAACATGTTTTTAGAAACTTTTATTCATTTTTTTTATTGACACATAATAGTTGTATATAAAGGCAGTGAGCAGAATGGTGCTTGCCAGAGGTTGAGAAGGGTAGGGGGAAGAGGAGATGAAGAGAAGTTGAGTAATGGGTACAAAATTACAGTTAGGTAGGTAGAAGGAATAAGTTCTAGTATATATGTATATTTTTTGACAGAGTCTTGCTTTTGTGCCAGGCTGGAGTGCAGCAGCCCGATCTTGGCTCACTGCAACCTCCGCCTCCAGGGTTCAAGTGATTCTCATGTCTCAGTCTCCCGAGTGGCTGAGATTACAGAGGTGACCCACAACAACCAGCTAACTTTTTTGTATTTTTAGTAAAGAAGGGTTTTCAACATGTTGGCCATGACAGTCTCGAACTCCTGGCCTAAAGTGTTCTGCCTGCCTCGCTGCTGCCTGCCTCACAAGGTGCTGGGATTACAGGCATGAGCCACCGTGCCTAGCCAGTTCTAGTATTCGATAGCACAATAGGGTGACTATAATTAACAATAATTTATAGTATATTTCAAAATAGCTAGAGGACAAGATTTGGATTGTTCTCAAAACAAACAAATGGTATATGTTTGAGGTTATGGATAGCCCAGTTACCCTGATTTGATCATTACACATCACCTGCATGTATATCTTCTACTTTGTGTGTTTCTCTGTTTATCTGTTACTGTAGCTCTTTCTTTCTATATATTTTTTTGCAAAATGTGATTTTGCAGCACCTATTTTTATTTCTAATACGTAAACTTTTTTATTACTGAAATAATGAATGCACATGGTAAATTGTTTAAGCTATAGATATACAAAGCAAAAAATGATAGTAAAACTGTCTACCCCTTCATTTAGTCCTATTTAAGAATTTAATAATTTCCATTTAAGTTCTTCTGTTGGTTAAATTTATTTATTTAAAAATATATATGCCCTTACCTCTATTTTAATTTATAAACTGTAGACAATATTGGTAATATTATATTTGATATGTTGAGTCCACTCTCTCTACTTGTTGCTTATGTTTAAATGTATATATTTAAATATTGGTTCTTATTTTTAATTTTATGTAATATCTATATATATGTTAAACAATGTCCATTGTTTGCTTGCTGTGAACAGTAAGAGGTGTAATGTAGTTGTATGTTTCTTATACCCATTGTCAAGATTTAGATAATTTATAACTAATTCTGTAGGGCTTTTGCACTTTGTCTAGCTAGAGACTGATGTAAGAATTAAATAAATAAACAGCATTTTATAGTATTATAAATATATAAATAATATTAACTATTGAATAAAGAAATAAATATTTCTTATGACAGTAAAGCTTTGATGATCAAAGGAGGATATTTTAGGCATCAGAATCTAATGGAGCACTGAATTTTTTTCTAACTTCTTTTACTTGTTATGGGTGAAACCAACTGCCACAGAAAATGAAATTCCATCTTCCTTTTCTTGGAATCTTTTACTACTTTTCTGGAATAACTCTTGAATTTTTTTTTTAACACAGTGTGTATGAATCGCAAACATTGAGCTATTTTATCAATGAAAGCACTTTTTTTCTTCAGCGTTTAAGTTCTGGGGTACATATGCAGGATGTGTAGGTTTGTTACATAGGTAAATATGTGCCATGGTGGTTTTCTGCACCTATCAACCCATCACCTAAGTATTAAGCCCCACATACATTAGCTGTTTATCCTGGTGCTCTCCCTTCCCCGGCCCCCCGACAGGCCCCAGTGTGTGTTGCTCCCCTCCCTGTGTCCATGTGTTCTTATTGTTCAGCTCCCGCTTATAAGTGAGAACATGCGGTGTTTAGTTTTCTGTTCCTGTGTTAGTTTGCTGAGGATAATGGCTTCCGGTTCCATCCATGTCCCTGCAAAGTCGTTCCTTTTTTCGACTGCATACATAGTATTCCATGGTGTATATGTATCACATTTGTATATGTATCACATTTTCTTCATCCAGTCTATTATTGATGGGCATTTGGGTTGATTCCATGTCTTTGCTATTGTGACTAGTGCTGCAATGAACATACAGGTGCATGTGTTTTTATAATAGCATAATTTATATTCCTTTGGGTATAGACCCAGTAATGGGATTGCTGGGCTAAATGGTGTTTCTGCCTCTAGGTCTTTGAGGAATTGCCACAGTGTCTTCCACGATGGCTGAACTAATTTATATTCCCACCAACAGTATAAACATGTTCCAGGCCGGCCGCGGTGGCTCACGCCTATAATCCCAGCATTCTGGGAGGCCAAGGTGAGCGGATCACGAGGTCAGGAGTTTGAGACCAGCCTGACCAACATGGTGAAACCTTGTCGTTACTAACAATACAAAAATTAGCCGGGCGTGGTGGCAGGCGCTTGTAATCCCAGCTACTCAGGATGCTGAGGCAGGCGAATCGCTTGAACCCGGGAGGCAGAGGTTGCAGTGAGCCGAGATCGTGCCACTGCACTCCAGCCTGGGCAACAAGAGCGAGACTCTGTCTCAAAAACAAACAAACAAACAAACAAACCAAACAAAGCAAACATATTCCTATTTCTCCATAGCTTTGCCAGCATCTGTTGTTTCTTGACTTTTTAATAATCGCCATTCTGACTGGCGTGAAATGGTATCTCATTGTGGTTTTAATTTGCATTTCTTTAATGATCAGTGCTGTTGAGGTTTTTTTTTCATGTTTTTTGCCCACATGAATGTCTTCTTTCGAGAAGTGTCCATGTCCTTTGTCCACTTTTTAATTTTTTTTTCTTGTAAATATGTTTAAGTTCCTTGTAGACTCTGTAGATTAGACCTTTATCAGATGGATAGATTGCAAAAATTTTCTCCCATTCTGTAAGTTGTCTGTTCACTCAGATGATAGTTTCTTTTGCTCTGCAGAAGCTCTTCAGTTTAACTAGATCCCATTTGTCAATTTTTGCTTTTATTATGATTGGTTTTGGCATTTTTGTCATGAAATCTTTTCCCATGCCTCTGTCCTGAATGACATTGTCTAGATTTTCTTCCAAGGTTTTGATAGTTTTGGGTTTTCCATTTCAGTTTTTAATCCATATTGGGTTAATTTTTTTTTTTTTGAGACAGGGTCTCACTCTGTAGCCCAGGCTGGAGTGCAGTGGCACAATCTAGGCTCACTGCAACCTCTGCCTCCAAGGTTCAAGCGATTCTCTTGCTTCAGACTTGCCAGTAGCTGGGATTACAGATGTGCACCGCCACACCTGGCTAATTTTTGTATTTTTAGTAGAGACAAGGTTTCACTGTGTTGGTCAGACTGGTCTCGAACTCCTGTCCTCATGTGATGCACCTGCCCTGGCCTCCCAAAGTGTTGGGGTTACAGGCATGAGCCACCATGCCCAATAAACTTAATTTTTGTATAAGGTGTAAGGGAGAAGTCCAGTTTCAATTTTCTGCATATGGCTAGCTAGTTCTCCCAGGTCCATTTATTAAATAGGGAATCCTTTCCCCATTGCTTGTTTTTGTCAGGTTTGTTGAAGATCAGATGGTTGTAGGTGTGTGGTCTTATTTCTGAGTTCTCTATTCTGTTCTATTGATCTGTATCTCTGTTTTGGTACCAGTACCATGCTGTTTCAGTTACCGTAGGCTTGTAGTATAGTTTGAAGTTGGGTAGCGTGATGCTTCCAGCTTTGTTCTTTTTTCTTAGGATGGTTGTGGCTATTTGAACTCTTTTTTGGTTCCATATGATTTTTAAAATTGTTCTTTTTCTAATTCTGTGAAGAATGTCAATGGTAGTTTAATGGAAATAGCATTGAATCAATCTATAAATTGCTTTGGGCAGTATGGCCATTTTCATGATATTGATTCTTTCTATTTATGAACATGGAATATTTTTCAATTGTTTGTGTCCTCCCTAATTTTCTTGAGCAGTGATTTGTAGTACTCCTTGAAGAGGTCCTTCACTTCCCTTGTTAGCTGTATTCCTAGGTATTTTATTCTCTTTGTAGCAACTGTGAGTGGGAGTTCATTCATGATTTCACTCTCTGCTTTTCTGTTGTTGGTGTAGGAATGCTAGTTATTTTTGCACATTGATTTTGTATCCTGAGACATTGCTGAAGTTGCGTATTAGCTTAAGGAGCTCTTGGGCTGAGAGGATGAGGTTTTCTAGGTATAGGATCATGTCATCTGCAAACAAAGACAATTTGACTTCCTCTCTTTCTATTTGAATTCCCTTTTTTTTAAAAAAAATTTTGCCTTATTGTCCTGGCCAGAACTTCCAATACTATGTTGTATTCAACATAGTATTCCTATTGGAATGGTGAGAGAGGGCATGCTTGTCTTGTGCCAGTTTATAAGGGGAATGCTTCCAGCTTTTGCCCATTCAGTATGACATTGGCTTTGGGTTTTCCATAGATGGTTCTTATTATTTTGAGGTATGTTCATTCTTTCTACCTAGTTTACTGAGAGATTTTAACATGAAAATTTTTTCAAAGGTTTTTTCTGCATCTATTGAGATAATCATGTGGTTTTTGTCTTTAGTTCTGTTTATGTGATGAATCACATTTATTGATTTGTGTGTGTTGAACCAACCTTGCATCCTGGGGACGAAGCCAACTTGATCATAGTGGATAAGCTTTTTGATGTGCAGCTGGATTCAGTTTGCCAGTATTTTATTGAGGATTTTTGCATTGATGTTCATCAGAGGTATTGGCCTGAAGTTTTCTTTTTTTGTTGTATCTCTGCCAGGTTTTGGTATCAGGATGATGCTGGGTTCATAAAATGAATTGGAGAGGAGTCCCTTCTTTTCAATTGTTTGGAATAGTTTCAGTAAAAATGGTACCAGCTCTTCTTTCTACCTCTGGTAGAATGTTAGCTGTAAATTCATCTGGTCCTGGGCTTTTTTTGGTTGGTAGGCTATTCATTAGTTCTGCCTCCATTTCAAAATTCATTATTTGTTTATTCAGGGATTCAATTTCTTCCTGGTTCAGTCTTCGGAGGGTGTTGTGTGTCCAGGAATTTATCCATTTCTTCTAGATTTTCTAGTTTATGTGCATAGAGGCGTTTACAGTATTCTCTGATGGTTGTTTGTATTTCTGTGGGGTCAGTGGTGATATCCCCCTTATCATTTCTGATTGTATCTATTTGATTCTTCTCTCTTTTCTTCTTTACTAGTCTAGCTAGTGGTTTATCTATTATATTAATTTTTTCAAAAAAGCAGCTCGTGGATTCATTGATTTTTTGGAGGTTTTTTTGTGTGTCTCTATCTCCTTCAGTTCTGCTCTGATCTTGGTTATTTCTTGTCTTCTGCTAGCTTTGGGGTTTGGTTGCTCTTGGTTCTCTTGTTCTTTTAGTTGGCATGTTAGGTTGTTGATTTGAGATATTTCTAGCTTTTTGCTGTGGCCATTTAATCCTATGAATTTCTCTCTTAACATGGCTTTACCTGCATCCCATAGATTCCGGTACGTTGTCTCTTTGTTCTCATTAGTTTCAAAGAACTTCTTGATATCTGCCTTAATTTCATTATTTACCCAGGAATCCTTCGGGAGCAGGTTGTTCAATGCCTATGTAGTTGTGTGGTTTTAAGTGAGATTCTGAATTTTGAGTTCTAATTTGATTGTGCTGTGGTTTGAGAGACTGTTTGTTATGATTACAGTTCTTCTGCATTTACTGAGGAGTGTTTTACTTTTGATTATGTGATTGATTTTAGAGTAAGTACCGTGTGGTGATGAGAAGAATGTATATTCTCGTGATTTTGGGTGGAGATTTCTGTAGATATCTATCAGGTCCACTTGATCCAGAGCTGAGTTCAAGTCCTGTATATCTTTGTTAATTTTCTGTCTCAATGATTTGTCTAATATTGTCAGTGGGGTGTTAAAGTCTCCTACTATTATTGTGTGGGAGTCTAAGTCTCTTTGTAGGTCTCTAAGAACCTGCTTTATGAATCTGGGTACTTCTGTATCGGGTGCTTATATATTTAGGATAGTTAGCTCTTCTTATTGAACTGAACCCTTTACCATTATGTAATGCCCTTCTTTGTCTTTTTTGATCTTTGTTGGTTTAAAGTCTGTTTTGTAAGAAACTAGGATTGCAACTCCAACTTTTTTCTGTTTTTCATTTGCTTGATAAATTTTTCTTCATCTCCTCCTTTTTTTTTTTGGAGACAGGAGTCTCACTCTGTTGCCCAGGCTGGAGTGCCATGGCATGATCTCGGCTCACTGCAACCTCTGCCTCCCAGGTTCAAGAGATTCTCTTGCCTCAGCCTCCCAAGTAGCTGGGATTACAGGCACACATCACCATGCTTGGCTAATTTTTTGTGTTTTTGGTAGAGACAGGATTTCACCATGTTGGCCAGGCTGGTCTTGAACTCTTGACCTCAAGTGATCTGCCCACCTTGGCCTCCCAAAGTGCTGGGATTACAGGCTTGTGTGATTGCTCCCAGCCATCCCTTTATTTTGAGCCTATGTGTCTTTGCATGGGAGATGGATATCTTGAAGGCAGTATACCAATGGGTTTTGACTCTTTATTTGTCTTGTCATTTGTGTCTTTTAATTTGGGCATTTAGCCTATTTACATTTAGCCTATTTACATTTAAAGTTAATGTTCTGTGTGAATTTGATCCTGTCATCATGATTCTAGCTGGTTATTTTGCAGACCTTTTTATGTGGTTGCTTCATAGTGTTACTGATCTGTGTACTTCAATGTGTTTTGATAGTGGCTGATAATTGTTTTTCGTTTCCATATTTAGTGCTTCCTTCAGGAGCTCTTATAAGGCAGGCCTGGTGGTGATGTATTCCCTCAGCATTTGCTTGTCTGAAAAGGATCTTATTTCTCTTTTGCTTATGAAGCTTAGTTTGGCTGAATATGAAATTCTGGGTTGAAAATTCTTTTCTATAAGAATGTTGAATATTGGCCCCCAATCTCTTCTGGCTTGCAAGGTTTCCACTGAAAAGTCTGCTGTTATTCTGATGGGCTTCCTTTTGTAGGTGACCTGGCCTTTCCTTCTGACTGCCTTAACATTTTTTTTTTTTTTTATTTTCAGTTTGACCTTGGAGAATCTGATGATTGGGTGTCTTGGGGCTGAACTTCTCATGGAGTATCTTACTGGGGTTCTCTGGATTTCCTGAATTTGAATGTTGGTCTGTCTTGCTAGGTTGAGGAAGTTCTCCTGGATGACATCCTGAAGTATGTTTTCCAACTTGGTTCTGTTCTCCCTGTCTCTTTCAGGTATCTTAATCAGTTGTAGGTTCAGTCTTTTAATATAATCCCATATTTCTCAGAGGTTTTGTTAATTCCTTTTCCTTCTTTTTTCTCTGTTCTTGTCTGAATATCTTATTTCAGAAAGATAGTCTTCAAGCTCTGATATTTTTTCCTCCTCTTGGTCTGTTCTGCTATTGATACTTGTGATTGCATTGTGAATTTCTTGCGTTGTGTTTTTCACCTCCATCAGGTCAGTTATGATCCTTTATAAACTGGCTATTCTGGTTATCTGCTCCTGTATTGTTTTATTATGATTGTTAGCTTCTTTGCATTGGGTTAGAACATTCTCCTTTAGCTCAACAAAGTTTGTTATTACCCACCTTCTGAAGACTACTTCTGTCATTTCAGCCATCTCTGCCTCAGCCCAGTTCTGTGCCCTTGCTGGGAGATATTGGGGTCATTCGGAGGAGCAGAGACATTCTGGCTTTTTGAATTTTCAGTGTTTTTGCATTGATTTTTCTCATCCTTGTGGGCTATCTACCTTTGATCTTTGAGGTTGCTGACCTTTGAATGGGGTTTTTGTGGGGCCTTTTTTGTTGATGTTGTTGTTGTTGCTTTCTGTTTGTTTTTCCTTTTAACAGTCAGGCCACTCTTTCATAGGGCTGCTGCAGTTTTCTGGGGGTTCATTCCAGACCCTAGTTGCCTCAGTCTCTCCCACACCTGGAGGTATCACCAGTGAAGGCTAGAAAACAGCAAAGATGGCAACCTGCTTCTTCCTCTATGAGCTCCATCCCAGGAGGGCACTGACCTTATACTAGCCCATATACTCCTGTAGGTGTTGTCTGTAGGAGGTCTCACCCAGTCAGAAGGAATGGGATCAGGGACCCGCTTAAAGAAGCAGTCTGGCTGTCCCTTCACAGAGCAGATGTGCTGTGTTTGGGGGAGCCCTCCTAGTCTAGACCATCCAAACTCTCTAGAGCCAGCAGGCTGGAAAGGCATAGTTAGCTGAACCACAGAGACTATGGCCATCCCTTCCCCCTGGAAGCTCCATCCTAGGGAGAGATCAGAGTTCTGGTCTGGACTACCTGGTGTCTCCAGAGACAGCAGGCTAGAATGGCCAACTTGAAGCACAGAGATGTGGCCGCTCCTTCCCCAAGGAACTTAGTCTGTCTCAGTCAGTCGCCAGCCTGCTGCTACTGGCTGGCTTGAATTCCAAGCCAGTTGGTCTTAACTTCTGAGGTGCTGTGGAAGTGGGGCCTGCAGAACGACACTACTTGTCTCCCTGGATTCAGCCCCCTTCCTACGGGAATGCATGAATGGATCTCCCGCCTGGCAGGAATTCCTGGGGCTAGGGTATTCAAAACTCCTGGGTGTCCATGTGAGCCCAAATGGCTGCTTCCCTGAGGCTCCACACTCTCTGTGCTTTGGACCCAAGGCCCTGGTGACATGGGCTCATGAGGGGATCTCCTGATCCATGGATTGCAAAGAGCCATGGGAAAAGCACGGTTTTCAAGGTGGGGTTGCACAATCACTCATCACTTCCTTTCCCTTCCCATGGACCCTGGCTTCCCTGGCTCCATGCCACTCCTGGGTGGGCCATCACCCCACCCTGCTTTTCCTTGCTCTCCGTGGGTCAAGCCGTCTGCCTAGTCAGTCCCAGTGTAAGAACCTGCATACCTCAGTTGAAAGTGTAGAATTTGCTTGCCATTTTTATTCCTTTCCATGAGAGCTGGGGACTGTAGCTGCCTCTAATCAGCCATCTTGGCCCTACCCCCTTCAGTGAAAACACTTTTATTTTGTCTTAACATTTGATTGATAATTGGGCTAGGTATAGAATCTTTGTCCTGACATCTTCCTACCTCAGCATTTTGAAGACCAATGTATCATATTTTTGCCAAGTCATTGTGAAGTGAAAAGATGGCAAGGAAATTCAGGGTGTATGTAAAGGAATTTGAACTGATGAGTGAAAGAGAGAAGTTAGTAAGGAAGTTAGGAACAGTGAAAATGTGGTTGGAACCATGAGTGAGATGTGCTGGCTGGTTCATGGATTGTTGGAGTTGAGATGCTAGAGGAGTAATCAGGAAAAAATGCAGATGATCAGTCTGTGAGATACAGTTACTAAGATGATGGAGGGGTGCCAGTTATTGATAAAGATCTGTTGACAAGGGCTAGAGTGTGAAACATAAGAATGAGTGGCTGAGGCAAGGCATAGGATAAAATTGTGGGAGGAGATAAATTCAAGGAAGTGTAAAACACAATTTTTATACTTACACTTTTACAAAGCCACAATAATTTTGAAGAATGACAAAGTTGAGGGACATGTTATAGTTGATATCAAGACATTATAAACACTTAGTAATTAAGACAGAGACAGGAGCAGAGGTAGACAAATAGACGAATAGACCAGAGAGTTCAGAAACAAAAAAATGTATAGGCATATACTAAATTTTTTACAAAGGCAACACTGTAGTGCACTGGTTAGCAGATGGGCTTTTTGATAAAAGAAACTATACTCTGACTGATGCTATTTGAAAGATAAAATATAAATAGATTATAGCTCTATATGTGAAAGTTAAACAATAAAGCTCTGGAAGATAAAAAAAAAAGGAACAAAGATTCATGACTATGTGAGTAAAGAAAGATTGTTTTTTCTTTTATTTCAAATTCATTTATTTTTTAAATTGACATATAAAATTGTCTGCCTTTACCATGCACAACATGATGTTTTGAAGACTATATACATTATAGAATGGTTAAATCTAGCTAACAAATGCATTGCCTCACATACTTATCATTTTTATGGTGAGAATGCTTAACATCCACTCTCTTAGCATTTTTCAAGAATACAATTTATCATCATTAACTGTAGTTACCAAGCGGTACAATAGAACTCCTGAATGTATTCTTCCTATCTATCTTTAAATATCCATTCTTTGACCAACATCTCCCAGAAGAGGATTGTTTTGAATTCTTTGTCAGTCATTTCATAAATCTCTTTTCTTCTGGGTACACTGCAGGAGCTTTATTAGTTTCTTTCTGTGATGTCATATTTTCCTGATTTTTCATAATCCTTGTGTCCCTATGCATTTGAGGAGATGTTCACATCTTCTAGCTTTTGCAGGTGTTCTTTTCTGGTAACAGACCTTTACTTTTACTGTAACCTGGGATTCTGGATGCCATTGGTTACAACCGTGGACAGGCAGACCTTGGTGTTGGGTTCTCTAGTTGGGCTTGGTTGCTTCCCGTACTCTGAGGTCAAATGGTATAGTTGGCTGTGCTCCGTGGTCTAGTGAGACCACTGGCTGGACTCTAACATCAGGTGGGGATACTGGCTGGATTCTGTGATTGTTTCTGGTGGAGCAGGATTGTAGGTTGTCTTCCCTGGCTAGGCAGTATTTTTGTATGTTTGGAATCTGTATCGTGTTTCCTGCAGTATGATGCTGTTGGCTAGTCTCTCTGGCGTGGCACCTCTGTTGGCCAGAATGAAGAGCAACCCCAAAGAATCATGTGCTGATCACTGTGAGCCCCACCACTATTCTTCATCTCCAACTGACCCCAGATGGCTTAGCCCTACCAGCACTCCCAGTGGTTCCTGTGTGATGAGACAGGAGTGAGCCTCTCACAAATGGTCCCAGAATGGTGGGAAAGTTAAATGTCTGCCTCTAATTCACCCCTACCATACCAGAAACCATAGGCCCAGAGTAACTCTGCATGCAGTGCTGCACCAGCCTGGGGCTATTCCCAATATAGTATAGTAAGTCCCCACAGCCTCTGCCAGCTAGTATGCAGCAACTTATCTAGCAATTCCCATCCCATTTTTCCTCATCATCACTCACTCTGTTCTCAGACTCAAGCCTAATGGCTATGGGGGAAATGGCACCAAGTTTTGGCTGCTGCTTTAGGATATTTAAAAAATCATTAGTGACATCCTTCCTACCTCTCTGGATGTTGTTCCTTAGCTGGTGCCACAACTGAATCTTTAGCCAGCCATTACAGTCTTGTATTAAGCCAGTTGCTTCTGTGTTACAGGGCATGCGATAAGTAAATCTCGTAGTAATGAACCCATTTCTATAAATACTAGACCACAAGATGTGACCCTGGTCAGAAACAATAGTGTGTGGTGATGTAGAAGACATTCTTTAAGCACAGGAATGTGGTGCTTTAGAATCACTGCAGACAGGCAAGGAAAATCCATACCTGGGATACACAAGGACAAATCATTGCTCCTTCAATGAATGAGCAGTCCACTGTAATAAACCTATCTCCAATTGACTGGCTAATCCAACAGGGGCATAGTGCTATGGTGGAGGCTCATCACTGGCTTCTGTTGATGGCAGGTAGAGTGCTCTAGCTGTATAGAAAGGCAGATCAGTTTCAGAGGATAATTTACAGTCAATATCTTTCGCTTTTGCACCAGGCAAACAAACAAGTTAAATGATTATGTGACATGTATCATTACTCTTACAATTTCAAACTTTAATGGTGACACTAATATAAGCAGTATGCAATTCCCCAAGGGATGCCATATTACTCTTGATTTATCATCTTGGGAGCAGTTCCAGGCACTTCCTCTTGGCCCTCCCTATCATAATATGTCTCACTCCATTGGTCAGCAGACAATATGTGCTAGTATTTCTATTCCAGCCATAATTCTGGGATTTGGAAAATAATAGTAGGACATATCTGAAGTTCTTTTGGATTTACTGTTAGATGAACTTGAAACAAGTTTCTTCTGACTACCTGACCTCCATAAGCCTGCACTTAGACCAGTAGACTAAGGTGGTATTCAGTTTTTCGGGGTAACTTTAGTTCTGATTCAGAATCCAATAAGCCCCAGAAGTCCTAGCTATTTTCTTTTCCTGTGTGCACAGTTATTCTAGTAGCTACAGGTCCCTCTGTGGAAGGCTTGGGGGAATAGTCAGTTTCATCTGTATGGCAGGTTCCTGACTTAGTTGAGAGTCCCTGAGGTTGTGAATTGGTTTAGTTCTGGGAATCTGCATCACAGCAACTCATGTTAAGTTTTTGCCACCAGACCTAGAATGTCAAGAAAACCTTCAGTATGATGCTCATATATTTTATTTTTAGGGTCCCTGAAATAATTATCATAATCCCTGTAGGTCAAAACAGCTTTGATAATCTGTAAGCCCCTTTAGCTTATGGTGGTAATTGCACCCACCTTGTCTCAGTTAAGCTGTGCTGCATGGCCTGTAACACTCCTGGTCCCAATGTTCCTGTTGGGGTTGGGCGTGGTGGCTTATGCCTATAATCCCAGCACTTTGGGAGGCTGAGGCAGGTGGATCACTTGAGGGTCAGGAGTTCGAGACCAGCCTGGGCAACATGGCGAAACCTGGTCTGTACTAAAAATACAAAAATTAGCCAGGCATAGTGGTGGGTGCCTGTAATCTCAGCTATTCGAGAGGCTGAGACAGGAGAATCACTTGAACCCAGGAGGTGGAGGTTGCAGTGAGCCAAGATCATGCCATTGCACTCCAACCTAGGCAACAAGAGTGAAACTCCATCTCAAAAAAAAAAAATTCCAATTGGTTTCAGAGAACCAAGATCCATTGCACTATGCTACCTTCATCTCCAGTCTACAAAAACAAAACAAAACAAAACACAAAAAACAACAAAAAAAAAAACAGCAGAGATTTTTGACAATATTGGTGTGTCTTTCAGCAAAGCATTTCCAAATGTCTTGAAGGAAATATCCTCTCAGCTCTCTTTGAATGTTTGATCAAGGGTAGTTACCCAACAGGTTTCACACAGTAGATTCATTCAATATTACCATATTCCTGAAGCACAGCACTTTTTCACCATACAGTATGCCAGGGAAGCTCAAGTATTTTGACCTTACTGACAGTAGGCTCCCATTAAGTCTAATTTCAGTTAACATGGCTCCTGCTTTTACTTGGCACATTAAATACAAAATCCCAGGTGAGTCATGAATTACAATAAATTTGTTCCAGTCCAGCCTTCTATTTCACACTGTCTGATCAATCCCTTTCAAAGTACAAATTATCCGCTTCCAGAGCAGTACATTGATACTTCTCCTTCAAGACCATGTTGAGAATTAATTCTTGATTTGGACCTAGAGGCAATGTGGGGTAGTGAGACTAATGTTCCAGCTATCGTCATTAAAACTTTTTTTTTTTTTTTTTTTTTAAATGCAGGGGCTCTCTTGTTGGTGGAGAGAGCTTCCTCTGCTGGCAAGGGAAGTAAAGAGATGTTATTCCAATTGTTCGCCTCCCAAGTTTCAGATTCTAATGCTTTTCCCACCAAATCTGGTAGGTTCCAGCTTGGTCCTCAGCCATGTCAATTCATGACTAAAGATGAGTTACTTCATTGCTGCTGCAGAGGCTTTCTGATTCCGTTTGCATTTTCCATTGCTCATTTGCAGCGTTCCCTTTCTATTCTTCAATATGTGCGTCCTTTAGGGCTGTTATAAGACATTAATTGACTCTAAAATCTTTATTATCCCTATTGTCACCATAGCAATTAAATGTCTTTATCTTCCTCCTCCTGCATCATATCGTACGCCAGCTTTGGTGATAATTTGAGAAATCATGATGTCATTGCATACCATGAATTACCAATGCCCCATTTCTTTTTCGCAAGGAAGTTATCTGTGTTAAATATATAAACAGCCTAATCCAATAGTGCAATCTGAAGAATCTGTTTTCTGTGGCTTCTTTTCATACCAGTCACTGTGTCAGTGAGGTTCCTAGTAGGCAGCAGCGTGAGCACTTAAATTGGGTAATTTGGTTAGTGGCCATTTCATGAGCTGGGGATTGGGGGAGATGATATGGGTTATCCAAAATGACTATTTGAGCTCTTGTAAAAAGTTAGATGAGTTGAAGTTTATGGTCCATATAACCAACAGTGTAATGTAGATTTTCTTTATCAAAACAATTCTTTTATATATTGATAGTAACTACCTAAGAATTATGTTAGGTGTTCAATTGTTAAATTATCACAAAGCTTGGCATACACTCAATATGCTTCTATCTCAGTAAAACTTCATAAGAGCTTCAGCTTCTTACCTGTTCAAGGATCCATATCTCCCTAATTCTTTAGCATTTGATAAAATAATAAAATATTCATAATTAGAAAATTATTTTTATCACCCTTCAGAAAATTATCTTTCCTTAGAATTTTCTTTGTTGTTATTATAGTACCCCAAGGAGATAACTCTGGAGGCATTTTCAGTTATTGTCACCCAGATGCTGGCACTCAGTCTGGGAATATCATATGATGACCCAAAGAAATGTCAATGTTCAGAATCCACCTGTATAATGAATCCAGAAGCTGTGTAAGTTTTAACAAAGTATTTATTTATTGCTTATGTTTATTTCATTTTAAATATTAAGAGTGTGAAAATTTAGTATTTACTTAAAGCACAAATTAGCTATCAATGGACCAAGTTCACCAAGTATAAACATGTAATTTTAAATGTAAAAGTAGTATAAAGTGTAAATTAAAGATAATCAAGGATAACAAATCCAATCTGCAAGATATATTAGCAAAAGAATATGAAAGCACTTAGTAAGGATTTTTTTTTTTTTTTTGAGACGGAGTGTCGCTGTTTCGCCCAGGCCAGACTGCAGTGGCGCTATCTCGGCTCACTGCAAGCTCTGCCTCCTGGGTTCATGCCATTCTCCTGCCTCAGCCTCCCAAGTAGCTGGGACTACAGGCGCCCACCACCGTGCCTGGCTAATTTTTTGTATTTTTAGTAGAGACGGGGTTTCACTGTGTTAGCCAGGATGGTCTCGATCTCCTGATCTCATGATCCGCCTGCCTCGGCCTCCCAAAGTGCTGGGATTACAGGCGTGAGCCACCGCACCCGGCCAGGATCTTTAAAAATATGTCAGCAGAACATAATAAGTGGCCTTTGTTTTAGACAAGATGTTTTTGGTTTTGCTTTTAGAATTGTTTGATTTTATGGAAAAAACCCCTAACATCCAAAAGAGTAAGAAGTCCTAGTTGGAGACCAACATTATATACATATATATATATATTTGTGTGACTTTGGATAAATTACTTGACTTTGCCTAAGTTTACTTTTCTCATCTTTAAATGGGAATAATTATGCCTATTCTTTTATTTCACAGGGTGATGTAAGAATAAAAGACAAAAAGTGAAATAGGAAAGGGTTTTCTAAACTGTAGAATTCTATAAGTGTGTGATTGATTAGCTACAGTGATTTCTAAACTTATTAATCTTCCGCAGATGATATATCAGACAAGAACTACAGCAGGTGTCATTAGCATTTTGTAGTTTTTCTGTTTGCAAATATGGCCTATGATGTGGGTAACCTATCATAGGTTAAAAGGTCAAAGGTCAAAAGTGAAAAATAAGACATTAAATTTTGAAAACATATTATTTTTATGGGTACTCCTAAGCACCTTTTAAGGGTTAACTCTTATGTTCTAAAAACAACTCAAATTCAACATATATACCTACAAAAATAGCCCAAACTCAACATATTTCATATGTATATAAACATGCAATTATATTACAAATTAGGTCTGAAAGGAATGTGTGTATATATATGTATATATACACACACACACATAATCACACATATCCATATATGTATATATATAATTGATATGCATATGTCCATATAGATAGATAAATGGAATCTATCTATCTATCTATCTATCTATCTATCTATCTATCTATCTATCTATCTATCCATCCATCTATCACAACAATATGAGAATAATTATTTTGGGCTCATTGTTCATATGGCCAGCTATTCTCAAGTATGCTGGGACAATATGTTTTGTGTAGGTCACCCAGAGCCTAAGATTAATGATAATAAGATGAATAAATATTTACATTGTACCTACTATGTTCTAGAGACCATTCCTAGCACTTTACATATATTAACTTACTTGATTCTCACAATATCTCTACAGGGCAGTTCCTATTATTCCCATTTTTACAGATGAGAGGCTAAGTAATAAAAAGGATAATTACTCATGGTCAGATGGCTAGTTTGTGGCAGACTTGGGTTTTGAGCCTGTATTAGTAAACTTTTAAGTTCATGTGGTACTTTATGTTTAAAATGTTTTCATATATAATCTCCAATTTCTTACAAATCTCTTGTATATATGAGTAGAGTATTATATTAATTTTTACAAAATCTAATAATAGCACACATGTGTAACTCTTTTGCATATCCACAGTACATCTCACACATTATGTTAATTCTCAAAGAAAGCATGTAATTAATTACATATTTCAATTTAATGTGTTTATTAAAAAGCCCTGGAGTATAAGTAGCTGAAGTGATCTACATTTACTAGATATACAGTTAATTAGTGGACACACTTTAGCAGGTGTCAGTAATACTAGCAGTGATTTATTGTGTACCTATTAAAAGCCAGATAATTGAATTAGACACTTCACTTATTTAATTATACTTAATACTCACAGCCTTACCTATCTATGAGGTAGATAGGCATTATCCCTATTATGCAGATGAAAATACTAAGACTTAGATAATTTAATCACTTTGCCTAAGGCCTCATAAGTCATAGGGTTGGTATTAGTCAACAAATTTATCTAATTTCAAAGCCTTGTTTCATTCTATAGTCTACACTTCCCTCATATAGAAGACTTAATATATTGGCATTTGCTTAAACTAAGTAACAAGAGAATATTCGTATGTATTTGTTCAAAATTCATTTTTATACTTGAGCACTCCTTCCATTATATCTTTTTTTGGGTAAAACTGTGTCTAAATGTATTATTATTATTGACAAAATTCTATTGATACATAATAATTGTATGTATTTATTGGGTACACGTGATATTTTCATATCTGTATACATGTGTGATGATCAAATAAGGGTATTTAGAATATCCGTCCTCTCAAACATTTATCATTTCTTTGTGTTGAAAACATCAAATCTCCTCTTCTAGCTATTTTGAAATATACAATAAATTACCATTAATTAGTCACCCTACTTTGCTATTGAACACTAGAACTTATTCTTTCTATTTAACTGCGTCTACTTATTAACTAACCTCTCTTCATTCCCCTACCCACTCTTCCCAGTCTCTGGAAAGCATCATTCTACTCTATATCTTTTTATTTATTTATTTATTTTTTGAGACAGAGTCTTGCTCTGTCGCCCAGGCTGGAGTGCAGTGGCGCAATCTTGGCTCACTGCAAGCTCCGCCTCCTGAGTTCACGCCATTCTCCTGCCTCAGCCTCCCAAGCAGCTGGAACTATAGGCGCCCGCCACCACGCCTGGCTAATTTTGTTTTTGTATTTTTAGTAGAGCCGGGATTTCACCGTGTTAGCCAGGATGGTCTCGATCTCCTGACCTCGTGATCCGCCTGCCTCAGCCTCCCAAAGTGTCTACTCTATATCTTTATGAGTTAAACTTTTAAAGTCCCGCACATGATTGAGAATTGTGATATTTGCCTTTCTGTGCCTGGCTTTTTTCACTTAACATAATGACCTTCTGTTCCATTCATGTTGTTACAAATGAAAAAGTTTACTTCTTTTCTATGGCTGAATAGTATTCCATTGTGATGTATACCACATTTTCTTTATCCATTTGTCCATTGATTCACACTTAGGTTTATTCCATGTTTTGGCTATTGTGAATAGTGCTGCAATAAACATGAAGGTTCAGGTATCTTTCTAATATACTGATTTCCTTTACTTTGGATAAATACCAAGTACAAAGATTGCTAGTTTGTATTGTAGTTCTAGTTCTAGCTTTTTGAGAAACCTCCACAATACTTCCTATCATGGCTGTATGAATTTACATTCCCATTAACAGTGTATGAGTTGCCTTTTCTCAACATCATCACCAGTATTTGTTAGTTTTTATGTTGTTTGATAATAACCATTCTAACTGGGGTGAGATGATATCTCATGGCGGTGTTGATTTAAAAATTTCCAATGATTACTGATGCTGAATATTTTTTCATGTCAGAAAAGAGAGTGGGTTGGCAATTTGTATGTTTTCCTTTGAGAAATGTCTATTCAAATCCTTTGCCCACTTTTAGGTGGGATTTACTTGTGTGTGTTTTTAAATTTTTATTTTAGGTTCAGGTGTACCTGTGCAGGTTTGTTATATAGGTACACTTGAGTCATGGGGGTTTGTTGTACGGATTATTTTGCCACCCATGTACTAAGCCTAGTACCCAATAGTTGTTTTTTTCTGATCCTCTCCCTCCTCCCACCTTCCACCCTCAAGTAGGACCCAGTGTTTATTGTTCCTCTGTATGTGTCTATGTGTTCTCATCCTTTAGCTCCCAAATATGTGGTATTTAGTTTTCTGTTCCTGTGTTAGTTTGCTAAAGATAATGGCCTCCAGCTCCATCCATTGTCCTGCAAAAAACATGATCTCATTCTTTTTATGGTTACATAGTATTCCATGGTATGCATGCACCACATTGTCTTTATCTAGTCTACCACTGATGAGCATTTAGGTTGACTTCATGTCTTTGCTGTTGTGAATAGTGCTGCAATGAACATATACATGAGTCTTTATGATAGAACGATTTATATTCCTTTGGGTATATATCCAGTAATCACATTGCTGGGTTGAATGATAGTTCTATTTTTAGCTTTTTGAGGAATCAACACACTGTTTTCTACAATGGTTGAACTAATTTACACTCCCACCAACAGTGTATAAGTGTTCCTTTTTCTCCACAACCTCACCAGCATCTGTTATTTTTTGACTTTTTAATAATAACCATTCTGATTGGTATGAGACGGTATCTCATTGTAGTTTTGATGTGCATTTCTCGAATAATCAGTGGTATGGAGCTTTTTTTTCATATGCTTGTTTGCTGCATGTATGTCTTCTTTTAAAAAGTGCCTATTCATGTCCTTTGCCCACTTTTTAATAGGGTTGTTTGTTTTTTTCTTGTAAATTTGTTTAGGTTCCTTATAGATGCTGGATATTAGACCTTTATCAGATACATAGTTTGAAAATATTTTCTCCTGTTCTGTAAGCTGTTTGTTTACACTGTTGATAGTTTCTTTTGCTGTGCAGAAGCTCTTTAGTTTAATCAGATCTCATTGGTCAATTTTTGTTTTTGTTGTAATTGCTTTTGGAGTCTTCATCATGAAATGTTTGCCAGTTCCTATATACAGAATGATTATTGCCTAGGCTGTCTTCCAGGGTTTTTACATTTTGGGCTTTTCATTTAAGTCTTTAATCAATCTTGAGTTGATTTATGTATATGATGTAAAGAAGGAGTTTCAGCAGGAATGGTACCAGGTGTTCTTTGTACATCTGGTAGAATTTGGCTGTGACTCCGTCTGGTCTTGGGTTTTCTCTTTTGGTTAGTTGGCTATTTATTATTGAATCAATTCCAGAACTTGTTTTTGGTGTGTTCAGGGATTTAATTTCTTGCTAGTTCAGTCTTAGGAGATTGTATGTGTCCCAGAATTTATTCATTTCTTCTAGATTTCCTAGCTTGTGTGCATAGAGGTGTTTGTAGTAGTCTCTGATGGTTATTTGCATTCCTGTGGGGTCAGTGTAACATCCCCTTTGTCATTTCTAACCTTTACCATTATGTAATGCCCTTCTTTGTCTTTTTTTATCTTTGTCGGTTTAAAGTCTGTTTTGTCTGAAATTAGGACTGCAACACCTGCTTTTTTCTGTTCTCCATTTGCTTGGTAGATTTTTCTCCATTCTTTTTTGCCTATGGATGTCATTGTATGTGAGATGGTTTTCTTGAAGACAGCATATCATTGGGTCTTATTTCTTTTTCTAGCTTGCCACTCCATGCCTTTTAATTGGGGCATGTAGCCTGTTTACATTAAAGGTAAATATAAATATGTGTGAATTTGATCCTGCCATTGTGTTGTTAGCTGGTTATTTTGCAGACTTGTTTGTGTGGTTGCTTTATAGTGTCACTGTTCTGTGTATTTCAGTGCGTTTTTGTAGTGGCTGTTAATGGTCTTTTCTTTCCACATTTAGTGCTTCTCTCAGGAGCTCTTGTAGGGCACATCTGATAGTGACTAATGCCCTCAGCATTTGCTTGTCTGAAAAGGATCTTTTTTCACGTTTGCTTATGAAGCTTAGTTTGGCCAAATATGAAATTTGTGGTTGGAATTTCTTTTCTTTAAGAACATTGAATATTGGCCCCAGTCTCTTCTGGCTTGTGGGGTTTTTGCTAAGAGGTCCACTGTTAGTCTGATGGGCTTCCCTTTGTAGGTGACCTGTCCTTTCTATCTGGCTGCCTTTAACATTTTTTCTTTCACTTTGACCTTGGAGAATGTGATGACTATGTGTCTTGGGAATAATTTTCTTGTGAAGTATATTGGGGAGGTTCTCTGGATTTTTTATTTTTATTTTTTATTTTTTATATTTTTATTATTATTATACTTTAAGTTTTAGGGTACATGTGCACAATGTGCAGGTTAGTTACATATGTATACATGTGCCACGCTGGTGTGCTGTACCCATTAACTCGTCATTTAGCATTAGGTATATCTCCCAATGCCATGCCTCCCCCCTCCCCCCACCCTACAACAGTCCCCAGAGTGTGATGTTCCCCTTCCTGTGTCCATGTGTTCTCATTGTTCAATTCCCATCTATGAGTGAGAACATGCAGTGTTTGGTTTTTTGTCCTTGCGATAGTTTACTAAGAATGATGATTTCCAAGTTCATCCATGTCCCTACAAAGGACATGAACTCATCATTTTTTATGGCTGCATAGTATTCCATGGTGTATATGTGCCACATTTTCTTAATCCAGTCTATCATTCTTGGACATTTGGGTTGGTTCCAAGTCTTTGCTATTGTGAGTAATGCCGCAATAAACATACGTGTGCATGTGTCTTTATAGCAGCATGATTTATAGTCCTTTGGGTATATAACCAGTAATGGGATGGCTGGGTCAAATGGTATTTCTAGTTCTAGATCCCTGAGGAATCACCACACTGACTTCCACAATGGTTGAACTAGTTTACAGTCCCACCAACAGTGTAAAAGTGTTCCTATTTCTCCACATCCTCTCCAGCACCTGTTGTTTCTTGACTTTTTAATGATTGCCATTCTAACTGGTGTGAGATGGTATCTCACTGTGGTTTTGATTTGCATTTCTCTGACGGCCAGTGATGATGAGCATTTTTTCATGTGTCTGTTGGCTGCACAAATGTCTTCTTTTGAGAAGTGTCTGTTCATATCCTTTGCCCACTTTTTCATAGGGTTGTTTGTTTTTTTCATGTAAATTTGTTTGAGTTCATTGTAGATTCTGGATATTAGCCCTTTGTCAGATGAGTAGATTGCAAAAATTTTCTCCCATTTTGTAGGTTGCCTGTTCACTCTGATGGTAGTTTCTTTTGCTGTGCAGAAGCTCTTGAGTTTAATTAGATCCCATTTGTCAATTTTGGCTTTTGTTGCCATTGCTGTTGGAGTTTTAGACGTGAAGTCCTTGCCCATGCCTATGTCCTGAATGGTAATGCCTAGGTTTTCTTCTAGGGTTTTTATGGTTTTAGGTCTAACGTTTAAGTCTTTAATTCATCTTGAATTAATTTTTGTCTAAGGTGTAAGGAAGGGATCCAGTTTCAGCTTTCTACATATGGCTAGCCAGTTTTCCCAGCACCATTGATTAAATAGGGAATCCTTTCCCCATTGCTTGTTTTTCTCAGGTTTGTCAAAGATCAGATAGTTGTAGATACGCGGCGTTATTTCTGAGGGCTCTGTTCTGTTCCATTGATCTATATCTCTGTTTTGGTACCAGTACCATGCTGTTTTGGTTACTGTAGCCTTGTAGTATAGTTTGAAGTCAGGTAGCGTGATGCCTCCAGCTTTGTTCTTTTGGCTTAGGATTGACTTGGCGATGTGGGCTCTTTTTTGGTTCCATATGAACTTTAAAGTAGTTTTTTCCAATTCTGTGAAGAAAGTCATTGGTAGCTTGATGGGGATGGCATTGAATCTATAAATTACCTTGGGCAGTATGGCCATTTTCACGATATTGATTCTTCCTACCCATGAGCATGGAATGTTCTTCCATTTGTTTGTATCCTCTTTTATTTCACTGAGCAGTGGTTTGTAGTTCTCCTTGAAGAGGTCCTTCACGTCCCTCGTAAGTTGGATTCCTAAGTATTTTATTCTCTTTGAAGCAATTGTGAATGGGAGTTCACTCATGATTTGGCTCTCTGTTTGTCTGTTATTGGTGTATAAGAATGCTTGTGATTTTTGTACATTGATTTTATATCCTGAGACTTTGCTGAAGTTGCTTATCAGCTTAAGGAGATTTTGGGCTGAGACAATGGGGTTTTCTAGATATACAATCATGTCATCTGCCAACAAGGACAGTTTGACTTCCTCTTTTCCTAATTGAATACCCTTTATTTCCATCTCCTGCATGATTGCCCTGGCCAGAACTTCCAACACTATGTTGAATAGGAGCGGTGAGAGAGGGCATCCCTGTGTTGTGGCAGTTTTCAAAGGGAATGCTTCCAGTTTTTGCCCATTCAGTATGATATTGGCTGTGGGTTTGTCATAGATAGCTCTTATTATTTTGAGATACGTCCCATCCATACCTAATTTATTGAGAGTTTTTCGCATGACGTGTTGTTGAATTTTGTCAAAGGCCTTTTCTGCATCTATTGAGATAATCATGTGGTTTTTGTCTTTGGTTCTGTTTATATGCTGGATTACATTTATTGATTTGCGTATATTGAACCAGCCTTGCATCCCAGGGATGAAGCCCACTTGATCATGGTGGATAAGCCTTTTGATGTGCTGCTGGATTTGGTTTGCCAGTATTTTATCGAGGATTTTTGCATTAATGTTCATCAGGGATATTGGTCTAAAATTTTCTTTTTTTGTTGTGTCTCTGCCCGTCTTTGGTATCAGGATGATGCTGGCCTCATAAAATGAGTTAGGGAGGATTCCCTCTTTTTCTATTGATTGGAATAGTTTCAGAAGGAATGGTACCAGTTTCTCCTTGTACCTCTGGTAGAATTCTGCTGTGAATCCATCTGGTCCTGGACTCTGTTTGGTTGGTAAGCTATTGATTATTGCCACAATTTCAGATCCTGTTATTGGTCTTTTCAGAGATTCAACTTCTTCCTGGTTTAATCTTGAGAGAGTATATGTGTCGAGGAATTTATCTATTTCTTCTAGATTTTCTGGTTTATTTGCGTAGAGGTGTTTGTAGTATTCTCTGATGGTAGTTTGTATTTCTGTGGTATCGGTGGTGATATCCCCTTTATCATTTTTTATTGTATCTATTTGATTCTTCTTTCTTTTTTTCTTTATTAGTCTTGCTAGCGGTCTATATAAATTTTGTTGATCCTTTCAAACAACCAGCTCCTGGATTCATTAATTTTTTGAAGGGTTTCTTGTGTCTCTATTTCCATCAGTTCTGCTCTGATTTTAGTTATTTCTTGCCTTCTGCTAGCTTTTGAATGTGTTTGCTCTTGATTTTCTAGTTCTTTTAATTGTGATGTTAGGGCGTGAATTTTGGATCTTTCTTGCTTTCTCTTGTGGGCATTTAGTGCTGTAAATTTCCCTCTACACACTGCTTTAAATGTGTCCCAGAGATTCTGGTATGTTGTGTCTTTGTTCTCGTTGGTTTCAAAGAACATCTTTATTTCTGCCTTCTTTTTGTTATGTACCCAGTAGTCGTTCAGGAGCAGGTTGTTCAGTTTCCATGTAGTTGAGTGGTTTTGAGTGAGTTTCTTAATCCTGAGTTCTAGTTTGATTGCACTGTGGTCTGAGAGACAGTTTGTTTTAATTTCTGTTCTTTTACATTTGCTGAGGAGTGCTTTACTTCCAACTATGTGGTCAGTTTTGGAATAGGTGTGGTGTGATGCTGAAAAAAATGTATATTCTGTTGATTTGGGGTGGAGAGTTCTGTAGATGTCTATTAGGTCCGCTTGGTGCAGAACTGAGTTCAATTCCTGGGTATCCTTGTTAACTTTCTGTCTCGTTGATCTGTCTAATGTTGACAGTGGGGTGTTAAAGTCTCCCATTATTATTGTGTGGGAGTCTAAGTCTCTTTGTAGGTCACTCAGGACTTGCTTTATGAATCTGGGTGCTCCTGTATTGGGTGCATATATATCTAGGATAGTTAGCTCTTCTTGTTGAATTGATCCCTTTACCATTATGTAATGGCCTTCTTTGTCTCTTTTGATCTTTGTTGGTTTAAAGGCTGTTTTATCAGAGACTAGGATTGCAACCCCTGCCTTTTTTTGTTTTCCATTTGCTTGGTAGGTCTTTCTCCATCCTTTTATTTTGAGCCTATGTGTGTCTCTGCACGTGAGATGGGTTTCCTGAATACAGCACACTGATGGGTCTTGACTCTTTATCCAATTTGCCAGTCTGTGTCTTTTAATTGGAGCATTTAGTCCATTTACATTTAAAGTTAATATTGTTATGTGTGAATTTCATCCTGTCATTTTGATGTTAGCTGGTTATTTTCCTCATTAGTTGATGCAGTTTCTTCCTAGTCTCGATGGTCTGTACATTTTGGCATGATTTTGCAGCAGCTGGTGCTGGTTGTTCCTTTCCATGTTTAGGGCTTCCTTCAGGAGCTCTTTTAAGGCAGGCCCGGTGGTGACAAAATCTCCCAGCATTTGTTTGTCTGTAAAGTATTTTATTTCTCCTTCACTTATGAAGCTTGGTTTGGCTGGATATGAAATTCTGGGTTGAAAATTCTTTTCTTTAAGAATGTTGAGGCCAGGTGCGGTGGCTCACATCTGTAATCCCAGCACTCTGGGAGGCCGAGGCGGGCGGATCATGAGGTCAGGAGATCGAGACCATCCTGGCTAACATGGTGAAACCCTGTCTCTACTGAAATACAAAAAATTAGCCGGGCGTGGTGGCGGGTGCCTGTAGACCCAGCTACTCTGGAGGCTGAGGCAGGAGAATGGCATGAACCTGGGAGGCACAGCTTGCAGTGAGTGGAGATCACGCCACTGCACTCCAGCCTGGGTGACAGAGCAAGACTCTGTCTCAAAAAAAAAAAAAAAAAAAAAAAGAATGTTGAATATTGGCCCCCACTCTCTTCTGGCTGGTAGAGTTTCTGCCGAGAGATCCGCTGTTAGTCTGATGGGCTTCCCTTTGTGGGTAACCCGACCTTTCTCTCTGGCTGTCCTTAACATTTTTTCCTTCGTTTCAACTTTGGTGAGTCTGACAATTACGTGTCTTGGAGTTGCTCTTCTCGAGGATTATCTTTGTGGCGTTCTTTGTATTTCCTGAATCGGAATGTTGGCTTGCCTTGCTAGATTGGGTAAATTGTCCTGGATAATATCCTGCAGAGTGTTTTCCAACTTGGTTCCATTCACCCTGTCACTTTCAGGTACACCAATCAGACGTAGATTTGGTCTTTTCATATAGTCCCATATTTGTTGGAGGCTTTGTTCATTTCTTTTTATTCCCTTTTCTCTAAACTTCCCTTCTCACTTCATTTCATTCATTTCATCTTCCATCACTGAAACCCTTTCTTCCAGTTGATCGCATCAGCTCTTAAGGCTTCTGCATTCTTCACGTAGTTCTCGAGCCTTGGCTTTGAGCTCCATCAGCTCCTTTAAGCACTTCTCTGTTTTGGTTATTCTAGTTATACATTCGTCTAAAGTTTTTTCAAAGTTTTCAACTTCTTTGCCTTTGGTTTGAATTTCCTCCTGTAGCTCGGAGTAGTTTGATCGTCTGAAACCTTCTTCTCTCAACTCGTCAAAGTCATTCTGCATCCAACTTTGTTCCGTTGCTGGTGAGGAGCAGATGCGCTTTGGAGGAGCAGATGCGCTTCCGTTCCTTTGGAGGAGGAGATGCGCTCTTCTTTTTAGAGTTTCCAGTTTTTCTGCTCTGTTTTTTCCCCATCTTTGTGGTTTTATCTACTTTTGGTCTTTCATGATGGTAATGTACAGATGGGTTTTTGGTGTGGATGTCCTTTCTGTTTGTTAGTTTTCCTTCTAACAGACAGGACCCTCAGCTGCAGGTCTGTTGGAGTTTGCTAGAGGTCCACTCCAGACCCTGTTTGCCTGTGTATCAGCAGTGGTGTCTGCAGAACAGCAGATTTTCGTGAACCGCAAATGCTACTGTCTGATCATTCCTCTGGAAGTTTTGTCTCAGAGGAGTACCCGGCCATGCGAGGTGTCAGTCTGCCCATACTGGGGGGTGCCTCCCAGTTAGGGTGCTCGGGGTCAGGGGTCAGGGACCTGCTTGAGGAGGCAGTCTGCCCGTTCTCAGATCTCCAGCTGCGTGCTGGGAGAACCACTGCTCTCTTCAAAGCTGTGAGACAGGGACATTTAAGTCTGCAGAGGTTACTGCTGTCTTTTTGTTTGTCTGTGCCCTGCCCCCAGAGGTGGAGCCTACAGAGGCAGGCAGGCCTCCTTGAGCTGTGGTGGGCTCCACCCAATTCGAGCTTCTCAGCTTCTTTGTTTACCTAAGTAAGCCTGGGCAATGGTGAGCGCCCCTCCCCCAGCCTCGCTGCCACGTTGCGGTTTGATCTCAGACTGCTGTGCTAGCAATGAGCGAGACTCCGTGGGCGTAGGACCCTCTGGCCAGGTGCGGGATGTAATCTCCTGGTGCGCTGTTTCCTAAGCCCATTTGAAAAGCACAGTATTCGGGTGGGATTTTCCAGGTGTCATCTGTCACCCCTTTCCTTGACCAGGAAAGGGAACTCCCTGACCCCTTGCTCTTCCAGAGTGAGGCAATGCCTCGCCCTGCTTCGGCTTGTGCATGGTGTGCTGCACCCCTTGTCCTGCACCCACTGTCTGGCACTCCCTAGTGAGATGAACCCGGTACCTCAGATGGAAATGCAGAAATCACCCGTCTTCTGCATCGCTCACGCTGGGAGCTGTAGACCGGAGCTGTTCCTATTCGGCCATCTTGGCTCCTCTCTCCCTCTGGATTGTTTGAATTTGAATGTTGACCTCTCTAGCTAGGATGATATCCTGAAATATGTTTTCCAAGTTGCTTCCATGCTCCCCATATCTTTCAGGGTTGCCAATGAGTTGTAGACTTAGTGTCTTCACATAATCCCATATTTCCTGGAGGTTTTGTTCTTTCCTTTATATTCTGTTTTCTTTATTCTTGTGCGACTGTCTTATTTCAGAAAGCCAGTCTTCAAGCTCCAAGATTATTTCCTTGGCTTGGTCTGTTCTGCTTTTAATAGTTGCTATTGCATTATGAAATTTTTATACTGTGTTTTTCAGCTCTATCAGGTTGGTTATGTTCTTTTCTATCGTGACCATTTTGTCTGTCAGCTCCTGTATCATTTTATTGTGGTTCTTAGGTTACTTGAATTGGGTTCAATGTTCTCCTGAATCTCAATCATCTTCATTCCTATCCATATTCTGAATTCTGTTTCTGTCATTTCAGCCATCTCACCTTGGTTAATAAACCTTGCTGGAGTACTAGTTT
Organism: Pongo abelii; assembly: GCF_028885655.2. Taxonomy (NCBI): domain Eukaryota; kingdom Metazoa; phylum Chordata; class Mammalia; order Primates; family Hominidae; genus Pongo; species Pongo abelii. Next base: position 41,176,660 of record NC_071992.2, read on the forward strand.
GGTGTTTGGAGGAAAGAAGACATTCTGGCTTTTTGAGTTGTCAGAGTTCTTCCACTGGTTCTTTCTCATCTTTGTTGGCTGGTGTTCCTTCAATCCGTGATGTGGTTGTCCTTTGATTTTTTTTTCTTTTATCATATTTGATGACCTTGGGGGTTTGGTTTTGGTATCAGGTGGATTCAGTCAACTGGATTTGTTTTGGAAGATTTTTAGGGGGCCAAGGCTAGGCTCAGGATTCCTGGACTGCATGCTCTAATTCTGTGGGACTAGTATCATGCCCCAGCTTTGTTCTCTGGCTCCTTGAGATTAGGAACCTGCTTCCGTGGAGAAGCCATGGTGCTCCCAGACTGCTGGCCACAACATTCCAATAGGTGATGCCAGTCAAAGTGCTTCCTAGGGCAGTGGCAGCAGGATCCATCTTTATTTGCATGTGCCAACAGCAGTGGCAGTGGCGGCACAGTGGGGTGCATGCTTGTCACTTGCAGGAGGGTGCTAGTGTGTACTGGGATGCTGGCTTCCATACCAGTGTTTGTAGCAGCAATGGTGACAGCATGGCTCAGGGTGGGTTGGGAGGCCCCCAACAGCAACTGTGCATGTATTTGTGCTGGTGGCGGTGTTAGCATGGGGGTGCTGGTGGGTGCAGGACAGTGTGTGCCCTCTGTGCACACTCTTGTGGTCAGCAGTGGCTGCTCAGTGAAGGGGTGGGTTTGCTGTTTTTAATGCCTAGTTTTACACTGGTGTCAGTGTCAGTGCAGTGGTGGGGCTCATGGGCTCTGTGCCTTCCAATGCTCCAGTGGCAATGGTGGTGCAGCAGAGGGAGGGTATGGGGTACAACGATGCTGGCAGCAGTGTCTTGGCAGGGTGAACCTGCACTGACGGGGAAGGGGAGGCAAGGTTCTCCTGCACACATAGACACACACACCAGCAAAGCACTGTAGATGGTGGCCATGGATTAGTGTGTATAGGTAAAGCATCATAGAGAGGCTGCGGTGAAGAGAGGGCACAAGCAAGCTGATATTTGTCTGTGGGGGCTGCTCTGCTGGAGCTCTGCTTGTCAGATGCAGTCCACCAGTGCAGGAGCTATGATGCAGGTCCCTAGGAGGTATCCTCCCTGGGCAACTGAGGCTGTGCTGCAAGCAGTCATGGCCAGGCTGGGTCCGCGAGAGAGGCCACCAGTTAGAGGGGTGCTCAGGTCAGACTGGCCCCATCTCATGGGCAAGACTGCTTTGCAGACTTCAGGTATGACAGTTCCCCTAGGGCTAAAGTCTCGTATGGAAGGAAGTTAAGCCTAGGCAGATGGGTGACCCTGGTCATGCTCTACTAGTGACACTCCTGCACCAAAACTCTGGGCTCTACACTGGTTGGAGTTCTGCCTCTGCCACTTCTGTAAGCAGCTCTCCTGGCCAACTCAAGCATCCATGGTGGTCAGGAGTTCTCCTCCTGCTGGGATTCCAGGGGCCTGTGGTGAGAGCAGGTTGCTTCTTGCCTGTTAAACTCACCCTTTCCCCAGGAGTGTTTTGGGGCCAGGAAGAAGTCCCAGTGCATAGTATCCTCGTGTAGGGTTCCCAGCTTCCTCCCCCTTCAGCCCAGCATCTGTGTCTTCCCTCTGTCTGCTCTTATTGCCTTTTCTGAAGATCTGCTAGGAGCCCACCGGTCTTCCTAATGTCCTAGTCCCTCAGTGGCAGATGTTATTCCTGGCTGCATCTAATTGGCCACCTTGCCACCTCTCCCCTTAAATGCGATTATTTTTTTATTTGCCGTTGAGGTTTTTGAGATCCTTGTATATTCTGGATATTAACCACCTATTGGATGAATAGATTGCAAATATTTTCTTTTATTCTACAGATTGTCTCTTCATTCCGTTGATTGTTTCTTTTGCTGTACAGAAGTTTTTTAGTTTAATAGAGTTCCATTTGTCTATTTTTGTTTTTGTTGCCTGTGCTTTTGAAGTCTTAGCCATAAAATCTGCCTAGAACAATGTCCTGAAATATTTCTGTTTTCTCCTAGCAGTTTTACAGTTTCCAGCCTTACGTTTAAGTCCTTAATCCGTTTTGAGTTGATTTTTGTATGTGGTTAGAGATAGGGCCCTAGTTTCATTCCTCTGCATATGGATATCAGTTATTCCCAGCACACATATATGTTCTTGGTATCTATGAAGAAAATCAGTTGGCTGTAAATAGATGGGTTTATTTCTTGGCTTTCTATTCTGTTTCATTGCTCTGTTTGTCTGTTTTTATACCAATACTTTTCTGAATTTATTCCTACAGACTTACAGTATATTTTGAAGGATCTTTTGTGGTTCCATATTAATTTTAGGATTGTTTTTTCTACTTATGTGAAGAATATTATTGGTATTTTGTTATGGATTTCACTGGATCTGTAGATCGCTTTGGGTGGTATGATCATGATAACAGTATTAATTTCTCTACTCCACATGGGTGGATGTTTTTCCATATGTTTTTGTTCTCTTTAATTTTTTTATATCTCTGTTTCATAGTTTTTGTGTAGAAGTCTTTTACCTCCTTGGTTCAGTTTATTTCTAGGTATTTTATATTTTTCATGGCTATTGTAAACGAGATTGCTTTCTTGATTTATTATTCAGCTAGTTTGTTTCTGGAGAATAGAGAGGCTACTAATTTTTGTATGCTGATTTTGAATCCTGCAATTTTACTGAATTTGTTGATCAGTTCTTAGAGTTTTTTGGTGGAATCTTTGATTTTTCTATATATAAGAGCATGTCACCTACAAAGAGGGAAAATTTGACTTCTACATTTCCAGTTTGGATGCCTTTTATTTCTCTTCCCTAATTCCTCTGGCTAGGATTTTCAGTACTATGTTGGTTAAAAGTGGTGAAAGTGGTATTCCTGTCTTGTTCCAGTTATTGGGAGAAAGGCTTTAAGCTTTTTCCTGTCCAGTAGGGTGTTAGCTGTGGGTTTGTTATATATGGCCCTATTATGTTGAGGTACATTTTTTTCTATAACTTATTGATAGTATTTATCATGAAGGCATGTTGAAATTTATCAAATGCATTTTCTGTGGCTATTGAAATGATTTTGCAGTTTTTGTCCTTCATTCCATTGATGTGATGTATCATATTTACTAATTCATATATGTTAAACCATCCTTGCATCCTGGTATAAATCATACTTGATCATTATATAATATATCTCCTTGATGTGTTGTTGGATTAGGTTTACTAATACGTTGTTGAGAATTTTTGTGTCTATGTTCATTGGGGATATTGGCCTGTAGTTTTATTTTTTTTTGTTGTGTCCTTGTCTGATTTTCCTATCAGGGTAATGCTGGCCTCCCTCAAGACTGAGTTAGCGAGAATTTCCTTTTCTTTGATGTTTTGGAATAATTTGAGAAAAACTGGTGTTAGTTCTTGCTTATATGTTTGATCGAATTTAGCAGTAAAGTCATGTGGTTATGGGCTTTCTTTGTTGGGAGACTTTTGATTATTGATTCAGTCTCATTACTTGTTATTAGATTGTTCAGGTTTTCTTTTCTTCCTTGTTCAATCTTGGTAGGTTGTATGTGTCCAGGAATTTATCTGTCTCCTCTAGGTTTTCCGATTTGTCAGCATAGAGTTGTTCACAATAGATTCTAATGATTTTTTTGTATTTTTGTGGTATCTGTTGTAATGTCTCCTTATCATTATGTATTAATTTATTGAGTCTTTACTAATTTTTTCTTGTTTAGTCTAGATATCTGTATATCAATTTTGTTTACATTTTCCAAAAATTAATTTTTGCTTCTTTAGTTCTTTTCATTATTTAGGTTCTATTTCATTTATTTCTGCTCTGGTCTTTATTTTTTTCTACTAATTTTGGGTTTGATTTTTTCTTGCTTTTCTAGTTCCTGAGGTACATCATTAGGTTATTTGAAATATTTCTACTTTTTTGATGACATTTATTGTCATAGAATTCTGTCTTAGTACTTGTTTTGTGTATGTCACTAGTTTTGATATATTTTGTTTTCATTTTCATTTGTTTCAAGAAATTTGTTGTTTCCTTCTTAATTTATTCATTGACCCAGTGGTTATTCAGGAGCATTTGTTTACCTTTCATGTATTTGTACAGTTTTCAAAATTCCTATTATTATTGATTTTTACTTTTATTTCATATGGTCTAAGAAGGTACTTAATATGTATTCAGTGTTTTAAAATTAATTGAGACTTGTTTTGTGGCCTAACATGTGGACTATCCTGGAGAATGTTCCATGTACTAATGAAAAGAATGTTTAGACTGCAGCTATTAGATGAAATCTTCCGTATATATCTGTTAGGTTTATTTGCTTGATAGTGCTGCAGATTAAATCTGATGTTTCTTTGTTGATGTTCTGCCTAGATGATCTGTCCAATGCTTCAAGAGGGGTGTTGAAGTCAACAACTATTATTGTATTGGGGTCTATTTCTCTGTTTAGTTCTAATAATATTTGTTTTATATATCTGGGTGCTCCAGTGTTTGGTGCATGTATATTTATAATTTTTATATACTCTTGCTGAATTGTTCTCTTTATCATTATATAATGACTTGGTTTCTTTTTATGTGTTTTGTCCTATAATCTATTTTTTTTCTGATGTAAGTATAGCTACTCTTTCGTGCTTTTGGTTTCTGTTTGTGCAGAATTTTCTTTTCCTATTCCTTCGCTTTTGGTCTACATGTCTTTACAATGCGAGTGAGTTTTTGTGGGCAGCATATATATTTTTAAATCCTTTCAGCCAGTCTATATTTTTTAATTTAGAAATTTAAGCCATTTACATTTGAGATTGTTATTAATAAATTAGGACTTACTCCTGTCATTTGTCAATTATTTTCTGATTGTTTGATATATTCTTTCTTTCATTCTTCCTCTTTTTTTCTTTTAGGCAGGGTCTCACTTTGTCACTCAGGCTGGAGTGAAGTGGTGTGATCTTGGCTTACTGCAACCTCTGCCTCCTGAGTTCAAATGATTCTCCTGCCTCAGCCCCTCAAGTAGCTGGGACTACAGGTGTGCACCACCATGCCTGGCTAACTTTTGTACTGTTAGTGGAGATGGGGTTTCACCATGTTGGCCATGCTGGTCTCGAACTCCTGACCTCAGGTGATCCACCCACCTTGGCCTTCCAAAGTGCTGGGATTACAGGCATGAGCCACCATGCTCAGCCTTTCTTCCTGTTTTATTGTATACCTTTACATTAGATTATTTGGGTCGTGATAGCATTTAACATTTTTTTTTCTCTTCTCCTTTTCTTTTCTTATCTATTCCACCAGTGAGTAGTATACTTGTATGTGTTTTCAGGATAGTAGCTATTCTCCTTTTACTTCCTGGTTTAGGAGTCTCTTAAGCATTTCTTATAGGACTAGTCTAGTGGTGACAAATTCTTTGTTTTTTTCTTGTCTGAAAAAGACATTTTATTTCTCTTTCATTTTTGAAGGATAGCTTTTCTGTGTATTCTTGGCTGATAGTTGTTTTCTTGCAGTACTTTGAATATATACTTTCATTCTCTCCTGGCCTATAAGGGTTCTGCTGAGAAATCTACTGTTATTCTCATGGGTATTCCTTTATACATGACTTGACATTTTTCTCTTTCTGCTTTTAGGATTCTCTCTTTGTTTTTCCCTTTTGGTAGTTTGACTATATGTGCCTTGAACAAGACCTTTTTGGGTTGAATATATTTCAAGATCTTTAGTTATCTGTATCTTGATGTCTATATCTCTTGCAAAACTTTGGAGAGTTTCAGCTATTATTCCTTACCTAAGTCATCTATGCCTTTACGTCTCTTCTCCTTCTAGTCCCAAAATGTGAATATTTTGTTCCTGTATGCTGTTTCATGTGTCATGTAGGCTTTCTGTCATATATGTATATAATTTGTCTGATCAGGTCATTTAAAAAGCTCTGTCTTCAAGTTCAGAAATTCTTTCTTCCAATTAATCTGGTCTATTATGGAAACTCTCATTTGTATTTTTAATTTTATTTATTGAAATAATCACTTTCAAGGTTTCTGTTTGATTCTTTTTTATGATATCTATCTCTTTGTTAAATTTCTCATTGAAATTATGAATTGTTTTCCTGATTTCTTTTTTTTAACTTTTTAAAATTATACCTTAAGTTCTAGGGTACATGTGAACAATGTGCAGGTTTGTTACATATGTATACATGTGCCATGTTGGTGTGCTGCACCCATTAACTCGTCATTTACATTAGGTGTATCTCCTAATGCTATCCCCCCGCCACCCCCAACCCATGACAGGCAGCGGTGTGTGATGGTCCCCTTCCTGTGTCCAAGTGTTCTCACTGTTCCATTCCCACCTATGAGTGAGAACATGCGGTGTTTGGTTTTTTGTCCTTGCAATAGTTTGCTGAGAATGATGGTTTCCAGCTTCATCCATGTCCCTACAAAGGACATGGACTCATCATTTTTTATGGCTGCATAGTATTCCATGGTGTATATGTGCCACATTTTCTTAATCCACTCTATCACTGATGGACATTTGGGTTGGTTCCAAGTCTTTGCTATTGTGAATAGTGCCACAATAAACATACATGTGCATGTGTCTTTATAGCAGCATGATTTATAGTCCTTTGGGTATATACCCAGTAATGGGATGGCTGGGTCAAATGGTATTTCTAGTGCTAGGTCCTTAAGGAATCGCCACACTGACTTCCACAATGGTTGAACTAGTTTACAGTCCCACCAACAGTGTAAAAATGTTCCTATTTCCCCACATCCTCTCCAGCACCTGTTGTTTCCTGACTTTTTAATGATTGCCATTCTAACTGGTGTGAGATGAAATCAACTTTTTAAAAATTTCACACGTTAGTGTGATCATGTGGTGTTTGTCTCTGTGTCTGGCTTATTTCACTTAACATAATGTCTTCCTGCTCCATTTATATTGTCAGAAATGATAAGATTCCATTCCTTTTTATGGTGGAATAATATTCCATTTATATATATACCACATTTTAAAAATCAGTTTATCTGTAGATGGGCATTTAGATTAATTTCATGTCTTCGCTATTGTGAATAGTGCTGCAGTAAACAGGGCAGTGCAAATATCTCTGTGAAATTCTGTTTTTTTTTTTTACAGATATATACCTAGTCATGGATTGCTAGATCATATAGTAGTCCTATTTTTAGTTTTTTGAGGAAGATTCATATTGTTTTTCATAATGGTTGTGTAATTTACATTTTCACTAAGAATGTTCAAGATATTGCCTTTATCTTTATCTTTTATAGTGTGTAATTTTTTGTTTTTTTGATAATACCCACTTTTTGATCACAAAGAATGGAACAAACACAACCTAAAAAACTCTATACTTTAACTCCCTTCTCCCCAATTTTGACTTTTTGATCTCAAAATTTACATATTTTTATATTACCTATCTCTTAAAAATTGTTATAGTTATTGTTTTCAATATCTTTGGCTTTTAATCTTTATACCAAAGATATGAATGGTTTACACACCATAGTTACAGTGTTAGAGTGTTCTAAATTTGTTTGTTTACTTTTGTACCTTCACGTTTTCTTGTTGCACATTAGCATCCTTTTCTGTCAGACTGAAAAACTTCTTTTAGCATTTCTTATAGTTTGGTGGTGATGAATTCCCTCCACTTTCATTGGTCTAGAGTTTTGAATCACTCCTTCATTTTTAAGGATAGTTTTCCTGGGTACAATATTCTTGGTTGAAAGTTTTTTCCTTGCATCCCAGGGATGAAGCCCACTTGATCATGGTGGATAAGCTTTTTGATGTGCTGCTGGATTCTGTTTGCCAGTATTTTATTGAGGATTTTTGCATCAATGTTCATCAAGGATATTGGTCTAAAATTCTCTTTTTTTGTTGTGTCTCTGCCAGGCTTTGGTATCAGGATGATGCTGGCCTCATAAAATGAGTTAGGGAGGATTCCCTCTTTTTCTATTGATTGGAATAGTTTCAGAAGGAATGGTACCAGTTCCTCCTTGTAACTCTGGTAGAATTCGGCTGTGAATCCATCTGGTCCTGGAGTCTTTTTGGTTGGTAAGCTATTGATTATTGCCACAATTTCAGAGCCTGTTATTGGTCTATTCAGAGATTCAACTTCTTCCTGGCTTAGTCTTGGGAGAGTATATGTGTCGAGGAATTTATCCATTTCTTCTAGATTTTCTGGTTTATTTGTGTAGAGGTGTTTGTAGTATTCTCTGATGGTAGTTTGTATTTCTGTGGTATCGGTGGTGATATCCCCTTTATCATTTTTTATTGCATCTATTTGATTCTTCTCTCTTTTCTTCTTTATTAGTCTTGCTAGCGGTCTATCAATTTTGTTGATCCTTTCAGAAACCAGCTCCTGGATTCATTAATTTTTTGGAGGGTTTTTTGTGTCTCTATTTCCGTCAGTTCTGCTCTGATTTTAGTTATTTCTTGCCTTCTGCTAGCTTTTGAATGTGTTTGCTCTTGCTTTTCTAGTTTTTTTAATTGTGATGTTAGGGTGTGAATTTTGGATCTTTCCTGCTTTCTCTTGTGGGCATTTAGTGCTATAAATTTCCCTCTACACACTGCTTTAAATGTGTCCCAGAGATTCTGGTATGTTGTGTCTTTGTTCTCGTTGGTTTCAAAGAACATCTTTATTTTTGCCTTCATTTTGTTATGTACCCAGTAGTCATTCAGGAGCAGGTTGTTCAGTTTCCATTTAGTTGAGCAGTTTTGAGTGAGTTTCTTAATCCTGAGTTCTAGTTTGATTGCACTGTGGTCTGAGAGACAGTTTGTTATAATTTCTATTCTTTTACATTTGCTGAGGAGAGCTTTACTTCCAACTATGTGGTCAGTTTTGGAATAGGTGTGGTGTGATGCTGAAAAAAATGTATATTCTGTTGATTTGGGGTGGAGAGTTCTGTAGATGTCTATTAGGTCTGCTTGGTGCAGAACTGAGTTCAATTCCTGGGTATCCTTGTTAACTTTCTGTCTCATTGATCTGTCTAATGTTGACAGTGGGGTGTTAAAGTCTCCCATTATTATTGTGTGGGAGTCTAAGTCTCTTTGTAGGTCACTCAGGACTTGCTTTATGAATCTGGGTGCTCCTGTATTGGGTGCATATATATTTAGGATAGTTAGCTCTTCGTGTTGAATTGATCCCTTTACCATTATGTAATGGCCTTCTTTGTCTCTTTTGATCTTTGTTGGTTTAGAGTCTGTTTTATCAGAGACTAGGATTGCAACCCCTGCCTTTTTTTGTTTTCCATTTGCTTGGTAGATCTTCCTCCATCCTTTTATTTTGAGCCTACGTGTGTCTCTGCATGTGAGATGGGTTTCCTGAATACAGCACACTGATGGGTCCTGACTCTTTATCCAATTTGCCAGTCTGTGTCTTTTAATTGGAGCATTTAGAATCCAGCATAGAAAGAGAACCAAAGACAAAAACCACATGATTATCTCAATAGACGCAGAAAAGGCCTTTGACAAAATTCAACAACCGTTCATGCTAAAAACTCTCAATAAATTAGGTATTGATGGGACTTATCTCAAAATAATAAGAGCCATCTATGACAAACCCACAGCCAATATCATACTGAATGGGCAAAAACTGGAAGCATTCCCTTTGAAAACTCCCACAAGACAGGGATGCTCTCTCTCACCACTCCTATTCAACATAGTGTTGGAAGTTCTGGCCAGGGCAATTAGGTAGGAGAAGGAAATCAAGGGTATTCAATTAGGAAAAGAGGAAGTCAAATTGTCCCTGTTTGCAGACGACATGATTGTATATCTAGAAAACCCCATTGTCTCAGCCCAAAATCTCCTTAAGCTGATAAGCAACTTCAGCGAAGTCTCAGGATACAAAATCAGTGTACCATAATCACAAGCATTCTTATACACCAATAACAGACAAACAGAGAGCCAAATCATGAGTGGACTCCCATTCACAATTGCTTCAAAGAGAATAAAATACCTAGGAATCCCACTTACAAGGGACGTGAAGGACCTCTTCAAGGAGAACTACAAACCACTGCTCAATGAAATAAAAGAGGATACAAACAAATGGAAGAACATTCCATGCTCATGAGTAGGAAGAATCAATATTGTGAAAATGGCCATACTGCCCAAGGTAATTTATAGATTCAGTGCCATCCCCATCAAGCTACCAATGACTTTCTTCACAGAATTGGACAAAACTACTTTAAAGTTCATATGGAATCAAAAAAGAGCCCGCATCGCCAAGTCAATCCTAAGCCAAAAGAACAAAGCCGGAGGCGTCACGCTACCTGACTTCAAACTATACTACAAGGCTACAGTAACCAAAACAGCATGGTAGTTGTACCAAAACAGCATGGTAGTGGTACCAAAACAGAGATATAGATCAATGGAACAGAATAGAGCCCTCAGAAATAACGCCACATGTCTACAACTATCTGATCTTTGACAAACCTGAGAAAAACAAGTAATGGGGAAAGGATTCCCTATTTAATCAATGGTGCTGGGAAAACTGGCTAGCCATATGTAGAAAGCTGAAACTGGATCCCTTCCTTACACCTTATACAAAAATTAATTCAAGATGGATTAAAGACTTAAACGTTAGACCTAAAACCATAAAAACCCTAGAAGAAAACCTAGGCATTACCATTCGGGACATAGGCATGGGCAAGGACTTCATGTCTAAAACACCAAAAGCAATGGCAACAAAAGCCAAAATTGACAAATGGGATCTGATTAAACTCAAGAGCTTCTGCACAGCAAAAGAAACTACCATCAGAGTGAACAGGTAACCTACAAAATGGGAGAAAATTTTTGCAACCTAGTCATCTGACAAAGGGCTAATATCCAGAATCTACAATGAACTCAAAACAAATTTACAAGAAAAAAAGAAACAACCCCATGAAAAAGTGGGTGAAGTATATGAAGAGACACTTCTCAAAAGAAGACATTTATGCAGCCAACAGACATATGAAAAAATGCTCATCATCACTGGCCATCAGAGAAATGCAAATCAAAACCACAATGAGATACCATCTCACACCAGTTAGAATGGCAATCATTAAAAAGTCAGGAAACAACAGGTGCTGGAAAGGATGTGGAGAAATAGGAACACTTTTACACTGTTGGTTGGACTGTAAACTAGTTCAACCATTGTGGAAGTCAGTGTGGCGATTCCTCAGGGATCTAGAACTAGAAATACCATTTGACCCAGCCATCCCATTACTGGGTATGTACCCAAAGGACTATAAATCATGCTGCTATAAATACACATGCACATGTATGTTTATTGTGGCAGTATTCACAATAGCAAAGACTTGGAACCAACCCAAATGTCCAACAATGATAGACTGGAGTAAGAAAATGTGGCACATATACACCATGGAATACTATGCAGCCATAAAAAATGATGAGTCCATATCCTTTGTAGGGACATGGATGAAATTGGAAATCATCATTCTTAGTAAACTATCGCAAGGACAAAAAACCAAACACCGCATGTTCTCACTCATAGGTGGGAATTGAACAATGGGAACACATGGACACAGGAAGGGGAACATCACACTCTGGGGACTGTTGTGGGGTGGGGGGAGTGGGGAGGGATGGCATTGGGAGATATACCTAATGCTAAATGGCGAGTTAATGGGTACAGCACACCAGCATGGCACATGTGTACATATGTAACTAACCTGCACATTGTGCACATGTACCCTAAAACTTAAAGTATAATAATAATAATAATAATAATAATAATAATGAAAGTTTTTTCCTTCAGGACTTGGAATATGTCATTCCACTCCTTCCTGGTCTTTAAGGTTTCCATAGAGAATTCTGCTGCCAGATGTACTGGCACTCCTTCATATGTTATTTGCTTCTTTTATCTTACTACTTTTAGGAGTCTCTCTTGTCCTTGACTTATGAGAGTTTGATTCTTATATGCGTTGAGGTAGTTTTATTTGGGTTGACTCTTCTTGGTGATCTTTGACCTTCTTGTAACTGGATATTTATATTGAGATTTGGACAATTTTCCGTTATTATTTATTTGAATAACCTTTCTGCCCCCTTTCTCTTCCTCTACTCCCTTTGAAGGCCAATGACTCTTACATTTGGTATCTCACTGATCCAAGAAGTGTTATTTGTTCTTTTAAATTCATTTTTTCTTTTTTCTTCTTGACATATTTTCAAATAGCCTGTGTTTGTGCTCATGAATTCTTCCTTTTGTTTGATCACTTCTGCTTTCGAGACCCTCTAATATATTTTTCAGTTTGTCTATTATTGCTCCAGGAATTCTGCTTGATTTTTAAACTTATTTCAATCTCTTTGTTAAGTATCTCTGATAATTAATTTTCTGAATTGTTTCTCTGTGTTTTCTTGATGTTATTTGAGCTTCCTCAAAACATCTATTTTACATTCTCTGTGTAAGAGTTTACATATATTTCTCCAGGTTTGGTCACTGGTGCCTTATTTATTATACTTGATGGGATCATATTTTCCTGAATGTTATTAATGCTTATGGATGTATCTGGGCATTAAAGAATTAAGTATTCATTCTCGTCTTTACAGTCTGGCCTTGTTTGTACTGGTCGTTCATCAGAGGACCTTACAGAAATTCTAAGAGTACTGACTGATGAGTTAAGACCATGGTCACTGCTGCCATTTCAGCACTAGATAGCACCTTAAGCTCAATTATGCTGTGGCTGTCTTGAAGATTCCTATGTATCCAACCCTGATGGACTTGGGGAATATCAGAGACAGTTCTGTGGGTTTCCAAGCCCAAAGTCTCTTGCTCACTTCCTTTTTCTTCCCCTAGCAGAAGAAGTCCCTCTCTATACTGCACTGTCTGGAGTTGCAGGAGAGGTGATACATGCACTTTCATGGCCACTGCAACTGGCAGCATACTGGCTCACACCTGAAGCCCATGGCCTCATAGACCAGCACAGTAATGGTTAGGGTTTGCTCACCTAACACCCACAGTCACTATTACCTGACTGCCGCTGATATTTATTCATGGCCTAAAGCTTCTTTCATCAGCCAGTGGTGAAGCTGGCTGAAGCTTGGCTCTATCCTGCTGGGGTGGTGAGTTTTCTTCTTAGCTGGGGCAGGTCTAGAAGTCTGTGGGCACCAGCCTGGAATCGGGGACCATGGGGTTCAGCCTGGTGCTGTGTTTTATGGTAGTGGGGCTGGTACAGGCTTCTCAGGCAGGCAAAGTCCCATGCACCCTTCCTTCTCCCTCTCCTAAAAAGACAAATTCACTCTCTACGTGCATTGCTTCAGATTGGGGAAGGGATGGTGTAGGCAATGCAAAACTGTCATTTCTATGCTCTTCAATGTGTCTTTTCTTGTTATTATGCCAAAACCAGTTACTGTGATCTTTTACCTCATTCTTTTAGCTCTTGTGAAGGTGTTTTCTTGCATGGATAATTGTTCACTTCAGTGTCCCTACAGAGGGATGATCACTGGAGGGTTCTATTCCATGATCTTACTCTGCCTCCTCTTCCACATCTCATATCTTAAATCCTCACTTTCAAGACAATGTGCACAGACAAATCAGTAATGAAATCTGTTACATAATAGGTACTCAATAAATCTCAGTTTCTTCCTTGCCTTACAGATGTTTACTACATACAAATATAGTAAAAATGGACTTCCTATGGAACTATTCAATGAATTCTCTTTATTATGGTATATGGACATAATAATATATAATTTTGATAAATATACACTTTTTTTCTGAGATCTTCAGGACTAAGCACATTATCATTTGTTTAATAAAATTTTGTGGTTAATTGGGTGCTAATTTTTATTTGAAGTGATGTCTGTCCAAATCTGGGTGCTGATTTTTATTTGGAATAATATCTGCTCAAATCCTTTGCCTATTTTAAAATTGGATTACTGTTTGTGTGTGTTGCTATTGAATTGTACTTAATTTTGTTTTATTAAGAACATGTATTCCAGTGAATAAAATCACATGACATCCTCAAGTATGATTTTGGCCTCTAAGCACTTATTATAAACATTTGTAATAGCCAATTGAATTTAACATTTTGAAATTAATTTATATCATATAGAAATGTGTTTCCAGAAGTATATTGCCAATGACATTATATGGATTCATCTTTAGGCAATCCAATGGTGTGAAGACTTTTAGCAGTTGCAGTTTGAGGAGCTTTCAAAATTTCATTTCAAATGTGGGTGTCAAATGTCTTCAGAATAAGCCACAAATGCAAAAAAAATCTCCGAAACCGGTCTGTGGCAATGGCAGATTGGAGGGAAATGAAATCTGTGATTGTGGTACTGAGGCTGTAAGTATGATAACTAGGAAAATTGATTAATAAATTTATTGTTTTAGTTTATCTTTTTCATAAATGTCATATATCTCAAATGTGAATGAGTAACATGCAGAATGTTGACAGTATGTGAAGTTGGGTTGAAATACATACAAGAAAATGCTGTCTAGATTTTGTAGGTTGAAGAATTTTGAACAAGTTTACAATGTACTGCAAAAAATTATTAGTAATGGGAAACAGGAGAGTCTAGAATAAGCTTTTGAGTTTCAGACTAAATATATAGGGTTCTTTACAAATCTCTGCTTAATCTTTGGACATTTTACAGATGTCTTAATGAAGATTGATTAAGCAGCCCAATGTGTCCTTTAGGTTATTACTTCACAATGGAATCAGTAGTACAGGAATCTGTATCAATATCAATATGAACACTAGATATTTTGATTATTCACTTGATAGGGAAACCCTGAAAATATAATGAATTCAAAAGGCCTAGGTTTTAATGCTTTTATATAATTCAGTATTTGTAGCAGTACTGCAAATGTTATAAATTTCCTTGGTTACAAGGTAGACAGAAATTTATTAGGGTTTGTTACATCCATAGGTCTGAATTACTTGTACCATATCACATTATTTTAATTACTATGTTTTTGTATTATGTTTAACTATTTGGTAGAACAAGTCATCTTTCTTTATTTTTTATTTTAATTAATTTATTTTTTGAGATGGAGTTTTGCTCTTGTTGCCCAGGCTGGAGTGCAATGGAGCAATCTCGGCTCACTTCAACCTCTGCCTCCTGGGTTCAAGCGATTCTCCTGCCTCAGCCTCCCAAGTAGCTGGGATTACAGGTGCCTGCCATCATGCCTGGCTAAGTTTGTATTTTTAGTACAGACAGGGTTTCATCACGTTGGTCAGGCTGGTCTCAAACTCGTGACCTCAAGTAATCCACCTGCCTCAGCCTCCCAAAGTGCTGGGATTGCAGGCATGAGCTACCACACCTGGTTCTTGATTTTTTTTTAAAAATCAATTTTATTGGGGTATAATCCACATACAATAAAATGCACCCATTTTAAGTGTATGGGTTGATGAGTTTCAACAAATGTATGTAACTGTTGGTATAATTAAGAAATATATTTTCATCATCCCCAAAAGCTTATTCATATTTGCAGTCATTTCTACCTCCACCTGTCTCCAGATAATTTCTGATTCTGTTACCTTTGCCTGGTCTAGAAAGTCATATGAATGAAATGAGACAGCACATATTTTTTTGTGTCTGGCTTTTTCCTTTCAATATAGTGTTTTTGAGATGCATCCATTTATTTCATATCACAATAGTTTCTCCCTTTTAATTTTGAGTAATATTTAATTGTGTGGATATACCACAATCTGTTTTAACCATTCACCTGCTAATGGACATTTAAGTTGTTAAACTATTGGTCCATTATTCTTAATTTGTAAAAGTACAACTGCTAGGTCATATGATACGTGTATATTTGTAAGAAATTGCCAAAATATTTTCCAAAATGGTTGTATCTTTTTACACTCCTGTCAGCAGCATATGAAACTTTGAGTTCCTTCATATCTGCGCTAGAATTTGTTATTATCCACTTCTTAAATTTTAGCTATTCCAGTGGTTTTGTAGTGGTTTAAATTTGCATTTTCTTGATTACTTTAGTGATGTTGAGCATGCTCTTACTGGCGATTTTTTAAAAACAAGTATTTTCAATGGACAAATAATAATTCTATATATTTCTGGGATACAGTGCAGTTTGGATATACATTTACTTTCTGTAATGATTAAGTCAAGGTTATTAACAAATCCATCACCTCACATACTTATTTTTTTGTGGAGAAAACATTTAAAATTTACTTTTTAAGCAATTTTTTGATATATGATAGTTGTATATATTTTGGGGGTACATGTTATATTTTGATACCTGTATAGAATGCATAATGATCAAATCAGGGTAATTTGAATATGTACCACCTCATATATTTATATTTTCTTTGTGCTAGGAATATTATAATTCTTCCCTTCTAGCTATTTTGAAGTATACAATAAATTATTAACTATAATTTCCCTACTGTACTATTGAGTGCTAGCACTAATCCCTTCCATTTACCTGTATTTTAGATCCCTTAACCAACTTTTCTTTTCTTTTGTCTATATTATATCTTTTTAAAAAATTTCTAATTTTTGTGGGTAGTAGATGTGTATATTTATATATACATCTATTGCACATACATCTACCATATACTTATAGGTTACATGAGATATTTTGATATAGGCATGCTATGCATAATAATCACATGAAGGTAAATGAGGTATTCATTCCCTCAAACTTTTTTTTTTGTGTTACAGTGTTACAAACAATCCAATTATACTCTTTTACTCATTTAAAAATGTACAACTAGATTATTTTTGACTGCAGACACTTTGTTGTGCTATGAAATGCTAGCTCTTATTCATTCTTTCAAACTAATTTTTCATACCCATTAACCATCCTTACTCCCTTGTCCCCTCCCCACCTGCCCAACTACCCTTCCCAGCCTCTGGTAACCATCCTTTTACTGTCTATCTCCATGAGTTCAATTGTTTTAATTTTTAGCTCCCACAAATAAGTGGGAACATGTAGTGTTTGTCCTTCTCTGCCTGGCTTATTTCACTTAATATAATGACCTCTGGTTCCATCCATGTTGCAAATGACTAAATCTCATCCCTTTTTTATGGGCGAATAGTACTCCATTGTGTACATGTACCACATTTCCTTTATCCATTCATCTGTAGATGGACAGTTAGACTGCTTCCAAATCTTGGCTATTGAGAATAGTGCTGCAGTAAACATGGGCGTGCAGATATCTCTTTGACGTAATGATTTCCTTTCTTTTGGGTACATACCTAGGAGTGGGATTGCTAGATCATATGGTAGCTCTATTTTTAGTTTTCTGAGGAACCTCCAAACTGTTCTACATAGTGATTGTACTAATTTACACTCCCACCAACAGTGTACAAGGATTCCCTTTTCTCCGCATCTTCACTAGCATTTGTTATTGCCTGCCTTTTGTATAAAAGCCATTTTAAATGAGATGAGATGATATCTCATTGTAGTTTTGATTTGCAATTCTCTGATACTCATTGATGTTGAACCCCTTTTCATATACCTGTTTGCCATTTGTATGTCTTCTTTTGAGAAATGTCTATTCAGATATTTTGCCCACCTTTAAATCAGATTATTAGATTTTTTCCTATAGAGTTGTTTGAGCTCCTTATATGTTCTGGATATTAATCCCTTGTTGGATGGGTAGTTTGCAGATATTTCCTCCCATTCTGTGGGTTGTGTCTTCACTTTGTTGATTGCTTTCTTTGCTATGCAGAAGGCTTTTAACTTGATGTGATCCCATTTATTCATGTTTCATTTGGTTTTGTGTGCTTGTAGGGTATTACTCAAGAAATCTTTGTCCAGTCCAATGTCCTGGAGACTTTCTCTAATGTTTTCTTGTAGTAGTTTCATAGTTTGAGGTGTTAGATTTAAGTCTTTAATACATTTTCGTTTGATTTTTGTATATGGTGAGAGAGAGGGGTCTAGTTTCATTGTCATGCTTATGGATATCCAGTTTTCTCAGCATCACTTATTGAAGAGACTGTTCTTTCCCAAGTGTGTGTTCTGGGCACCTTTGTCAAAAATGAGTTCACTGTAGATTAATGGATTTGTTTCTGGGTTCTCTATTCTGTTCCACTGGTCTATGTTTCTGTACCATATCATTTTGATTAGTATACCTCTGTAGTATAATTTGAAATCAGGTAATGCGATTCCTCCAGTTTTGTTCTTTTTGCTCAGGATAGCTTTAGCTATTCTGGGTCTTTTGTGGTTCTATATAAATTTTAGGATTTTTTTTTCTATTTCTGTGAGGAATGTCACTGGTATTTTGATAGAGATTGCATTGAATTTGTAGATTGCTTTGGGTAGTGTGGCTATTTCAACAATATTGGTTCTTCTAATCCATGAACATGGAATATTTTTTCATTTTTGGTGTTCTCAATTTCTTGCATCAATGTTTTATAGTTTTCATTGTAGAGATCTTTCACTTATTTGATTAAACTAATTCCTAGACATTTTATTTCATTTATAGTTATTGTAAATGGGATTACTTTCTTGATTTTCAGATTGTTCACTGTTACCATATAGAAATGTTTTTCTTCTTTTTTGACATAAGTGCGTAGAGCTATAAACATACCTTTTAGTACTGTTTTGCTCTATCCCATAGGTTTTGGTATGTTGTATTTCCATTATCATTTGTTTCAAGAAATTTTAAAATTACCTTGTTAATCTCCTCATTGACCCACTGTGAATTCAGGAGCATATTGTTTAATTTCCATGTATTTGTAATAGTTTCCAAAATTCCTCTTGTTATTGGTTTCTTGTTTTATTGCATTGTGGTCAGAGAAGGTGCTTGATATTATTTAATTTTTTTGAATGCTTGAAGATTTCTTTTGTGACCTAACATATGGTCTGTCTATACTTGAGAATGATTCATGTTCTGAAGAAAAGAATGTGTATTTTTCAGCTGTTGGATGAAATGTTCTGTAAATATCTATTAGATTCATTTGATCTATAGTACAGATTAAGTTTGATGTTTCTTTATTGATTTTATTGATTTTCTGTCTGGAAGGTCTGCTGAGTGCTAAAAGTGGGGTGTCAAAGTCTCCAGCTGTTATTGTATTGGGGTCTAGCTCTCTCTTTAGCTCTAATAATATTTGCTTTATATATCTGGGTGCTCCAGTGTTGGGTGCATATGTATTTACAATTGTTATATACTCTTGCTGAAATGACCCCTTTATCATTATATAATGACCTTCTTTGTCTCTTATAGTTTTTGTCTTGAAATGTGTTTTGTCCGATATGAGTCTAGCTACTCCTGCTCTTTGTTTAGTTTCCGTTGGCAAAGGATCCCTTTCCATCCGTTTATTTTCAGTCTGTGTATGCCTTTATAGGTGAAGTGTGTTTATTGTAAGCAACAGATCATTAATTTCTTTTGTTTTTAAAATTCATTCAGCCATTCTTTGATTTTTGATTGGAGCATTTAGTTGATTTACATTCCATGTTATTATTGATAAATAAGAACTTTCTCCTGTCTCTTTATTATTTGTCTTTCTTCTTCCTTTCCTTTCCCCTTTCTCCTCTTTCCTTTCCTCCCCTTCCCTTTCTGTTTCCTTCATCTTCCTCTTTCCTTCATCTTCATTTTAGTAAAGGTGATTTTCCTCTGGTGATATGATTTAATTTCTTGCTTTTTATCTTCTGTGTATCTGTTATATGTTTTTAGATTTGAGGTTAGCATGAAACTAGCAAATACTATCTTATAGCCCATTATTTTAAGCTGATAGCAATTTAACACTGTGCACAAACAAGCAAAAAGAAGGCTAATAAAAACTGTGATTTTACTTCCTCCCCGATTTTCAACTTTTTGTTTTTTCTATTTATATATATTGTACTGACTATATCTTGAAAAGTTGTAGTTATTATTTTGATTGGTTCATCATCTAGTCTTTCTGCTTAGAATAAGAGTAGTTTTATGCATCCCAGTTAAAGTGTTATAATAATAAAGTGTTATAATAATAACGTGTTTTTCTTTGTAGGTACTCTTACCAGTGAGTTTTGTACCTTCAGATGATTTATTATCACTCGTTAACTTCCTTTTTCTTTCTGGTTAAATAATTCCCTTGTGCATTTCTTGCAGGACAGGTTTGGTGTTGATGAAATCACTCAGCTTTTGTTTCTCTGGGAAAGTCTTTACTTCTCCATTATGTTTAAAGAATATATATATATATATATATATATTTACCAGATATGCTATCTTACGGCAAAAGTTTTTTTTTTTCCAGCACTTTTAAATATGTCATGCCACTCTCTCCTGACCTGTAAGGTTTCTGCTGAAAAGTCTGCTGCCAGACATATTGAATCTCCATTGTATATTATTTGTTCCTTTTCTCTTGCTGCTTTTAGGATCCTTTATCTTCGACCTTTAGGAGTTTGATTGTTAAATGCTTTGAGGTAGTTTTCTTGGGGTTAAATCTGCTTGGTGTTCTATAACCTTCTTGTACTTGGATATTGATATCTTTCTTTAGGTTTGGGTAGTTCTGTTATTATATTTTTGAAAAAAGCTTTCTACCCCCATCTCTTTATCTACCTCCTCTTTAAGGCCAATAACTCCCAGATTGGTCCCTTTGAGGCTATTTTGTAGATCTTGTAGATATGCTTCATTCTTTTTTAGTCTTTTTTTATTTGTCTCCTCTGTGGATTTTCAAATAGCCTTTCTTCAAGCTCACTAATTCTTTCTTCTGCATGGTCAATTCTGCTATTAAGAGACTCTGATGCATTCTTCAGTATGTCAATTGCGTCTTTTAACTGCAGAATTTCTGCTTGATTTTTTAAATAATTTCAATTTACTTTTAAAATTTATCTGATAGAATTTTGAATTCCTTCTCTGTGTTGTCTTGAATGTCTTTGAGTTTCCTCAAAATAGCTATGTTGAATTCCCTGTCTGAAAGGTCACATATCTCTGTTTCTCCAGGATTGATCCTTGATGTCTTATTTAGTTCATTTGGTGAAGTCAGATTTTCTTGGATGGTCTTGATGCTTGTGGATGTTCTTTGGTTTCTGGGCATTGAAGAGTTAGGTATTTATTATAGTCTTTGCCATCTAGGCTTATTTGTAGCCATCCTCCTTGGGAAGGTTTTCCAGAGTATTTGAAAGGACTTAAGTGCTATGATTTAAGCCATATTTGCATTAGGGGTCACCCCAACCTCAGTAATGGTGTGGTTTTTTGCATACTCTTAGAGGTACTGTCTTGGTGGTCTTGGATAATATCCAGAATAATTCTCTGGATTACCAGGCAGAGACACTTGTTTTGTTTCCTTACTTTCTCTCAAACAAATGGAATTTCTCTTTCTTTCTGTGCTGACTGTCTGGAGCTGGGGTTGGAGAGACACCTTCCTGTGGCCACCACCACTTAGATTGTGCTGGATCAGACCTGAAGTCAGCCTGGCACTGGGTCTCACGCAAGGCTTGCTGAAACCACTACCTGACTACTGCCTATGTTCACTCAAGGCCCTGGAGCTCCACGATCAGCAGGTGGCAAAGCCAACCAGGCTTGTGTCCTCCCCTTTAGGGAGCAAGTTCTCACAGCCCCTGGGCAGGTGCAGAGATGCCATCCTGGAGCCAGGGATTGGAGTCAGAAACCTTAGAAATACACCTGGTGTTCTGTTCTACTGTGGCTGATCTGGCATTCCAACCACTTGACACAGTCCCTCCTACTCTTACTTTTTTTTCCCATAGGCTGAGGACCCTCACCCTATGGCCTCTGCCACCACAGGCCCACAGGGAGTAATGCCAGGCCACCACTGATGTTGAGTTTAGGTCCAGTGACTCCTTAGTCAGCTTGTTGTGGGTGTGCAAGGCCTGGGACTCACTCTTCAGGGCAATGGGCTCCCCTCTGTCCCAGGACAGATCCAGAAGTGCTATCTAAGAGAACAGGCCTGGAATCAGGGAACCCAAGAGCCCTCTTGGTGCTCTACCCCACTGTGGTAGAGCGTGTACCTGCAGTCAGCATGACTAAGTTCTACTCAAGGCCTACAGCATACTACCTGGGTATCACTGTTCATTCTTTAGGGCCCAAGGGCTATTTAGTGAGTAGGTGATTGATCCTTCCTGGACTGGGTCCTTCCATTCAAGGCAGCAGGTTCCCTTCTGGCCAGGGTGTGTTTAGAAATGTCTAGGAACTAGGACCTGGAATGGGGACTTCACCACCCTGATCAGTGCCCTATCTTATTGTGGCTGATCTGGTATCCAAGATGCAAGACAAAGTCTTCTTTACTCTTCCCTTTTCTCTCAACCAGAAGGACGGGGTCTTTTTGGAGCTGTGCACTCTGCTGCCTGAGGCTGGGGGAAGGATGGCACAAGTGTTCGCTTAGCTTCCCTGGCTGGTGTCTCTACAGGTCATTTGCCCCTGCAGTCTGGCTTAGAGCCCAGCTCACCACTAGGACTTGTCTAGTTGTTGCAGTCCTTGTGTCATAGATTACTCCTCAAGTTCACTTAGGGCCCAAGAGTACTCCAGCCCATGGTGGTGAGGCTTGCTGGAACTCAAGCTCTGACTGATCAGATGGATGATTCCCCTCTAGCTAGGGCTGGTTTATATGCCCCCTCTACGGATGGGCGTCAGCTGAGTATAGCCTGATTCTGCTTTACACTGTGTCAGGGCAACACTGAATTCAATGCAAAGCCTCATAGTCACTGTGCTCTCCTCCCTGAATCACACATATTCTCCGCACCATGAAGCTGCTGCTGGGGGATAAGGGATGGTTGCTGTTGGCAATTCAAGACATTCTTTCCCACCCTCTTTGGTGCCTCTTTCAGCAACATGAAGTCATTCAAGAGCAAGTTGTTTAGTTTCCATGTAATTGTGTGGTTTTTGAGATATCTTCTTGGTATTGATTTCTATTTTTATTTCACTGTGGCTTGAGTGTATGGTTGGTATAATTTTAATTTTTAAAAAAATTATTTAGACTTGGTTTATGGTTGAGCATGTGGTTGATCTTAGAGTATGTTCTGTGCACTGATAAGAAAAATGTATATTCTGTTGTTGACATGTGAAGTACTTTGTAAGTGTGTATTAGGTCCAGTTGGTCAAGTGTTAAATTACATTCAGGATTTCTTTTTTAGTTTTCTGTCTTGGTGGTCTGTCTAACACTGTCAGTGGGGTATTAAAGTTCTCCACTATTATTGTGTGACTAAGTGTTTTTGTAGGTTTAGAAGTAGTTAGAATCTAGGTTCTACAGTGTTCAGTGCATATGTATTTGGTACCATTAAGTCTTCTTGTTGAATCGAACTCTTTATCATTATGTGATGTCATTATTTATCTTTTACTACTGTTTTTGGTCCAAAGTTTGTGTTATCTACTATAAAAATATTGACTTCTCTCTTTTTTGTTTTCCATTTGCATGATAGATCTTTCTCCAACCCTTTACTATTAGCCTACTGGCTTTTTACATATAAGATGGATCTCTCGAAGACAGCAGATGGATGGGTTTTGTTTTTTTATTCAACTTGCACTTAGAATCCCTTTTACTTATTTCTGCTCGGATCTATATTATTTCTTTTGTTCCACTAATTTTAGGTTTGGTTTCTTCTTGCCTTTCTAGTTCCTTGAGGTGCATCATTAGGTTGCTAATTTGAAATTTTTCTCCTTTTTTGATGTAGGCATTTATCCTTATAAACTACCATCTTAGTACTGCTTTTGCTGTATCTCATAGGTTTTGTTATGCTGTGTTTCTATTTCATTTGTTTCAAACAATTTTTTTGTTTTTATTCTTTATTTCTTCATTGGCTATTGATCATTCAGGAGCATGTTGTTTAATTTCTGTGTGCTTGTGTAGTTTTCTAAGTTCTTGTTATTGATTTCTAGTTTTATTCAGAAAAGATACTTCATATGATTTTAATTTTTTTTTTGAATTTGTTGAGATCTGTTTTTTAGCTTAGCATATGGTCTATTCTGAAGAATGTTTCACTTGCTAATGAAAATAATATGTATTCTATAGCTGTTTGAAGAAATGTTGTGTTAGGTCCATTTGGTTTAGAGTGTGGTTTAACTCTGATGTCTCTGTTGATTTTTTTTTTTTTTTGGTCTGGGTGATCTTTCCATTACTGAGTGAATTGTTGAATTGTCCACATGTTACTATAATTTATTCTTTCTTTCTCTTTATGTCTATTAACGTTTGCTTTATATATTTGGGTTCACCAGTGTTGGGTACACTATATTTAGAATTATTATATTCTCTTGCTAAATGGACTACTTTAGTAGTATATGGGGACCACCTTTGTTTCTTTTTACAGTCTTTGACTTGAAGTCTATTTTATCTAATATAAATATAGCTATTCCTGCTCTTTTGTGTTTCCATGTGCATGTAATATATTTTTCCATGCCTTTATTTTCAGTCTATGTGTCTTCATACATGATGTATTTTTATAGGCAGCATATAGTGAGGGCTTACTTTTTATCCATTCTGACATTCTCCTTGTCTTTTAAGTAGAGAATATAGTCCAGAGGAAGGTAAGTAGGTTACTAGTTACTCTCTTGTGACTGGTAGTAAAAGTCCTACATTAGTGTTTTAAATGTTTAGAGATGTTAAAACCTATAACTATCAGCAGCATTCATATCCTTTTCCAAATTCAAACAGTAAGCCCATCAAAATATAACTCCTAGTAAAGATTTTACTATTGTCATGATGTATTTTTACTTGTACATTTCACTAATTCATAGCAATGTGGACCTGATAGCTGTTGTGATTTTCGAACTTGTGTACTGAAAGACGGAGCAAAATGTTATAAAGGACTGTGCTGCAAAGACTGTCAAGTAAGATTTAAGCTTATGAACATCTTTCAAATATATAACAAATCATGTGCAGGGTACTTTACAACACTTAGATCTACAGCTGTAATTACATCAATTAAGTTACTTTTCAGATAAAGAGAAAGATAATAAATTCAGAATCAGATTTCTGATTTTTATTAACTTTTCTTAGGTGTTCCATATGCCAGTATTTTCACTAAGTTGATGCTGTTTTTTAAAGCCTTGATTTAGAGATATTATACAATTCTTCAATACAGAAGACCTCCATTGAATGGAACAATTATTTATTTGCATGATACAATATTTATATTATTGTAAATAAAAATGTTTTTATGGGTTGTGAATAAGTATCTAGTTATGTGTAATTGAAAGATATAGCAGATTTCCTTAAATGTATAAGGAATGAAACTCACTAGAAGTAACATTTTCCACATGGTACATGTAGCATAACATTTAAACTTTGAACTTATTATTCAAAGATCATTTGACTTAAAGATTATGTTTTAATTTATACAGTGAAGACATTGACTCCTGTTTTCTGTTTTTCTTTTCAGCTCTTCTAAAATATTATTAACAAGTTTCTCATATGAGAATACCTCTGTTGAATTATCTGTAATGCAGTCTACCTTCATGACTGTCCTGGACTGATGCAGTTTTATGTATTCTTTCCTTAGGGTGTTATTATCTGATTGCATTCTTACTTCTGTAATCTTTTTAGTGTCAGCTGGAAGTCATCAATTAAGAATTATGAGATAGATGTTTTATTTGAGATTCTTTTTGTAAATTTCCACAATTCTATGTATGAAAGAGTCTACATATTTCCATGATTTGAGAGAAAGATTATAGTTGGGTTCCTTCCTCTCCAAAGACTCTCATAGTTGAACTGCATTTTTAATAACACTTCTGTTTCCCTCTGCAGTTATTTATGTTTCACATTTGTCATAGAATTTTAAAGTATTCCACACTTACAAACCATGGCTTGAAAAAGTATATTTCATTTAGAAATGGATTAAATTACATTATTTTCACCCAAAAGAAATAAATTTCCTAAGCTTAAAGTGAACATTCTTCTCTTACATTGAGACAACAAATAAAACTTTGACTTTCATCACATCAGATTTTTGTTTTGCATTTTCTTGTACATATGTCTTAGCTCCTATTTTAGTCAATAACATTCCATTTATATTTTTATATTATTAGCATAGTAATTTGTACAAAAAAGTATTAATATACATTAATGGATCGACTAAAGCAAAAATGATTAACACAATTTTGAAGTAAATATTAATAAACAGTAATCCTATTTGTAATGCTTTATTTTTTATTTTCTAATTTCTCTTAGATTTTACAATCAGGCATTGAATGTAGGCCGAAAGCACATCCTGAATGTGACATCGCTGAAAATTGTAATGGAAGCTCACCAGAATGTGGTCCTGACATAACTTTAATCAATGGACTTTCATGCAAAAATAATAAGTTTATTTGTTATGATGGAGACTGCCATGATCTCGATGCACGTTGTGAAAGTGTATTTGGAAAAGGTAATATCTTTTTGTTACATCTCAATAGCCCTTAACATTGTTATTAACATTACCAGGAAAATGGGGAATATTTTCATATATATAAAATGTGGAATGTTTTATATAGTATAAAATGTGGAATATTGTTTATATATATTTTATTATATATATAAGCAGAATGTTTTATATAGTATAAAATGTGGAATATATATATTTTATTATACGTATAACCAAACATATACACACTAATTCTTCTTTTTAATGTTTATATTTTTTCCATCTTTGCTGACGTATAATTGACAAAAATTGTATGTATGTTTTTAGGTGTATGATTTTGTTTTGATATATGTATACATTGTGAAATATTTGCCACAGTTAAGTTGATTAACATGTCCATCATCTCATATAGTTACCATTTTCTTTTTTATCCTTTAAAAGAATTTTTATATCTATCCTTTTTGCAGATTTCAAATATATAATAGAATGTCGTTTACTAAAGCCACATTGTTATACATTACATCTCTTGAACTTATTTATTTTGCATAACTGAAACTTTGTACCCCTTCACTATCATTTTGCCATTTCTCCCCTTACCTCAGCCTCTTGCAACCTTCATTCTACTCTCTGCATTTTTAAGTTTGACAATTTTAGATTGTATATATAAGTGAGATCATGTGTTATTTACCTCTCTGTATCTAGCTTATTTCACTTAGCATAATGGCCTCCAGGTTCATCTGTGTTATTGCAAATGGCAGGATTTTCCTCCTTACTCTGAATAATATTGCATTTTGTGTGTTTGTTTATATGTATATATCTATATAAACACAGACATATATCTATCACAATTTTAATACATTTATCTGTTTACCTAAGCTAAAAGTGAACTTTCTTCTCTTATACTCAGAACAAAAATAAAACTCTGACTTTCATTCCATCAGATTGTGTTATACTTTTTCAATCAAATAGACACTGCTTGTTTCCAAATCTTGGTTATTGTGAATAATGTAGAAATAAACATGGGGGTGCAGATATCTCTTTGCAATATTGATTCATTTCCTTTGAATCTATACTCAGTTGGGATTGGTGAATCATAAGGTAGTTCTACTTTTGATTTCTAAGGACGTTCCATATTGTTTTCCTTAGCAGCTGTACCAACTTATATTCCCACCGACAGTGTATGAGGGTTTCTTTTCTCCACATCTTCACCAACATTTGTTATCTTTTATCTTTTTGACAATAATCATTCTAACAGATGTGAAGTGGTATCTCATTGTGGTTCTGTGATTAGTGATGAGCATCTTTTCATATATGTCTTGATGAATTGTATGTATTCTTTGGAGAAATGTTTATTCAATCTTTTCTCCATTTTTGATCGGGCTTTTTTTTTTGCTACTGAGTTTTATGAGTTACTGATATATTTTGGAAATAAATTCCTCATTATATATATGATCTGCAAATACTTTATCTTATTTTATAAAAGTTGGCTTTTTCACTATGTTGATTTTTTCCTTTGTTGTGCAAAAGATTTTTAGGATGCTGGTCTTCATCCCCTCACAAAAAACAAAAAATAGGCAACTATTTATGAAGGATAATAGTCTTGTGAAGGCTCCAAGGTCCATCTAAGAACCCTGTAGCAGCACAGCAGAGAAAAAATGGGAAAAACTGTAAAGAAGGATTGCTGATTACAGCAGCACATCTGAGATATATGGAGATGGTTATGAACAAAGAAGGGAGGAGGCTATCAGTATTAGCCACTCAGCATGTGCCATTGTCATCTCCAGTGTCCTCTGCAGAGGACAGTGGCATCTTTTATCACTGAGGTAACCAACAGTCATCCCTGCCTCTGGCTCCATGGAAAATGAGATCCAAATGTGCCTTTCCTCCAAGAATCAGCTACTGTTTTATAGCTCTGGGACTTGAGCGACTGCCCCTCCCAACCCTGTGCACACCCCTGACCCTGGAGCTGTGGCTCTTGTCTGCACTGTGTGCACTCACGCCTCAGGCTCAGAGATAGTGCAGCTATGTGTGAGTCTTCACACTGAACCTAGGAACTTTTGTTGCTCTATACCCACATGTGCTTGAGACGCTGACTCCATCTGCTCCACAAACACCTACTCTATTTTGTACATCATTACTTATGTGGAAGCAGGGCTGTCTTCACCCTAGGCACCAGTGTCACTGCTGCCCTGTACCCTTTGGTCTCTTCTTGTGTGTTTGTGATTCAGACCCTGGCTCTGTGGCTACTGCATGGGCACTGTGCATCAGACACCAGTGAGGGAATGCCTCAAACCAGACCTTGTGCCAAATGAAATTGCCCGGGGCCATGACCTCCCTGGTGGGAGAAAAAGAGATTGAGGGCTCCAGGCTCTTTCACCATTGAAAACCCAACAGTCTCACTGCCCCTGCAGATACCACAGCTTTAGCTGCTGAGGACCCCCTGGAATCTTTGTTAATGTTGACCTCAGCTGACAGAAATGCATGGAGGGTACACTGCTGTGTCTTCACCAAAGCCAGAACCATCCAACTCTACCCTTCTAACAGCCTTTTTCCCACCCATAGAGTAAGATTTTTTTTTAATCAGTGAAAGCATTCTGTAAAGTTTCAAAATGGTGACTGCTCCATCAAATTTGAAGATATCAATGCAATGCAATAAGAAACATGACAAACTGGGGAAATTTATCACCATTAAATGACACAATAATTTTCTAATAACTGATCCCAGAGAAATAAAGATCTTCAAATTGCCTGAACAAGATTCAAAATAATTGTTCTAAGGATACTCAGCAAACCTCAGAAGAACACAGAGAAGCAACATATATTTTTATAAAAAATAATCAAATTATTGGGCTGAAGAACACAATGAATAACATTAAAATGCAATAGATAACATCAACAACAGAATTCACAAAGCAAAAGAAAGATCTGTGAACTTGCAAACAGATTACTTGTATATATACAACTAGAGGAGAGATAAAAAAGAATGAAAAGGAATGAAGAAACAAACAGTATGGGATTTTGAAACAGCATCATGAAAGCTAACATTCTCATTATAAGAGGTAAGAAAGGAGAAGAGAGACAAGGACAGAAAGCATATTTAAAATAATAACTGAAAACTTCCAAAATGTTAGGAAAGATATAAATGTGCAGGTACAGGAAGCTCAAAATCCTTCAATCAGGTTTAATCCAAAGAAGATTATACCAAGCTCAAAATTCTTCAATCAGGTTTAATTCAAACAAGACTACACCAAGACATATTATAATAAAACTGCCAATAAATATAATGACATTTTGAAAGAAGCAAGATAAAAAAAAAGATTAAGTAACATAATCCAACATATAAGTTGGATTTTCTCAGCAGATGCTTTGCCAGTGAGGAGAGTGGAATGATATAGTGCTGAAAGAAAAAAAAAATGTCAATCAAGAATACTTTATCTGGTAAAGCTCTTCTTCAGAAATAAAGGAAAGATAAAACTTTCCAAGACAAACAAAAGCTCAAGGAGTTCATTGCCACTAGATCTATCTTACAACAAATGTCAATGGGAGTTCTTCCATGTGAAACAAAAAGACTAATATGTAGTATGGAAATATATAAAAATATAACATTCACTGGTAAGAGTAAGTATATAGTCAAATTCAGAATACCAAATACCGAAATGGCAATGTGTCTCTAGTATAAAGGTTAAAGAAAAAACTACTGAAGTAATTATTACTATAATAATTTGTTAAGGAATATGCAACATAAAAACTTATAAATTGAGATGGATCATCATGGCGGATGGGAGGCAGGACTAGATTACAACTCCGGATGGGACAGTGTGTGGTGGCTCACATTGTGAATTTTAGCTCCAAATCAACTGCAAGAACAAACCAACAATCCTGAGAGGACCCACAGACCCTCTAAAGGAAGTGGACTGCTCCTGCAGGACCTGGGAGATACCTCAAATACTGTGAGTGCCCCAACTGTGGAAGTGGGAAAGGGGGACCCTCCCTTCCTCCTCTCCTGAACACACACCCCCACTGGAGAAACTGAAGGTCTGTTTGAGGGAGAAGTTTCCGACCTTACCTGGAGCTGAGTCAATTTAGAGAGCTGGGCAAAATACAGGGGTAGATGAAGCAGGAGAAAGACCTCGGGAGTTCGCTGGGTCCCCAGGCAGACCATCCCTGCCTGGCACCACAGGGATCTATCTGGAGGACGGCCAGAGGAGCATGGGGTAAAACTTCACAGGGAGAAGGAAACGGACTCAGGGCTGTTGAAGTGGGGCACGGTGAGAGTGAGACAGACCCTTCAGTTTGCATGGGAGCTGGCTGAGGCCTGTGACTGCCAGCTTCCCCCCACTTCCCTGACAACCTGCATGACTCAGCAGAGGCAGCCATAATCCTCCTAGGTATACAACTCCAGTGACCTGGGAATCTCACCCTCACCCCACACAGCAGCCGCAGCAGGACCCGACTAAGG
Organism: Pongo abelii; assembly: GCF_028885655.2. NCBI lineage: Eukaryota > Metazoa > Chordata > Mammalia > Primates > Hominidae > Pongo > Pongo abelii. The sequence goes on from NC_071992.2 coordinate 41,207,246, forward strand.
AGAGTCTGAGCTCAGACATGCCTAGCCCTGCCCCCACCTGATGGTCTTCCTTACCCATTCTGGTCACTGAAGACAAAGGGCATGTACTCTTGGGAGTTCTAGGGCCCCACCCACCACTGGTCCCTCTCCATACTACCACAGCTGATGGCTTTCTGGAAAGGACCACCTCCTGGCAGGAGGCCAACCAGCACAAAAATAGGGCATTAAGCCACCAAAGCTAAGAACCCTCATGGAGTCCGTTACACCCTCCGCTGCCTCCACCAGAACAGTCACTGGTATCCATGGCTGAGAGACCCATAGATAGTTCATATTACAGGACTCTGTGCAGACAACCACCAGTACCAGCCTGGAGCTGGGTAGACTCACTGGGTGGCTAGACCCAGAAGAGAGACAACAATCACTGCAGTTCAGCTCATAGGAAGCCACATCCATAGGAAAAGGGGGAGAGTACTATATCAAGGGAACACCCCATGGGACAAAAGAATCTGAACAAAAGCCTTCAGCCCTAGACCTTCCCTCTGACAGAGCCTACCCAAATGAAAAGGAACCAGAAAACCAATCCTGGTAATATGACAAAATAAGGCTCTTTAACATCCCGCCAAAATCACACTAGTTCACGAACTATGGATTAAAACCAAGAAGAAACCCTTGATTTACCTGAAAAAGAAATCAGGAGGTTAGCTATTAAGCTAATCAGGGAGGCAATGGAGAAAGGAGAAGCCTAATGCAAGGAAATCCAAAAAATGATACAAGAAGTGAAGGGAGAATTATTCAAGGAAATAGATAGCTTAAAGAAAAAACAATAAAAAATTCTGGGAATTTTGGACACACTATTAGAAATGCAAAATGCTCTGGAAGGTCTTAGCAATAGAACTGAACAAGTAGAAGAAAGAAATTCAGAGCTCAAAGATATGGTCTTTGAAATAACCTAATCCAACAAAGACAAGGGAAAAAGAATAAGAAAATATGAACAAAGCCTCCAAGAAGTCTGGGATTATGTTAAACGACCAAGCTTAAGAATAATTGGTGCTCCTGAGTAAGAAGAGAATTCTAAAAGCTTGGAAAACGTATTTGGGGGAATAATGGAGGAAAACTTCCCTGGCCTTGCTAGAGACCTAGACATCCAAATACAAGAAGCACAAGGAACACCTGGGAAATTCATAGCAAAAGGATCATTGCCTAGGCACATTGTTATCAGGTTTTCCAAAGTTAAGATGAAGGAAAGAATCTTAACAGCTGTGAGACAGAAGCACCAGGTAACCTATAAAGGAAGACCTATCAGATTATCAGCAGATTTCTCAGCAGAAACTCTACAAGCTAGAAGGGATTGGGGCCCTATCTTCAGCCTCCTCAGACAAAACAATTATCAGCCAAGAATTTTGTATCCAGTGAAACTAAGCATCTTTTTCAGACACACAAATGCTGAGAGAATTCGCCATTACCAAGCCACCACTACAAGAACTGCTAAAAGGAGCCCTAAATCTTGAAACAGATCCTGGAAACATATCAAAACAAAACCTCTTTAAAGAATAAATCACACAGGACCTATAAAACAAAAATACAAGTTAAAAAGCAAAAACAAAAAACCCAAAGCACACAGGCAACAAAGAGGATGATGAATGCAATGGTAACTCACATTTCTTTTTTTTTTATTTTTTATTATACTGTAAGTTTTAGGGTACATGTGCACAATGTACAGGTTAGTTACATATGTATACATGTGCCATGCTGGTGTGCTGCACCCATTAACTCGTCATTTAGCATTAGGTATATCTCCTAATGCTATCCCTCCCCCCCCGATGACCCCACAACAGTCCCCAGAGTGTGATGTTCCCCTTCCTGTGTCTATGTGTTCTCATTGTTTAATTCCCATCTATGAGTGAGAACATGCAGTGTTTGGTTTTTTGTCCATGCAATAGTTTACTGACAATGATGATTTCCAATTTCATCCATGTCCCTACAAAGGACATGAACTCATCATTTTTTATGGCTGCATAGTATTCCATGGTGTATATGTGCCACATTTTCTTAATCCAGTCTATCATTGTTGGACATTTGGGTTGGTTCCAAGTCTTTGCTATTGTGAATAGTGCCGCAATAAACATACGTGTGCATGTGTCTTTATAGCAGCATGATTTATAGTCCTTTAGGTATATACCCAGTAATGGGATGGCTGGGTCAAATGGTATTTCTAGTTGTAGATCCCTGAGGAATCGCCACACTGACTTCCACAATGGTTGAACTAGTTTACAGTCCCACCAACAGTGTAAAAGTGTTCCTATTTCTCCACATCCTCTCCAGCACCTGTTGTTTCCTGACTTTTTAATGATTGCCATTCTAACTGGTGTGAGATGGTATCTCAATGTGGTTTTGATTTGCATTTCTCTGACGGCCAGTGATGATGAGCATTTTTTCATGTGTCTTTTGGCATCATATATGTCTTCTTTTGAGAAATGTCTGTTCATATCCTCTGCCCACTTTTTGATGGGGTTGTTTGTTTTTTCTTGTAAATTTGTTTGAGTTCATTGTAGATTCTGGATATTAGCCCTTTGTCAGATGAGTAGGTTGCGAAAATTTTCTCCCATTTTGTAGGTTGCCTGTTCACTCTGATGGTAGTTTCTTTTGCTGTGCAGAAGCTGTTGAGTTTAATTAGATCCCATTTGTCAATTTTGGCTTTTGTTGCCATTGCTTTTGGTGTTTTAGACATGAAGTCCTTGCCCATGCCTATGTCCTGAATGGTAATGCCTAGGTTTTCTTCTAGGGTTTTTATGGTTTTAGGTCTAACATTTCAGTCTTTAATCCATCTTGAATTGATTTTTGTATAAGGTGTAAGGAAGGGATCCAGTTTCAGCTTTCTACATATGGCTAGCCAGTTTTCCCAGCACCATTTATTAAATAAGGAATCCTTTCCCCATTGCTTATTTTTCTCAGGTTTGTCAAAGATCAGATAGTTGTAGATATGCAGCGTTATTTCTGAGGGCTCTGTTCTGTTCCATTGATCTATGTCTCTATTTTGGTACCAGTACCATGTTGTTTTGGTTACTGGAGCCTTGTAGTATAGTTTGAAGTCAGGTAGCGTGATGCCTCCAGCTTTGTTCTTTTGACTTAGGATTGACTTGGCGATGTGGGCTCTTTTTTGGTTCCATATGAACTTTAAAGTAGTTTTTTCCAATTCTGTGAAGAAAGTCATTGGTAGCTTGATGGGGATGGCATTGAATCTATAAATTACCTTGGGCAGTATGGCCATTTTCACGATATTGATTCTTCCTACCCATGAGCATGGAATGTTCTTCCATTTGTTTGTATCCTCTTTTATTTCCTTGAGCAGTGGTTTGTAGTTCTCCTTGAAGAGGTCCTTCACGTCTCTTGTAAGGTGGATTCCTAGGTATTTTATTCTCTTTGAAGCAATTGTGAATGGGAGTTCACTCATGATTTGGCTCTCTGTTTGTCTGTTATTGATGTATAAGAATGCTTGGATTTTTGTACATTGAATTTGTATCCTGAGACTTTGCTGAAGTTGCTTATCAGCTTAAGGAGATTCTGGGCTGAGACAATGGTGTTTTCTAGATATACAATCATGTCATCTGCAAACAGGGACAATTTGACTTCCTCTTTTCCTAATTGAATACCCTTTATTTCCTTCTCCTGCCCAATTGCCCAAGCCAGAACTTCCAACACTATGTTGAATAGGAGCGGTGAGAGAGGGCATCCCTGTCTTGTGGCAGTTTTCAAAGGGAATGCTTCCAGTTTTTGCCCATTCAGTATGATATTGGCTGTGGGTTTGTCATAGATAGCTCTTATTATTTTGAGATACGTCCCATCCATACCTAATTTATTGACAGTTTTTCGCATGAAGTGTTGTTGAATTTTATCAAAGGCCTTTTCTGCATCTATTGAGATAATCATGTGGTTTTTGTCTTTGGTTCTGTTTATATGCTGGATTACATTTATTGATTTGCGAATATTGAACCAGCTTTGCATCCCAGGGATGAAGCCCACTTGATCATAGTGGATAAGCTTTTTGATGTGCTGCTGGATTCGGTTTGCCAGTATTTTATTGAGGATTTTTGCATAAATGTTCATCAAGGATATTGGTCTAAAATTCTCTTTTTTTGTTGTGTCTCTGCCCAGCTTTGGTATCAGGATGATGCTGGCCTCATAAAATGAGTTAGGGAGGATTCCCTCTTTTTCAATTGATTGGAATAGTTTCAGAAGGAATGGTACCAGTTCCTCCTTGTACCTCTGGTAGAATTCGGCTGTGAATCCATCTGGTCCTGGACTCTTTTTGGTTGGTAAGCTATTGATTATTGCCACAATTTCAGATCCTGTTATTGGTATTCAGATTCAACTTCTTCCTGGTTTAGTCTTGGGAGGGTGTATGTGTCGAGGAATTTATCCATTTCTTCTAGATTTTCTGGTTTATTTGCGTAGAGGCGTTTGTAGTAATCTCTGATGGTAGTTTGTATTTCTGTGGGATCAGTGGTGATATCCCCTTTATCATTTTTTATTGCATCTATTTGATTCTTCTCTCTTTTTTTCTTTATTAGTCTTGCTAGCGGTCTATCAATTTTGTTGATCCTTTCAAAAAACCAGCTCCTGGATTCATTATTTGAAGGGTTTTTTGTGTCTCTATTTCCTTCAATTCTGCTCTGATTTTAGTTATTTCTTGCCTTCTGCTAGCTTTTGAATGTGTTTGCTCTTGCTTTTCTAGTTCTTTTAATTGTGATGTTAGGATGTGAATTTTGGATCTTTCCTGCTTTCTCTTGTGGGCATTTAGTGCTATAAATTTCCCTCTAGACACTGCTTTGAATGTGTCCCAGAGATTCTGATATGTTGTGTCTTTGTTCTCGTTGGTTTCAAAGAATATCTTTATTTTTGCCTTCATTTTGTTATGTACCCAGTAGTCATTCAGGAGCAGGTTGTTCAATTTCCATGTAGTTGAGTGGTTTTGAGTGAGTTTATTAATCCTGAGTTCTAGTTTGATTGCACTGTGGTCTGAGAGACAGTTTGTTATAATTTCTGTTCTTTTACATTTGCTGAGGAGAGCTTTACTTCCAACTATGTGGTCAATTTTGGAATAGGTGTGGTGTGGTGCTGAAAAAAATGTATATTCTATTGATTTGGGGTGGAGAGTTCTGTAGATGTCTATTAGGTCTGCTTGGTGCAGAGCTGAGTTCAATTCCTGGGTATCCTTGTTGACTTTCTGTCTCGTTGATCTGTCTAATGTTGACAGTGGGGGGTTAAAGTCTCCCATTATTAATGTGTGGGAGTCTAATTCTCTTTGTAGGTCACTCAGGACTTGCTTTATGAATCTGGGTGCTCCTGTATTGGGTGCATATATATTTAGGATAGTTAGCTCTTCTTGTTGAATTGATCCCTTTGCCATTATGTAATGGCCTTCTTTGTCTCTTTTGATCTTTGTTGGTTTAAAGTCTGTTTTATCAGAGACTAGGATTGCAACTCCTGCCTTTTTTTCGTTTTTCATTTGCTTTGTAGATCTTCCTCCATCCTTTTATTTTGAGCCTATGTGTGTCTCTGCACCTGAGGTGGGTTTCCTGAATACAGCACACTGATGGGTCTTGACTCTTTATCCAATTTGCCAGTCTGTGTCTTTTAATTGGAGCATTTAGTCCATTTACATTTAAAGTTAATATTGTTATGTTTGAATTTGATCCTGTCATTATGATGTTAGCTGGTTATTTTGCTCATTAGTTGATGCAGTTTCTTCCTAGTCTCGATGGTCTTTACATTTTGGCATGATTTTGCAGTGGCTGGTACCGATTGTGCCTTTCCATGTTTAGCGCTTCCTTCAGGAGCTCTTTTAGGGCAGGCCTGGTGGTGACAAAATCTCTCAGCATTTGCTTGTCTGTAAAGTATTTTATTTCTCCTTCACTTATGAAGCTTAGTTTGGCTGGATATGAAATTCTGGGTTGAAAATTATTTTCTTTAAGAATGTTGAATATTGGCCCCCACTCTCTTCTGGCTTGTAGAGTTTCTGCCGAGAGATCCACTGTTAGTCTGATGGGCTTCCCTTTGTGGGTATCCCGACCTTTCTCTCTGGCTGCCCTTAATATTTTTTCCTTCATTTCAACTTTGGTGAATCTGACAATTATGTGTCTTGGAGTTGCTCTTCTCGAGGAGTATCTTTGTGGCATTCTCTGTATTTCCTGAATCTGAATGTTGGCCTGCCTTGCTAGATTGGGGAAGTTGTCCTGGATAATATCCTGCAGAGTGTTTTCCAACTTGGTTCCATTCTCCCTGTCACTTTCAGGTACAGCAATCAGACGTAGATTTGGTCTTTTCACATAGTCCCATATTTCTTGGAGTCTTTGCTCATTTCTTTTTATTCTTTTTTCTCTAAACTTCCCTTCTCGCTTCATTTCTTTCATTTCATCTTCCATCACTGATACCCTTTCTTCCAGTTGATTGCATCGGCTCCTGAGCCTTCTGCATTCTTCACGTAGTTCTTGAGCCTTGGCTTTGAGCTCCATCAGCTCCTTTAAGCACTTCTCTGTATTGGTTATTCTAGTTATACATTCGTCTAAAGTTTTTTCAAAGTTTTCAACTTCTTTGCCTTTGGTTTGAATTTCCTCCTGTTGCTCAGAGTAGTTTGATCGTCTGAAGCCTTCTCTCAACATCCAGCTTTGTTCCGTTGCTGGTGAGGAACTACGTTCTTTTGGAGGAGGAGAGGTGCTCTGCTTTTTAGAGTTTCCAGTTTTTCTGCTCTGTTTTTTCCCCATCTTTGTGGTTTTATCTACTTTTGGTCTTTGATGATGGTAATGAACTGATGGGTTTTTGGTGTGGCTGTCCTTTCTGTTTGTTAGTTTTCCTTCTAACAGACAGGACCCTCAGCTGCAGGTCTGTTGGAGTTTGCTAGAGTTCCACTCCAGACCCTGTTTGCCTGCGTATCAGCAGCGGTGTCTGCAGAACCAAGGAATTTCGTGATCCACAAATGCTGCTGTCCGGTCGTTCCTCTGGAAGTTTTGTCTCAGAGGAGTACCCGGCCGTGTGAGGTGTCAGTCTGCCCCTACTGGGGGGTGCCTCCAAGTTAGGCTGCTCAGGGGTCAGGGGTCAGGGACCCACTTGAGGAGGCAGTCTGCCCGTTTGCAGATCTCCAGCTGTGTGCTGGGAGAACCACTGCTCTCCTCAAAGCTGTGAGACAGGGACATTTAAGTCTGCAGAGGTTACTGCTGACTTTTTGTCTGTGCCCTGCCCCCAGAGGTGGAGCCTACAGAGGCAGGCAGGCGTCCTTGAGCTGTCTTGGGCTCCACCCAGTGTGAGCTTCCCGGCTGCTTTGTTTACCTAAGCAAGCCTGGGCAATGGCCGGCGCCCATCCCCCAGCCTCGCTGCCACCTTGCAGTTTGATCTCAGACTGCTGTGCTAGCAATCAGCGAGACTCCGTGGGCATAGGACCCTTCGAGCTAGGTGTGGGCTATAATCTCCTGTTGTGCCCTTTCCTAAGCCCGTTGGAAAAGCGCAGTATTCGGGTGGGAGTGGGCTGATTTTCCAGGTGCCGTTTGACACCCCTTTCCTTGACCAGGAAAGGGAACTCCCTGACTCCTTGTGCTTCCCGAGTGAGGCAATGCCTCGCCCTGCTTCGGCTGGCGCACGGTGCGCTGCACCTACTGTCCTGCGCCCACTGTCTGGCACTCCCTAGTTAGATGAACCCGGTACCTCAGATGGAAATGCAGAAATCACCCATCTTCTGCATTGCTTATGCTGGGAGCTGTAGACCAGAGCTGTTCCTATTCGGCCATCTTGGCTCCTCAACCGGTAACTGACATTTCAATCCTAACAGTGAATGTAAATGGCCTAAACGCTCCACTTAAAATATACAGAACTGCAGAATGTATAAAAACTCATCAATCAATTATTTGCTGCCTTTAGGAGACTCACCTAACACTGAAGGACTCATATACACTTAAAGTAAAGGGGTGTAAAAAGGCATTTAATGCAAATGGACACCAAAAGTGAGCAGGGGTAGCTATTCTTATATCAAACAAAACAAACTTTAAAACAACAGCGGTTAAAAGAGACAAAGAGGGACATTATATAATGGTAAAAGGCCTTGTCCAAGCGGGAAATATCACGATCCTAAACATATATGCACCTGTCACTGGAGCTCCCAAATTTATAAAACAATTACTAATAAATCTAAGAAATGAGATAGACAACAACATAATAATAGTGGGGGACTTTAATACTCCACTCACAGCACTAGACAGTCATTGAGACAGAAAGTCAACAAACAAACAATGGATTTAAACTATACCTTGGAACAAATGGACTTAACAGATATATACAGATCATTTCATCCAACAGCTGCAGAATATACATTCTATTCAACAATGCATAGAACTCACTCCAGGATAGACCCAATGATAAGCCATAAAACCAGCCTCAATAAATTTAATAAAATTGAAATTATGTCAAGCACTCTCTCAGACCACAGTTATCTCAGACACCCACATTTATTGCCCTGGTGCCATCCATGCACAACTATCTATGAAAGTGCATCCACTATTTTAATGCACATCAAAGAATTTGATAATAGGCTACTGCACATGAAAGCATTCGATAATAGGGTACTGGGGATCTAATTACACCATTTGGACCGTGGAAGAGCAAATTCTATTGCTTACTAAACTTATTCAATATACTGGATTATAGGGAATATTTAACATATGACTTCACATTTGCAAAGTGCTGCCCTTTTTATTAGTATTTTCATTTCACTTTTGAAAACCAAGACAAGTCTGAGAGAAAGTGATCATCTAATACTAATGGGAGAGAGTGTTTAAGGGAGAAATTAATGATGGGGGTTATTGGTAACTTTAGATGCCATACGTAGACTAATAAAATTGAGTTGGTTGGAGACTATACTTTCAGCAGAATTCATCTGACTGTGACCAAACATATTCCTTACATTATCTTTCTAAACTCAACTGAATTTTCAAATTTCTTTCTCTGGAGAATCTCTCAGTGTTTAACAAGCCCTGCACTGGCATTCCTAACCAGGTATCTCACATTCACTATTGAACTGGTTAAACATTGTGAATACTCTGAACTAGCATTGCCTATCCTCATGGAATCTATACAATCTCCTGTGAAGGGCCAATATCAAAGATGGTGGAAAGGGATAAGATGAGGGGAAAGCAAAAAACCAAAAAAGAACAGCAGAAAGAAAAAAAAAATGTGTATCATAGAAGGTGCAGGTAAATAGGAGAAACTTTCTTGATCTTGAAAGAGAATGGAGAGGGATTAGATGGGAATTAAGAGTGACTAAATAGCCATAATGTTAATTCTCATAACAATTCATTGACATATATATTATTATCTACTTTTGTCAATAAAGCAGATTTAGAGAGGTTCATTTTGGAGAAGGTAACTGTGCTAGGTAGAATCCTAAAGTGACTCCCAAAATTTTTCTGCTGTAGACACACCTTGGATAACTCCCTCCCTTTGAGTTGGGGTAGAACCAGTAAATATATGATTGAATATCAATCCTCTGATTAGCTTATATACTAAAGGTCAAGGAATTTTGAAGATGTAGTTAAGGTCTACAATCAGTCAGTTTTGAGTTAATCAAAAGGGAGGTCGCTCTGAGTGCACCTGAACTAATCATGTGAGCCCTTAAAAACAGGAAACGTCAGAAAGATTCTCTTGTGGGTTTGGAGGAAGAAAGCTGCTGTGTTCTGAGAGTGCCATGTGACTGGGACCTGTGAGGAACTTCTAAGAGCCAAGAGCAATCCCTAGCAGACAGCTAGTAAACCTACCACTGCAAAAAACTGAACTACTAACAACCTGTGACCTCTGAAGGGGATTTAAACCTCAGATGACACTGAAGCCCCAGCCAGTATTTTGATCTCAGCATAGGGAAAATATGCAGAGAAAACCTGTATGCCTTGCTGAACTAACCTACTGAGTCCATGACAATAAATGGGTATTGTTTTAAGCTGCCGAATCTTTTCTAATTTTTTACAGAGAAATAAAAAATCCAATATAATGAAGGAAAAAATAGATAAATACATAGGTTGCTAATTTCGGTCCCTTCAGTTTAGACTACCTGAAGATACAATGAAGTTTTTTCTCATTGGAGAAATTGTATTGATTTTGTTATAGACTTGGTTTTTTATGAGTTCACACTCAGAATCTAGAAGAATGGTATAGTTTTCTTGGTTTATCTCTCTATTGCTTTCTTTCACAGAGCCCTCTTCTAGATGACACTTCTATAACATCTCCCTTCCACCTATATTATCTTTTGTGATGGAAATTGATGAAAATGAAGCAAAAGGAGCAATAACAGTGGGCATTGCCTTTCACTTTACTTTTTACTCTTTCCTTACAGCCTCACTAGGAAAAATGTTTCAATTAGATATTAATGGAGAGACAAAGGGAACATTATATGAAGAAATGGAGGAAGATGAAAAACCAATAAACATTTTAATCCAAATGTATTTCTAACTTTAACAGGTTCAAGAAATGCTCCATTTGCCTGCTATGAAGAAATACAGTCTCAATCAGACAGATTTGGGAACTGTGGTAGGGATAGAAATAACAAATATGTGTTCTGTGGATGGAGGTATGCTCTACAAATATAAATGATACTTTTCTTATATTCTATTAGATTTTTAAAAACTTTGCCCCCTTCTCCTATGTCATTCATTCCAGTGGTTTAAAGTATTACCTGTGTATGGGAGTGAATCTCAAATCAAAATCTCCGGCCCTAACACCTCTCTTGTGCTGCAGGCTAAAATTTCATCTTATTTCTAAACATTTATACCTGAATGACCATTATGTTTCTAAATGCATTCCAAAGTTGAAATTCATAATACCCACTGTACCCTTCCTGCTCATTTTTCCTTTCCATCCCACTTGGTTACTTGCCTAAGAGGAAGACTGCTCAGTGTCTATAAAATGCAGTTCAATTCCTCCTGAATCTGAAGAGCCAGGTTTTTGATATTTTGATCATGAGTTTATTTTTACAAAACATCTCTTAGGAACCTACTATATGCCAGACACTGGGCTAAATCCTAGTTAGCAAATCATACTCATACACTCATGGAATTTGTAGACTCATAAACATACCATGAAGTTTTATGCTTCCTTGACTTGCTTATGCTGTTACTTTTCTTTAGAAATACTTCACTGTTTCTGTTGAAAGCTCACAAATTTTTGAGCTTTGACTCAGGTGGTGTCTCGTCTATGAAGTTTTCCTTAACTGTGAAGTTAGAATGTGTCCTCTAACCTCACAGTTAAGGAAAACTTCATACAGCTTTTAAGAGAATCTTAAACCTCTGTAATGATTTATTTCACTTGTAACATTTTTAATGGAATTTGAATCATATTAGTATCATAAGCCATAGTAAGAGTATTAAAGTCCTTAGAGTGTACGAGTTACAACTTTTTCATCTTTCTTTCCTTCTATGGAGTGATATAAAATGCTGTAGTGAATTGATTGACAGTAAATATATAATCTGCCCAGTAAATAACAGATTGCTAGTATTGTTACCAGAAAGGGGTCTGAATACGGACTCCAAGAGAGGGTTCTTGGATCTTGTGGAAGAGAGAATTTGAGGCAAATCCATACAGTAAAGTGAAAGCAAATTTATTAAGAAAGTAAAGGAGTAAGAGAATGACTACTCAACAGGCAAAGCAGTAGCATGGACTGCTCAGCTGCTTATACTTATTATTACTTCTTCATTATATGCCAAGCAAGAGGTGGATTATTCATGAGTTTTCCAGGAATGGGTGGGCAATTGCCAGAACTGAGGGTTCTTCTCCTTTGTAGACCATATCGGGTAACTTCCTGATGTTGCTGTGGCATTTGTAAACTGTCATGGTGCTGGTGGGGGTATCTTTTAGCATGCTAATGTATTATAATTAGAGTATAGTGAGCAATGAGGATGATCAGAGGTTACTTATTCATCGCCATCTCGGTTTTGGTAAAATTTGACTGGCTTCTTTATCTTATGCTGTTTTATCAGCTTATGACCTGTATCTTATGCCAACCTCCTGTCTCATCCTGTGACTAAGAATGCCGTAACCTCCTGGGAATGCAGCCCAGTAGGTCTTAGCTTTATTTTACCTAGCCTCTATTCAAGATAGAGTCATTCTTGTTCAAATGCCTCTGGCAGTACCTTTGAAAGTTAAGCTAGGATCAATGGATTTATACTTTTTTACTTTTTACTTTAAATGTTACCGTGAAAACATTAACATTTTCTGTAGGTACATTGCCATAAGAGGAAAACCATTCTTTTTTCATCACAGAAAGCAAATCCAAAGCATTCCTAATAAATTCCTAATGTATAATAATCATATATATTTTTTATGTTTTCAGGAATCTTATATGTGGAAGATTAGTTTGTACCTACCCTACTCGAAAGCCTTTCCGTCAAGAAAATGGTGATGTGATTTATGCTTTCGTACGAGATTCTGTATGCATAACTGTAGACTACAAATTGCCTCGAACAGTTCCAGATCCACTGGCTGTCAAAAATGGCTCTCAGTGTGATATTGGGAGGGTAAATTAAAATCTATTTAAAAATATAGTTTTATTCATTGTTTTCATCTTTTTATTTAAGTATCAAATTTTAATTTAGTTCTAGTATTAGGTAATCTTAAATGTTTGGAGGCAAAATGAATAATCTTAAATTAGTCTCCAAATAGTAAGTGGGAAATGGGAAGATCGCACCCCACCACCTCCCACCCCCTGTTAGAATTTCAGTGTTCTGAGCAAGGAAACTCCAAATATTTGGAGCTTTCCTTGGGAGAGAGTCTTGGGAATATATTGTAGTTAAGAACCTCATAGCATGGGAACTTGCTTTTCTTCTGGGAGAAGAAAGAAGAAATCTCACTTAGTGACATATATCTCTTTGTGGCCCCATGAATAACTGCACAACTTAGATCAGGCTGCTTAGATAGAATCAAATATTGTTTAACATTTTGCAAGTTATCTAGCTAGTCTGAGATATCTCAACTGTACATAAAGTAGGGATAATAATAGCATTTACTCTACAGGGTATTGTGAAGATTAAATGAGATAATAGTATAAATGCTTAGCACAATGCCCAGAACATAGTAATAACTAAATGTAGTTTGGCTATTATTGTCGATTGTTATCATTATAATTTGTCATCTTTGAAACCAACCCAAATCTGGAGAAGACAGAGCAAATAAATTTACTTTAACATCTCATTTAGAGGGAATAACACAGCAAAGGTTCCTGCTTAGGCATTGGAAGTAGAACACAACATCCAAATAGCTCAAGCCAGCCAGAGATAAGAACTTAAAGGCATTTCTCCTTCCTGGGGGACTGGGCTCTCAACTTCCCCATGCTTTTCTTAAGTGGACCATTCAGGAATTTGTCTGCAAACCTAAAGCAATCCATACCCTATTCTTCCATATATGTGTATACTGTTAGTTCTTTCTCTCCTTCCCCCCACCCCTCTCTGTCTGACTCTTCATTCCTGTGTCCTATGATCTGGGGATGGAGGACTGCCCTCCTGGTACAGTGTGCTCTCCCTGCCCAGGATCTGTAAATAATAAATCTTTGAATATATAGAATAAATAAATAAATATTTAGAAATTAAAATAAAATCTTATTTAATTCCTGACCAGATCTTTGCTCATAGGGAAATATAAAAAGTGTAAAGTGTAGGCTTTAAAGATAGGTGTTCATAGATTTGAATTCTGACTCTGCCACTTACTTGATAGATGATCTTTAAGAAATAATGTAATAATATTAAGCCTTGGTATCCTTAGATATGAAATGTATATTTTAATAGCCACTTTTAGTGGTTTTATAGTATAAAGTTTACTGTAGGTAAAGTATATAGACTCATTAATATTGATTTATTTTCATGCCTTCGAGTCATAAGTGCCCTCTTGATGGAGGTTTAGGCCAGAGAGCTCAGCAGATATATTTAGGTCATGGAGCAGAAAAGAAAAAACCTAAAAAATGCAACATAACCAATAAATTTTTTGAGATGATTTGATAAGTAATTTAATAAAAATATAATCTTTTTAATAACCCAGACAATTCTTCTCAGAAATAATGTGTAAAAACAAATTTTACCAGGTAGTTTTTAATGATAGTATAAATTATATATGATGAAACATTCTTAGTATTGTTTCTGTAAGTTAGTGTCCTTATTCAGTGGGGAATCTATCTCAATTTCAATTGAGCCAGGCAGACAATAGATACTATATTCCAAAAAGTCTTGTTAGACACATCATCATGGCCAAGGACCAGCGAGAAGACTCAACATATTAAAAGTTTAAAAGGGTTAGACTGTTTGTATTTAGAAGAGGTTTATGATGCCATTTGTTTGAAGAAGGTTATGCTGTGCTTTAATGTTTAACAGGAAATGATTTTCACATATGTCATCTCATTTTAAACTAAAAACAATCTCTAATGTTATTTGCTTTTTCTAAAATAACATTTTTTAAAAAAGTATTATTGTACTCGTGTAAAAACTGCAACTTAAGGAAATTGAGATTGCCATAAATAATGGAGTTGGGAATATATCTTCAGCCCTCTGATTATTATACTTTAAAGTTAGAAGAATTATGTCAGAATTTTTTATACATTGCATAATATAATGATAGACACCTCTGGTACATTTTAACAAAAATTTCTATTATCTTCATTAAATACTTATGAGACTCTAATGATAGTTCATATTTTATGAAAACAATATATGTCATTATTATATGGAGTTAATTTTTTACTATGTAAAACTTTTATATGTACAATTAATACAAGATATTCTTTGAACTGTGTACTCAGGGATAGTCTTGTTAGATTTCATGGTATTATAATGAAAAGTGGTTCTTTGATTATAATTATTTATTTAATAGCCAATCTTATTTTATTGATATCCTCCACTTTTCTGCCCTGAATCATTAAAAAAATTATTTAAAAAAAACTACTTTACATTTTAGTGCCATTTTAGGTTCACAGCAAAAAGTGATTGAAAAATACAAAAAAGTATTCATATACTCTTTATCCCCTACTCCCCCACCAAACCTCTACCACTATGCATAACCCACATCAGCGTGGTACATTTGTAATAATTGATGAGCTTATATTGACATATCATTATCACCCAAAATTCATAGTTTACATTATGGTTACCTGGAAAATCCCCATACTCTTTGAGGCTAAATAACGCATGGGTCAAAGAAAAATTCTCAAGAAAAAATTTAAAATATTTTGAACTAAGTGAAAATGAAAATATAACTTATCAAAACTTGTGGAGGACACAGGGAGAAAAATGGCAAATAGGAGGCAGGAATAACTTGCAGCTCCCACTTGGATGGACAGCGTGTGAAGACTCACATTATGAACTTTTGCTCCAAGAACCACTGCAGGAACATACCGGGAAAACTTAAAGAATTCACAGACCCTTCAAAAGAAGCAGCTTGCCACTGTAAACTTCGCGAAACACCCATAAAACTGTAAATGCCCAATATGTGAGTAGGGGAAAGTCTGGCTCTGGACACACATCCTTACTGGAGAACCTGAAAATCCAGATCACAGGAGAAGAATTTAACCTTACCTAGAGCTGAAATGAATTTAGAGAGCCGAGCAAACCATAAAAGTAGAAGAAGCAGCGGGAAGAGCCGTGTAGGCACTCCTAGTTCTCAGGGAAGCCATTTCTGATTTAATCTCATAGCGGTCCCTGGGGAGGATAGCCAGTGGAATTGGGGAAGGGCCACAAGGATAAGGAGACTTCCAGCTCAACCTTGTAAAAATTTCGATTTAGTGTGAATTTTCCTGGGCAGAATGTGGTGGGGTGAACAAGAAGTGCAAATATGAGCACAGAAGCCATAGCAGGCAGGTAGGAGCAAGGCCTGAGAGCTCTGCTTGCTTTCTCAGTGGGGAGGCTTGTAGCATGGAGCAAGGTCTCAGCCCTGTGCACCAGAGGCCTGGATATACACTGGGCTCTGTTGGCTATTTGGGGAGCATGGTGGGAGTGACACTGGCCTTACTGGCTGCATAGGAGCTGGGTGAGACCTGTCACTGCCGGCTTTCCCCGACTTCCCTGGTGACCTGTATGAAGCAGCAGAGGCAGCCATGATCCCCCTTGGAAGGTAACTCCATTGGCCTGAGAACCACCTCCCCCAATCCACCACAATGGCCATAGCAAGCCCTATCCAAGGAGAGTTCGAGCTCAGACATGCCCAACTCTGCCCTCACCTGATGGTCTTTCTCTACCTGCCCTGGTAGCCGAAGACAAAAATGATAGTAACTCATGGGAGCTCTAGGGCCCACATATCACCTGAAAAACTTGAATACTTACCTGGGTGACCTTAGGGCAAGCTTGTATCCCCCCTATACTACTGCAGCTGATGCTGTCTTGAAAGTGCTATCTCTTGGCTGGAGGCCAGCCAACTCAAGCCATTACAGCAATTCATACAGAACAACCCTGCTCCAAGGAAGGAAAAAACAACAGCTAATTCCACTGCCTACAACATTCTGGCTAACCAGACGTCCTGAGTCTGTCCACATTACAACTTCATTGTTAGCATAACCAGCCTTGGAGAAAACCAGTGCAGTAAACAAAACTAGAACCAAGGGCTCTCACAGAATCCACTTCACTCCCCTGCTACTTCCACCAGAGCAGGTGCTAGTATCAATGGCTGAGAGACCTAAAGATGGACCACATCACAGGATTCTTTGCAAACATTCCCAAGTACCAACCCAAAGCCCAGTAGCTGCACTGGGTGGCTAGACCCAAAAGAGCAGGAACGATCACTGCAGTCGGGCTCTCGGGAAGCCCCATCCCTAAGGGAAGGGATAGAGCACAACATCAAAGGATTACCCTGTGGGACAAAAGAGTCTGAACAGCAGCACTTGATTCCCAGATCTTTCCTCTAACATAGTCTACCCAAATAAGAAGGAACCAGAAAAACAATTCTGGTAATGTGACAAAAACATGGTTCTATAACACTCCCAAAAGATCACACTAGCTTACCAGCAATGGATCCAAACCAAGGAGAAATTTCTGAACTGCCAGAAAAGGAATTCAGGAATTTGATTATTAAGCTACTCAAGGAGGCACCAGAGAAAGGTGAAAAACTACCTAAAGAAATTTTTAAAAGTACAGAATATGGACAAAAAATCTCCAGAGAAATGATATCATAAATAAAAAAAATCACAACTTCTAGAAATAAAAGAGACACTTAGAGAAATGCAAAATACACTGGAAAGTTTCAACAATAGAATTGAACAAGTAGAAGAATTTAAGAGCTTTAAGACAAGCTTTAGAATTAACCCAATCTGACACAGACAAAAAAAAAAAAAAAAAAGAATAAAAAAATGAACAAAGCCTCCATGAAGTTTGGGGTTATGTTAAATAACCAAACCTAAGAATAATTTGTATTCCTGAGGAAGAAGAGAAATCCTAAAGTTTGGAAAACTTATTTGAGGGAATAATCAAGGAGAACTTTCCTGGCCTTGCTAGAGATCTTGACTTCCAAATACAAGCACCTCAAAGAACACCTGGAAAATTTATCACAAGAAGATCATCATCTAGGCACACGGTCATCGGTTATCTAAAGTAAAGATGAAGGAAAGAATCTTAAGAGCTGTGAGGCAAAAGCACCAGGTAACGTATAAAGGAAAACCTATCAGACTAACAGCAGATTTCTCAGCAGAAACTGTACAAGCTAGAAGGGATGGGGATCCTATCTTTAGTCTCTTTAAACAAAACAATTATCAGCTAGGAATTTTGTGTGCAGTGAAACTAAGCTTCATAAATGAGGGAAAGATAAAGTCTTTTTCAGACTAACAAAAGCTGAAAAAATTTGCTACTACCAAGGCAGCGCTACAAAAACTGCTAAAAGGAGTTCTAAATCTTGAAACAAAACCTTGAAATACACCAAAAGAGAACCTCCTTAAAGCATAAATTTCACAGGGTCTCTAAAACAATAACACAATGAAAAAAATAATCAAGATATTCAGGCAACAACCAGCATGATAAATAGAATAGTACCTCACATCTCAATACTAACATTGAAAATAAATGGCCTAAATTCTTCACTTAAAAGATTCAGAATGGCAGAATGGATAATAATTCACCAAACAGGTATCTGCTGTCTTTAAAAGACTCACCTAACACATAAGGATTCACATAAACTTAAGGTAGAGGGGTGGAAAAAGATATTCCATGCAAATGAACATGTAAAGTGAGCAGGAGTACCTATTCTTATATTAGACAAAACAGATTTTAAAGCAAAAACTCTTAAAAAAGACAAAGAGGGGCATTATATAATGATAAAGGGACTAGTCCAACAGGAAAAAAAATCACAATTCTAAATACATATACACCTAACACTAGAGCTCCCAAATTTATAAAACAATTCTTGATAGACCTAAGAAATGAGATAGATGGAAACACAATAATAGTGGGGGATTTCAATACTTCATGACAGCACTGGACAGGTCATCAAGACAGAAAGTCAACAAAGAAACATGGTACTTAAACTATACCCTAGAAGAAATAGACTTAACAGATATTTACAGAACATTCTGCCCCAAAATGCAGAGTATATATTTTTATTCATCAGCACATGGAACATATTCCAAGATTGACCATATGATAGACCACAAAATAAGCCTCAATAAACTTAAGAAAATTGAAATCATATCAAGTACTCTCTCAGACCACAGCACAATAAATTTGGAAATAACTCCAAAAGAAACCCTCAAAACCATCCAAATATGTGGAAATTAAGTAGTCTGCTCCTGAATGATCTTTTGGTAAACAGTGAAATCAATGGAAACTAAAAACTTCTTTGAACTGAATGATAATAGTGACAGAACCCATCCAATCCTCTGGGATACAGCAAAAGCAGTGCTAAAAGGAAAGTTTATAGCATTAAATGCCTACATCAAAAAGTCTGAAAGAGCACAAATAGACAACCTAAGGTCATTGTCATTGTATTAGTCTGCTGTTATGTTGCTCATAAAGACATACCTGAGACTGGGCAATTTACGAAAGAAAGAGGTTTAATGAACTTAAAATTCCGCCTGGCTGGGGAGGCCTCACAATCATGGCAGAAGGTGAAAGGCATGTCTCACATGGAGGCAGACAGGCGAAGAGAGCTTGTGCAGGGAAACTCCCCTTTGTAAAACCATCAGATCTTGTGAGACTTATTCACTGTCATGAGAACAGCACAGGAAAGATCTGCCCTCATGATTCAATTACCTTCCAACACATGGGAATTCAAGATGAGATTTGGGTGGGGATACAGCCTAACCATATCATTTAGCCCAAATCTCATGTCCTCACCTTTCAAAACCAATCATGCCTTCCTAACAGTCCCCCGAAGTCTTAACTCATTTCAACATAAACTCAAAAGTCTATAATCCAAAGTCTATCCAAGACAAGGCAAGTCCCTTCCACCTATGAGCCTATAAAATCAGAAGCAAGTTAGTTACTTCCTAGATACAATAGGGGTATAGGTATTGATAAATACAGCCATTCCAAATGGGAGAAATTGGCCAAAACAAAGGGGCTACAGGTCCCATGCAAGTCTAAAATCCAGCAGGGCAGTGAAATCTTAAAGCTCCAAAATGATCTCCTTTGACTTCATGTCTCACATCCAGGTCATGCTGATGCAAGAGGTGGGCTCCCACAGCCTTGAGCAGCTCTGCCCCTGCAGGGCGTAGCCTCCTGGCTGCTTTCACAGGCCGGCACTGAATGTCTGCAGCTTTTCCAAGCAAACAGTGTAAGCTGTAGGTGGATCTACCATTCTGGGGTCTGGAGGATGGTGGCCCTCTTCTCATAACTACACTAGGCATTGCCTCAGTAGGGACTCTGTGTGGGGGCTCCAACCTCACATTTCCCTTCCATACTGCTCTAGCAGAGGTGCTGCATGAGGGCCCCACTCCTGCAGCAAACTTCTACCTGGACACTCATACATCCTTGAAATCTAGGCAGAGGTTCCCAAATCTTGATTCTTGGCTTCTGTGCATCCACAGCCTCAACACCACATGGAAGCTGCCAAGGCTTGGGCTTCCACCCTCTGAAGCCACAGCCTCAGCTGTACCTTGGTCCCTTTCAGTCACAGCTTGAGTGGCTGGATGCAGGGCACCAAGTCCCTAGACTGCACACAGCAGAGGGACCCTGGCCCTGGCCCACAAAGTCATTTTTTCCCTCTTAAACCTCCAGGCCTGTGACTGGAGAGGCTGCCAGCAAGGCCTCTGACATGCCCTGGAGACAATTTCCCCATTGTCTCGGTGATTAACATTTGGGTCCCCATTACTCATGTAAGTTTCTGTAGCTGGCTTGAATTTCTCTTCAGAAAATGGGATTTTCTTTTCTATTGTGCTATCAGGCTGCAAATTTTCCAAACTTTTGTGATCTGTTTCCCTTTTAAAACTGAATGCTTTTAATAGCACCCAAGTCACCTCTTGAATGCTTTGCTGCTTAGAAATTTCTTCCACCAGATACTCTAAATCATCTCTCTCAAGTTCAAAAATTCCACAAATCTCTAGGGCAGGGACAAAATGCTGCCAGGCTCTGCTAAAACATAATAAGAGCCACATTTGCTCCAGTTCCCAACAAGTTCCTGATCTCCATCTGAGACCACCTTAGCCTGGATTGTATTGTTCATATCATTATCAGCATTTTGGTCCAAACCATTTGACAAGTCTCTAGGATGTTCCAAACTTTCCCACATGTTCCTGTTTTCTTCTGAGCCCTCCAAACTCTTCCATCCTTTGCCTGTTACCCAGTTCCAAAGTCACTTTCACATTTTTGGGTTTCTTTTCAGCAGCACCCCACTTTACTGGTACCAATTTACTGTATTAGTTTTTTTCATGCTGCTGATAAAGACATACCTGAGACTGGGCAATTTACAAAAGAAAGAAGTCTAATGGACTTACAGTTCCACATGGCTGGGAAATCCTCACAATCATGGTGGAAGGTGAAAGGTACATATTAGCAGACAAGAGAAGAGAGCTTGTGCAGTGAATCTCCCTTTTAGAAAACCATCAGATCTCATGAGATTTATTCCCTATCACAAGAACGGCACAGGAAAGACCTGCCTCTATGATTCAATTACCTCCCACTGGTTCCCTCTCACAATATGTGGGAATTCAGAATGAAATTTGGCTGGGAACACAGTCAAACCATAACAGTCATACCTCAAGGAACTAGAGAAACAGGAACACACCAAACCCAAATCCAGCGGAAGAAAATAAGTAACAAAGATCAGAGCAGAAGTTAATAAAATGGAAACAATCAAAGGAAAAATAGATGAAACAAAAGCTGGTTATTTGAAAAGATAAACAAAACGGATAGACCATTAGTGATATTAACCAAGAAAAGAAGAGAAAGGTCTAAATAAGCTCAATTAGAAATGAAATGGGAGATATTACAACCTATAGCATAGAAACACAAAAGATCATTGAAGGCTACTATGAACACCTTTATGAACACAAAATAGATAACCTAGGGGAGATAAATAAATTCCTGGAAATATACAACCCTCCTAAATAAAATCAGGAAGAAATAGAAACTCTGAACAGACTAATAACAAGCAGTGAGATTGAAATGGTAATAAAAACCAT
The DNA here is from genome assembly GCF_028885655.2 of Pongo abelii. Taxonomy (NCBI): domain Eukaryota; kingdom Metazoa; phylum Chordata; class Mammalia; order Primates; family Hominidae; genus Pongo; species Pongo abelii. The sequence continues at coordinate 41,228,832 of NC_071992.2, forward strand.
TACCAATGAAAAAAAGTCCAGAATTGGATGGATTCGTACCTGAATTCTGTCAGAGATTAATAAAAGAACTGGTACCAATCCTACTGAAAATATTTCAAAAGATAGAGAAAGAGGGAATTTTTCCTAAATTGTTCTATGAAAGCAATATCACCCTAATATCAAAACCAGGAAAGGAAAGAACAAAAAAAGGAAAACTACAGACCAATATCTCTGGTAAACAAAAATGCAAATTTTCTCACCTAAATACTAGCTAACTGAATACAACAGCATATCAAAAAGATATTCCACCATGATCAAGTTGGTATCATACCAGAGATGCAAGTTTAGCATATACAAGTAAATAAATGTAATACAACACATAAGCAGAATTTAAAACAAAAATCATATGATCATTTCAACAGACACAGAAAAAGCATTTGACAAAATCCAACATCCCTTTATGATTAAAACCCTCAGAAAAATTGGCATAGAAGGGACATACCTTAAGGTAATAAAGGCCGTATATGGCAAAGCCACAGACAACTTTGTAGTGAATAGGGAAAAGTTGAAAGCATTTTCCCTGAGAACAGGAAGAAGATAAGGATGCCCATTTTCATCACTTCTATTCAACATAGTACTGGAGGTCCTAGCCAGAGCAATCAAACAAGAGAAAGAAAGAAAGAGAGAGTATTGAAATTGATGATGAGGAAGTCAAACTGTCACTGCTTGCCAATGATATGATCATATACCTTGGAAACCCTAAAGACTCATCTAAAAAGCTCCAAGATTTGATAAATGAATTCAGTAAAGTTTCAGGATACAAAAGTAATGTACACAAATCAGTAGCACTGCTATACACCAACAGTGACCAAGCTGAGAATCAAATCAAGAATTCAACCCCTTTTACAGTAGGTGCAACAAAACCCCCCAATATACTTAGGAATATACCTAACAAAGGAAAACTGTGAAACATTGCTGAAAGAAATTATAGATGACACAAACAAATGAAAACACATACCATGCTCATGGATGGGTAGAATCAATACTGTGGAAATGACCATACTGTCAAAAGCAATATATAAATTCAATATAATTCCCATCAAAATACCATCATCATTCTTCACAGAACTGGAAAAAACCATCCTAAAATTCATGTGGAACTGAAAAAGAGCTGCATGGGCAAACCAAGACTAAGCAAAAAAAACCAAAAAACAAAACAAAGTAAGAAAACCCAAAAAACAAATCTGGAAGCATCACATTACCTGACTTCAAACTATGCTACCAGGCTATAATCACCAGAACAGCATGGTACCACTGTAAAAATAGACACATAGACCAATGGAACAGAATAGAGCTCCCAGAAATAAAGCCAGGTACTTACAGTCAACTGATAACTGATCTTTGACAAAGCAAACAAAAACATAAAGTGGGGAAAGGACACCCTATTCAACAAATGGTGGTGGGATAACTGGCAAGCCACATGTAGAAAAATGAAACTGGATCCTCATCTCTCACCTTATACAAACATCAACTCAAGATGTGTCAAAGACCAGGCAGGGGAACATCACACACCGGGGCCTGTTGTGGGGTGTGGGGAGTGGGCAGGGATGGCATTAGGAGATATACCTAATGTTAAATGATAAGTTAATGGGTGCAGCACACCAACATGGCACATGTATACATATGTAACAAACCTGCACGTTGTGCACATGTGCCCTAAAACTTAAAGAATAATAAAAAAAAGATGTATCAAAGACTTAAATATAACACTTGAAGCCATAAAAATCCTAGAAGATAACATTGGAAAAACCCTTCTAGATATTGTCTTAGGTAAAGAGTTGATGAACAAGAACCCAAAAGCAAATGCAATAAAAACAAAGATAAATAGATGGGACTTAATTAAACTAAAAAGTTTCTGCATAGCAAAAATATAATCAGCAGAGTAAACGGCAACCCACAGTGGCTAAGAAAATGTGGTATATAAATACCATGGACTCCTACTCAGCCTTAAAAAGGAACAAAATAATGACATTTACAGCAACCTGGATGGAGTTGGAGTCCATTATTCTAAGTGAAGTAACTCAGAAATGGAAAACGTAACATCATATGTTCTCACTCACAAGTGGGAGCTAATCTCTGAAGACGCAAAGGCATGAGAATGATACAATAGACTTTGGGGACTTGGGGGGAAGGGTGGGAGGGGGTAAGGAATGAAAGGCTACACACTGGGTACAGTGTGCACTGCTAGGATGATGGCTGCACCAAAATCTCAGAAATCACTACTAAAAATCTTATTCGTGTAACCAAACACCACCTGTTCCCCAAAATCTATTGAAATAAAAATTAAAAAAAGAAGAAGTAGTTAAGGTTAAATGAAACTGCGGCCTTGTTCCAATCTGACTTGCATCCTTATAAAAAATAGATTTGGATACACAAAGAGACACCAGGGGCTTGTGCACGTAGAGCAAAGGCCATGTGAGGACATAGGGAGAAGGCAAGTCTAGAAGAGAGGCCTCAGGAGAAACCAACCCTGCAGACACCTTGATCTTGGACTTCCAGCTTCTAGAACTGTTAGAAAATAAATCACTATTGTTGAAGCCACTTAAGCTATGGTACTTTGTGATGTCAGCCTAAGCAAACAATATAATATCCTTATTTAGATGTTTGCTAAAACTATCTTATTTTTTAAACACTGGGTTTTTTGTTATTGTTTTAATTATTCTGCTTTAGAACTACATGAAGAAACATAGTAGTAATAATATCAATTTAAAATGCAAATAAATCACAAATGTCTTTTCTTGCAAAAAAAAAAACCCTTCGAGAATGCAGCAAAAGCAGTACTTAGAGGAAAATTTGTATCATTGAATGGCTATGCTTTTATATTATATAATGATTTACTGTAATGTTATGATGACTGTACCCCTCTGACATTGGAACTTTTTTTGTATGTGTTTTTCTTTAGGTTTGTGTAAATCGTGAATGTGTAGAATCAAGGATAATTAAGGCTTCAGCACATGTCTGTTCACAACAGTGTTCTGGACATGGAGTAAGTAACCACATGTTTCCCTGAATTACATTTCTTGGACACTTTTTTGCATCACTCATTAATTTACTGACATTTTTTGGGTCACTACCATGTGCCAGACTCTGTTGCATCTAGCTTCAGTTGAGAGCTGAATTAAGTCATTAAATTCAGCAGCCATAATTAGTTACAGAAGACATTTTGAGTGGAATTAAATTGCTAATGACCTAAATATATATTGTTATAATTGGGTACTTTTCAGCGGGTGTTAAATTTTCTGATAAATACATTAACCTGGTTCTCAAAGGAAAGATAATTATGCTGTAATTCCTGTGTCTGTGAATATACAGGGATCATAAAAACTTGTTTTATTTATCTAATTTTAAAAATAGACTTTATTTTTTTAGAGGGGCTTCAGGTTCACAGAAACTTTGGAAAGTAGAAAGTACAGAGATTTTCCATATATCCACTCATCTTACAGAGGCACAATCTTTCCTAATTTTAACATCACACACCAGAGTGGTCTGTTTGTTACAATCGATGACCTACAAGGACATATCATTATCACCCAAAGTCCAGTTTACATTAGGATTCACTGTTAGTGTCTCACATTCTATGGGTTTTGACAAACGTGTGATGATATAGATCCATCATTACGATATACAGAGAGTATTTTCATTACTCTAAAAATTCTCTGTGCTCCATCAGTTCATCCTTCTCTCTCCACTAACCCTTGGCAACCACTGATATTATTAGTTTTCCTAGATTTTTATTTTCCAGAATGTCATTTTATTGGAATCATATAGTATGTAGCCTTTTCAGATTGGTTTCTTTCACTTAGTAATATGCATTTAATGTTTCTCCGCATTTTTCTATGGCTTGATAGCTTATTTCTTTTTAGTGCTAAATAATATTCCATTGTCTGAATGTACCATAGTTATTTATCCACTCAACTACTGAAGAACATCCTGGTTGCTTCCAAGTTTGGTAATTACAAATAAAGCTGCTATAAACATCCTTCTGCAGGTTTTTGTGTGGACATAAATTTTCACCTATTTTGAATAAATACCAAGGATTGTGGTTGCTGTATCATGTCATAAGAGTATGCTTAGTTTTGTTAGAAACTGATAAAACATCTTCGAAAGTGGCTGTACCAGTTTGCATTCCCACCAGCAGTGAATGAGAGTCCCTGTTGCTCCACATCCAAGCCAACATTTTTTGTTTTCAGTGTTTTGGATTTTGGCCATTCTCATAGGTGTGTAGTGGTATTTCATTGCTCTTTTAATTTGCATTTTACTGATGACATATGTGAGGCATATTTCATATACTTATTTTCCATCTATGTATTTTTTTTGGTGAGGGGCCTTTTAAAGTCTTTTGCCCATTTTAAAATCAAGTTGTTTGTTTTCTTGTTGAATTTTAAGTTTTCTCTTCATATTTTGAATAACAGTCACATATCCGATGTGTCTTTTGCAAATATTTTCTTCCATTCTGTGGCTTATATTTTTATTCTCTTGACAGTGCTTTTCACAGAGAATATTTTAATTTTATGAGGCCCAGCTTCTTAATTATTTCTTTCATAGATTGTGCCTTCGGTATTGTATCTAAAAAAGTCTATGCAATACCCAAGGTCATCCAGGTTTTTTTTTTTTTTTTTCTGAGTTATCTTCTAGGAGTTTTTTAGCTTTGCATTTTACATTTAGGCCTATGACCCATTCTGGATTAACTTTTTGAAGGGTGATAGGTTTGTGTCTAGATTCTTTTTTTTTTTTCCCTGCATTTTGATGTCTAGCTAGCACCAATTGTTGAAGTCTTTCTTTTCTCTACTGTATTGCTTTTGCTCCTTTGTCAGAGATCAGTTGACTAGATTTATGTTTGTCAGTTTCTGGGCTCCTTATTCTATTTCATTGATCCATTTGATTATTCTTTCTCCTATATCATATTGCCTTGATTACTACAGACTTGCAGTATGTTGAAGTTGGGTAGTGTTAGTCTTCTGACTTTGTTCTTTTTCTTTCAATGGTAATTTGACTATTCTTGATCTTTTGTGCCTCCATAGAAACTTTAGAATCAGTTTGTTGATTTCCACAAAACACCTTGCTGGGATTTTGACAGGGATTGTGTTCCATCTGTAGATCAAATTAGTAAGAACTGATATCTTGGCAATATTGAGTCTTTCTATCCATGCACATGTAATGTGTTTTCATTTATTTAGTCCTTTTTTATTTCCTTCATCAGTGTTTTGTAGTTTTTTTCATATTGATCTTATATATATTTTGTTAGATTTATACCAAGTACTTCATTTTTTGGGGGGGCTAATGCAAATAGTATCATGTCTTTAATTTCAAGTTTCATTTGTTCATTGCTGGTGTATAGGAAAATTGTTGGCTTTTGTGCATTAACCTTGTATGTTGCAACCATGCTACAATTACTTGTTAGTTCCAAGAGTTCTTCAATTCTTTTTAGATTTTCTAAGTTGATGTTTATGTCATATATGAACAAAGACAGTTTTATTTCTTCCTTCCCAATCAGCATACCTTTTTTTCTTATTTTATTGTATTAGTTAGAACTTCCTGTATGATATTGAAATAGGAGTGGTGAGAGGAGACGTCCTTGCATTGCTCCTTATCTTAGTGGGAAAGTGTCTAATATCTCACCATTAAGTATGATGTCAGCTGTAGGTTTTTTTGTTTGATATTTTGTTAGATGAAAAAATTTCCCTCTATTCCTAGTTTGCTGTTAGTTTACTTTTAAATCACAAATGAGTGTTGGCTTTTTTTGTTGTTGTTGTTTTTTTGAGATGGACTCTCGCTCTGTTGCCCAGGCTGGGGTGCAGTGGCGCAATCTCGGCTCACTGCAAGATCCGCCTCCCAGGTTCACGCCATTCTCCTGCCTCAGCCTCCCGAGTAGGTGGACTACAGGCGCCTGCCACCATGCCCGGCTAATTTGTTTGTATTTTTAGTAGAGACGGGGTTTCATTGTGTTAGCCAGGATGGTCTCGATCTCCTGACCTTGTGATCTGCCCATCTTGGCCTCCCAAAGTGCTGGGATTTTAGGCATGAGCCACCGTGCCCGGCCTGAGTGTTGGCTTTTTAATGTTAAATGCTTTTTCTGTATTTATTGATAGGATAATGTGATTTTTCTTCTTTAGCTTATTGATGTGAGATGAAGTACATCAGCTAATTTTCTAATGTTGAACCAGTTACATGCCTGCAATAAATCTTGGTTGTGGTGTATAATTCTTTTTATGCATTGTTGAATTTGATTTACTAATGTATAGTGAGAGTTTTTTGCATCTTTGCATCTACAGACATTTTTCTGTAGTTTCCATTTCTTGTAATATTTTTCTCTAGTTTTGATATTAGGGTAAGGATGGCCTGATAGAATGAGTGAGGAAGCATCCCCTCTGCTTCTGGCTTCTGAAAGAGATTGTAAGAGATTATAGAAAATTGGTATAATTTCTCCCTTAAGTGTTTGGTAGAATTTAATAGTGAACCCATCTCAGCAAACAATTATCTGTAACATCAATTAAGAATAAGAAAAATAAAAATTTTTAGTTTACTTTCACTTAATTCCTTCTCTAATACCATTCTTTTTATGTAAATAACATTTGCTGACCTTTGTGATTTTCATTCTCTCTGAAGAATCTCTTCTGACATTTATTTCAAAGGCATGTCTACTGGTGATATATACTCTCAATTTTTGCTTGTCTGAGAGTCTTTATTTCATTTCCACTTTTGCAAGATAATTTCAAAGGATTAAATATTTCACTCCTCACTCTTTTTGCTTGTGTGGTTGCTGAAGAGAAGTCTAGTATAATTTTTATCTTTGTGCCTCTATAGATATGGTAATTTCTCCCTCTGGCTTCTTTCCAAATTTGTTCTTTATCTTTGATTTTCTGTAGTTTGAAAGTTATTATGTCTAGGTATAAATTTTTGGCATTTATCCTGATTTTTTTGTGGCATGGGTTGCTTGATCTGTGATTTGTTGTAAGACATTAATTTTGGAAAATTATCAGCTATTATTGCCTCAAATATTTCTTCTATTCCATTCTTTTTTGTCCTCTTGGTATCCTCATTACATGTATGTTATGCATTTTTTTAGTTGTCCCACAGTTCTTGGATATTCTGTTCTGTTTTTTCAACCTTTTTTTTTTTGACTTTTTAGTTTTAGAAGTTTCTATTGAGATATCCTCAAGCTCAGAGATCTTTTCTCATCTCAGCCATAATTATTATATTTACGGGCCCATCAAAAGCATTCTTCATTTCTGTTGCAGTGATTTTGATCTCTAGTACTTCTTTTTGATTCTTTCTTAGAATTTTTATCTCTCTGCCTGCACTGCCCATCTGTTCTTACATGCAGTCTACTTTATCCATTAGAGCTTTCAGCATATGAAGTATAATTGTTTTATTTATTTATTTTAATTTTATTTTTTATTGGCAATAGTTGTACCTGTTGTGGGGGTATAAATGATAATACATTCATATAATTCATAAAAATCAAATCAGTATAATTAAGATATCCATCACTTTACATATTTGTCTTTATGCTAAAACATTTGAATTTATTTTTCTAGCTATTTTTGAAATATACAATAGGTTATTTTAAACTCTGGTCATCCTACTGATCTGTCAAACACTTGGTCTTACTTCTTCTTTCAAACTGGATATTTGTACCTATTAATCAACCTCTCTTCATCCTTTCCTCCCATTACACATTCTGGCCTCTGGTAACCACCCACCTACTCTGTTTCTTCATGAATCCACTTTTTTAGCTTCCACATAAGAGTGAGAACATGTGATATTTATCTTTCTGTGCTTAGCCTATTTCATTTAACATAATGACTTCCAGTTCCATCCATGTTGCTACGAGTGATGGGATTTCATTATTTTTATAGCCTATGTTTTACATTGTGTATGTATCCCACATTTTCTTTATTTATTCATCTATTCATGGACACGTTGATTCTATATTTTGGCTATTGTGAATCATGCTACAATAAACATGGGAGTGCAGATAGCATTTTGAAGTGTTGATTTCCATTCTTTTGGTTATTTACTCAGTAGTAGAATTGCTGGGTCATATAGTAGTTCTATTTTTAGTTTTTTTGAGGAATCTCCACACAATTTTTTATAGTGGCTGTACTAATTTACATTCCCACCTATAGTGTGTGAGGCTTTCCTTTTCTCCACAGCCTCGCCAGCACTGGCTGTTCCATCTTTTTGATAACAAAAAGATGGAGCAAAAAGAATGGTCTTTTTGTTATCCAAAAAATGGCTTTTATAAGCCATTTTAACTGGATTGAGATTATATCTCATAATTTTGATTTGCATCTCTCTCATAATTAGTGATGTTGAACATTTTTTCATATACCTGTTGGCCATTTGTATGTTTTATTTTGAGAAATGTCTATTCAGATCTTTTGCCCACTTTTTTAATCATATGATTTGTGGAGTTTTTTCCTATTGAGTTATTTGAGCTCCTTATATATTCTGATTGTCAGTCCCTTGTCAGATGGATAGTTTGGAAATATTTTTTCTTATTCTGTGGTTGTCTCTTCACTTTGTTGATTGCTTCTTTTGCTGTGTAGAATTAGCTTGGTGTAATCCCATTTGTTTATTTTTGCTTATGTTTCCTGTGCTTTTGAGGTTATATCCAAAAAATAATTACATAATCAATGTCTTAGAACTATTTTCCTACATTTTCTCCTGGTAGTTTTATAGTTTTGGTTCTTAGATTTAAGTCTTGAGTACATTTTGATTTTATTTTTGTACACAGTGAAAGATAATGATCAAGTTTTATTCTTCTGCATATGGTTATGGAATTTTTCCAGCACCATCTATTGAAGAGACTGTTCTTTCTCTGTTGTACATTCTTGGTGCCTTTGTTGAAAATGAATTGGTGTAAATGCATGTATTTGTAGCCGGATTCTTTATTCTGTTCCATTGGTCTATGTGTTTGATTTTATGCCAGTACCATGGTGATTTGATTACTATAGCTCTGTAGTATAACTTGAAGTCAGATAATGTTATGCATTTGGCTTTGTTCTTTTTGCTCAGAATTGCTGACCACATATTAAGTCACCAGACAAGTCTTAACAAATTTAAGAAGACTGACATCACTCCAAGTATCTTTTCTGACCACATTAGATTGAAGCTAGAAGTTAATATTAAAAGAAAGTGGGAAAACTTAAAAAACACATGAAAACTAAATAACACACAATTGAACGACCATTGGGCTAAACAACAAATCAAAAGGGAAATTAGAAAATATCTCAAGACAAACAAAAAATGAAAAAAATAATGGGATGTGGCAAAAACAGTACTAAAGGGAAATTTATAGTGATAAATTCTTACATTAAAAAGAATAAAGATTTCAAATAAACATTCTAACTTTACACCTCAAGAAACTAGAAAAAAATTTAACAAACAAACCCCAAGTTTGCAGTAGGAGGTTATGAAGATTAGAGCACAAATAAGATAGAAAATAGAAAAATAATAGACAAAATCAAGGAAATTAAGAGTTGAGTTTTCGAAAAGATGAAAAAATGGACAAACTCTTAGGTAAAATAGCAAGAAAAAAAAGAAATAAGACTCAAAATCAGAAATGAAGGAGCGGATATTACAACTGATGTCACAGAAATTTTTTAAGAAGATACTGTGGTGTATATTTATACACCAACACTTTGGATAACCTAGAAGAAATTGATAAATTCCTAGGATGATACAACCTGCCAAGACTGAATCAAGAATAAATAGCCTGAACAGAACAACAACAAATAAAGAGATTAAATCAGTAAACAAAACTTTCTAGCGAAGAAAATCTCAGGACTAGGGGGCTTCACAAATGAATTCTGTTAAACATTTACAGAAGAATTAAACAAGAAAATAAAATTGCAGGCTAATATATCTACAAACATGCATGCAAAAATTTACAGCAAGACATTAACAAACTATATTTGCCGCACATTAAAAGAATCATACACTATGACCAAATGGGATTTATTCCTGGGATACAAGGATGGTTCAAAATACAAAGATCAATTAATGTGGTAGGCCACATTAAGAAGATGAAAGATAAATTTACTTTATGACATTATGATGCAGAAAATGCATTTGACAAAATCAAACACCCTTTCATTATAAAAACTCAATACATTAGGAATAGCAGAAAGCCTGTATGTAAAAAGTCCACAGCTAAAATTATACTCAATGGTGAAATAATGAAAGCCTTTACTTTAAGATCTATAACAATGTAAGGATACTCAGTCTCTGCACTTCCATTCAACTTAGTACTGGAATTCCTAGATGAAGCAATGAGGCAAGGAAAAGAAATAAAGGGCATCCAAATGGGAAAGTAGAAATAAAGTAGCTTCTGTTTGCAAATGCCATGATTGTATACATAGGAAACCATAAAGGTTCCATAAAACTAGTAGAAGAAATAATGAATTCAGTAAAGTTGCAGGACACAAAAACAACACTCAAAAATCAGTTACATTTTTATACATCAAAAACAGACAGTCAGGAAAGGAGATTAGTTAAACAATCCCATTTACAACAGCATCAAAAAGAATAAAATACTTAGGTTTAAAACAAACCAAGGAGGTGAAAGACTTGTACGCTGAAAACTATAAAACATGAAAAAAATTAAAGGAGACACAAAAAATTGAAAGATATTCCATGGATTGAAGAAATTAATACTGTTAAACTATCCCTAATAGTCAAAATTATCTACAGATTCAATGCAATCCTTATCAGAATCTCCAAGTTATTTTTCAAAGAAATAGAAAATAAAAAAATTATATAAGATGAAAAAAATCCAGATAATTAGAAGCAGTTTTTAAAAAGAAGAACAAAGTTTTTCAAAATATAGTACAAAGGTACAGTAACCAGAACAGTATGTTATTGTCATAAAATAGAGACATATAAAGCGATGGATGAAAACAGCTCAAAGATAGACTCATATATGCTGGCTCCAGCATGTCACCGGAGGGGTCACATTTTCATTAGAATTTAAGTATGCATTTTTGAAATTGCATGGTGAATTTGTAGGTAAACATTTCAAGGTGTCAAATTTTCTTGATGCAAATATTGAGAGCCTCACTTTATAGTTTTTTTTTTTTTGCTTTGTGTGTGTGTGTGTCTGTGTTTTAGTCTAAGAAACCAAACATTTGATATGTGAGACTGTTGCTCTAAATAAACAAAATTACACTAGATTATGGTACAAAAGTAAGCTTGATGATCACCTTCTCTGAGAAAATATTTTACAACAGTCATTTAATTTTTCAAAATGATCCTAGGTGTGTGATTCCAGAAACAAGTGCCATTGTTCGCCAGGCTATAATCCTCCAAACTGCCAAACACGTTCCAAAGGATTTTCCATATTTCCTGAGGAAGATATGGGCAAGTATCTGTCTCTTTAAATATCCATTTAATAAAATTCTCAAATTGCTTATCTTCACTACAACAAAGTTCGATTTTGCCACTTACAAGGCAACTGATATTTGTAATGAAAAGGTAACCAGAATTCTCTCAAGGAATGGAAACCAAACATGCCATCTTAATCTTGCTCTCTTTTCTTTATAATTAACTAATCAATTAATTTTTTTATTTCAATAGGTTTTTGAGGAACAGGTGGATTTTGGTAACATGGATAAGTTCTTTAGTGGTGATTTCTGAGATTTTGGTGCAGCCATCACCCAAGCAGTGTATACTGTACCCAATGTGTAGTCTTTTATACCTCACCTACTCCCATCCTTCCCCTCAATACCCCAAAGTCCATTGTATCATTCTTATGCCTTTGTGTCCTCATAGCTTAGCTCCCACTTATGAGTGAGAACATATGATATTTGGTTTTCCATTCTCCAAGTGAAGAGTTACTTCACTTAGAATAATGGTCTCAAACTCCATCCAGGTTGCTGTGAATGCTATTATTTTGTTCCTTTTAATGGCTGAGTAGTATTCCATGGTGTATATATATATCACACTTTCTTTATCCACTCACAGATTGATGGGCATTTGGGCTGGTTCCATATTTTTGCAATTGCAAATTGTGCTGCTATAAACATTTGTGTGAGTATCTTTTTATGTAATGACTTTTATATAATGACTTCCTCTGGGTAGATTTCCAATAGTGGGATTGCTGGATCAAATGGTAGATCTACTTTTGGTTCTTCAAGAAATTGCCATTCTGTTTTTCGTAGTGGTTGTGCTTGTTTACTTTCCCACCAACAACGTAAAAGCGCTCCCCTTTAAGCACATCCATGCCAACATCTATTATTTTTTGATTTTTAAATTACGACCATTCTTGCAGGAGTAAGGTGGTATTGCGTTGTGGTTTTGATTTGCATTTCCCTGATCATTAGTGATGTTGAGCATTTTTTCATGTTTGTTGGCCATTTGTATATCTTCTTTTGAGAGTTTCCTGTTTATGTCCTTAGCCCATTTTTTGATGGAATTCCTTTTTTCCTTGCTGATTTGTTTGAGTTCCTTATAGATTGTGGATATTAGTTCTTTGTCAGATGCATAGTTTGTGAAGATTTTCTCCCACTCTGTGGGTTGTCTGTTTACTCTGCTGATTATATCTTTTGCTTCGCAGAAGCTTTTAAATTTAATTAAGTCCCTTCTATTTATCTTTGTTTTTGTTGCATTTGCTTTTGGGTTCTTGCTCATGAACGCTTTGCCTAAGCCAATGTCTAGAATAGTTTTCTGATGTTATATTCTAGAATTTTTATGGTTTCAGGTCTTAAATTTAAGTCTTTGATCCCTCTTGAGTTGATGTTTGTATAAGGTGAGAGATGAGGATCCAGTTTAATTCTTCTACATATGGCTTGCCAGTTATCCCAGTGTCATTTGTTGAATAGGGTGTCCTTTCCCCATTTTATGTTTTTGTTTGCTTTGTTGAAGATCAGTTGGCTGTACGCACTTGGCTTTATTTCTGGATTCCCTATTCCATTCCATTGGTCTGTGTGTCTATTTTTATCAGTACGATGCTGTTTTGGTGACTATAGCCTTATTGTCTATGGCCATACCAGCCTGAATGTGCCCGATCTTGTCTTGCTCTTTTTTCTAACATTAAAATATCATAATTCAAGCTGAATACCTTTTAAAATTTCTCTTTCCTGATACCATTGACTTTATCTTTTAGAATATTTTCAACCTCTCTTCCTCAGCTTTATGACTGATCCTGTGACCTCAGCTCTAAACAAACGACATTTGCTCTGTGTCTAGTACTGTTACTGTGTTTCTGTTATAGAAGAAACGAAATAGAAGACAAGATTTTACTCTGAAGGAGTTTATCATTTAAATCAGAAAAATCCATCAATTTCTGCTTAGGAGATGACAGAAGTGATGCTGGCATATTATTCTGTTTGTGCCCCACAGCTTCCATTTCTGTCATTAATTCATTTATTGAGTTAGCAAATGTTTATTGAAGTCTTAATATATGCCAGGTTCAGGTGCTGGTCTACACACTGGGGATGTACAGTGAGCAAAATGAAGTTCTTCTCCTCATGGAGTTTAGAGAATATGTTTAGGTCTATGTATCCAGTGATAGCAAGGGACAGAATTAGGATTAGGAATCAATTCTTCTAATTTTTATGCCAGTGCCCTTTTAGTAGTATTGCAATGACCCCATTTATAAACATGATCCCCAAGGCCAAAAGCCAACAATCTACCAAAGAAAAGTAGGATATACACAAATACACTGAATTCCTTTGATAATGCACCTTGTAAGAGTGCATTTTTGGATAAGCATGCAATTACACCATCCCATGTTGTATATCATTGAATTTTTTTGTCCCTACTTAGAGGGTTATAGTGAGATTTTGCTGTAGCTGCTGTGAGACTTGAATACTCTTGAACTTTCTAAAACTTGGTTTCCCTGCTTTTAGAATGAAAGGTTGTAGAGATAGCCCCAAGGATTATGATTACAATTCTATAATGATTTTTTCCATGTTCCTTGAATAACAATACAAATTCAGAACATTTTAATGAATGTGTTGCAACTTGAAAGTAAAAGTAGATAGTTTAATTTTTTTATTTTGATTTTTTTTGTATTTCTGTTTTTAGGTTCAATCATGGAAAGAGCATCTGGGAAGACTGAAAACACCTGGCTTCTAGGTTTCCTCATTGCTCTTCCTATTCTCATTGTAACAACTGCAATAGTTTTGGCAAGGAAACAGTTGAAAAAGTGGTTCACCAAGGAAGAGGAATTCCCAAGTAGCGAGTAAATTGCATTTGTGTTCCGAAGTTAAACATTAGTACCATTTGAATCTAGTTATATGTAAGACAATATCACGAGCAGCAGCAATACTTTACATATCACTGGGATTTTGAGTATTACATCAATATGTCATTTAATTTTATGAGGTAGCTGTGAATACTCGTTTTTAAGACACAAAGATTTGGAAGTGTAGTTTACATAGTTTGCCAAAGTCATTGAACTGTTCGTTGAGAGAGGAAGAAGTCAAATGTGTAATATCTGTTCTTTTCTTATCAAAGGGGATAATCTGTATCATCTACAGCAGAAGTATTTATTAAAAATGCAGATTTCTGGGCCTTACTACAGACTAAATATTTTAATTCACATTGCTGGCTCATATAAGAAATAATTTTAAAAATATTCTTTGGGTTAAATTTTCAGAAGGGAAATTTATAATTTAGATTATTACATTTTTATTTTTCAAGACATAATTCAAACACTAAGACAGAGAACAACGTGACAAACATCCTCTTGCCCACCATGGGAAATAAACAGATGTTAATATTTTTCTTGTTTCTCTTATAAAATAAGCCATTGTATTTGCAGCTGCAATTCCTTCTGGTATGATCCGCTTCCCTCCCTGTAGAGGATGTCTACACTGAATGTTTGTGTATCTTACATGTTTTTAATACACATGGCATTATCCATATCCCATAACCTACCTAGTATTGTTTTATGTATAATTTTAAATAGCTATACTTTCTCTGCAGATGCATTTCTTTTTCAATTTTGGTTTGTTTGTTTTGTCTTTTTTTTTCTTTTTTTGTGAGCAGTCTGCTCAGAGGTGTTTTTATTTTATTAGTAATTTGAAACAGAACTTTTGGTTTCATTGAGGTCTCTATTTCTATTGTTTTTTATATTAAGTTTTGCTCTTTTTCCTCCTTTCTGGTCTTTTTACCTTTGCTCTGTTGTGACTCTGGATTTCTTGATTTTAATGCTTTATTAGTTTTCAACCCTTCTTATTTTCTAAAATAAGAAATACCTTAATAGCAAAAACCTTCTCCATATATATCATTTTCTCTATACTCTCCAGTTTTTAAATGATAGTCGACATTCAGTTAAAAAAATTTGAAAAATCTAGCAGGATTTCTTGTTTAAGTAATGAATCAATTGTAGTCTTTAGTTTTCAATTATATGATTTATTTTCATTGTTTTAAAAATAATTTTCTAATTTTATTAGCTTATTTTGAGAAACTTGTCTATGTGATTCTCTTAAATGTTGGAACAAAAAATGAAGTAAATTTTTATAAATGGGTAAGCTTGATATGTGTCCTCCAATGTTTTTAGGACAAACTTTTAAATTGTGTTGTTTCAAATCATTTTTATACATACTGGGTTTTTTTTCCTGTCTGTTGGATACTTTGTCTTCTGTGAGAGGCAAAGTAAAATTTTCAGTGGGTTGTAGCTTTCCCTCTGATTGTTGAAATTTTCGCTTCAGATATTCTGAGGCAGTGACTAAATGCATAATGTTTATTTTAGTTAAGTTTTCTTGGTGTATTTTCCTTTAATCATTACTAATAATATCTTAAATACAATTTTCACTGTTTTAGATTGCTATATCAACTTTCTCTTTAAAAATGACGTTTACCTGGTACATCTTTTTTCGTTTTTTTCTCAATCTGTCTTTGCATTTAGCTGGTGTCTTATAACAGCCTTTATATGAAATGCACTAATGGAGTTTGTTATGCTCATATGCTTAATGCATGATGACTTATGTTTAGGCTGAAATTTGCCATCCTATTTTTTTCCTATTTACCATGTTTTTTGGTATTTTTTTTCTTTTTCTATAATCTATTTTCTTGGTTTCATTTTTCTTTCTTTTTTGAGACGAAGCTTCGCTCTTGTTGCCCAGGCTGGAGTGCAGAGGCGCAATCTTGGCTCACTGCAACCTTAGCTCCACGGGTTCAAGTGATTCTCCTGCCCCAGCCTCCCCAGAAGCTGGTATTACAGGTGTGCACCACCATGCCTGGCTAATTTTTTGTATTTTTAGTAGAGACGGGGTTTCTCCATGTCAGCAGCTGGTCTCGAATGGTTTCATTTTTCTGTTCTTTTTTTTTTTCTTTAACTCTGGACATTTTTGTATTCTGTTTTTGTCTTAGTGATTTTCTTTACATTTTAGTATTTGTAGTTAATGTTATATAATGTCTAAATTTAATCATTACATATAGTCTTCTTGGAAATAACCCAAGGACTTCAGTCATTTAACTCCTTCCATTTTCAATGTTTGTCATTTGACTTTCAAATTTCTCCCAAATAAGTCAGTGTTATTTTTGTTATTATCATCTTTATGTTTAGTCAGTGAATACTAGGATTTTCCAGTATATTTCCCAGTCTTACTCACCATTCCTTTTCTAAAAATTGTTTTGTTTTGAAATAATTTATGGACAAAAAGTTGCAAAAATTGCACAGGGCTCTCATGTACACTTTGCCTAGCTTTTTCCAATGATAACATCTTACATGAACACTGTATTTCCACAGCCAGTATAATGGTATTGGTACAATACTTTTAATACAACTAAAGATCTTATTCAGATTTGCTAGTGTTTGTATGCATTCATTTATGTGTGTGTATAGTATTACCACATTTTATCATGTGATTTGTTTACCAACACCACAATCATAATTCCTGTTGGAATCCTACTTTTTCATTCTAGGTTCAATTATCTTTTTTCCCTTAGATTTATTGTGATATGATTGACAAATAAAAATTGATGATTTGCCTGATATATGTATATGCTGTAAAATGATTATCACGATTACTGTAATTAACACATCCATCACCTCATATAATTACCTCTTTTTGTGTATGTAGTGAGAACACTTAAGATCTACTCCCTTAGCAAATGTCAAGTTTTTTACATATAAGGTCATGTCATCTGAAAACAGAGACAACTTCTTCCTATTCAATTTGGATTTCCTTTTCTTCTTATTTCTTTTCTAATTCCTGTGGCTAGGCCTTCTAGTACTATGTTGAATAGAAATGGCGAGAGGGGCTTCTTGTTTTATTCTTGATCTTAGACCAAAACTTTTATTGATAGCTTTTCACTGTTAAGTTTAATGTAGCTGTGGGCTTGTAATACATGGCTTTTGTTATGTTGCAGTATATTTCTTCTATGATGAACTGTTGCGAGTTTTAATTAAATATGTTGAATTTTGTTTCCTGTATCTGTTGAGTGTATTTTCAGCCATCCTTGCATCACAAATATAAATCCCACTTGATCATGGTGTATGATTCTTAAAATGTTCTGTTAAAGTCAGTTCACTAGTATTTTGTTGAAGATTTTTACATCTATGTTAATCAAGGATATTGGCCTATTATTTTCTTTTCTTATAATGTCCTTGTCTAACTTTGGTATCAGAGTAATACTGGCCTTATAAAATGTGTTTGAAAGTGTTCCCTACTCTTCAGTTTTTTGGAGGAGTCTGAGAAGGATTAGTATTAATTATGTTATAAAAGTTTGGTAGAATTTACCAGTGAAACCATCTGGTTCTGTTTTTTTCTTTGTCGGGAGATTTTTTTTTAATTGCAAGTTTTATTTTTTCATATATTTTTAAATTTTCCAAATAATAATTGTACATATCCATGGGGCACACAGGGATGTTTCAGTATATATAATGTATAGTGATCAGATCAAGGTAATTAGCAGATATATCATTCAAATATTTATCATTTCTTTGTATTGGGAGGAGTCAGTATCCTCCTTCTAGCTATTTGAAACTATATATTATTGTTAACTATAGTCATCCTACAGTGATATAAAGAATTAGAACTTTTTTCTCATATCTCGCTGTAACTTTGTAGACTTTAACAAATCTTTCCTTATCCCTCCGTCCCCCCTAACCTTCACAGCCTCTAGTATCTTCTATTCTACATTTTACTTCTGAGATCAACTTTTTTTTTAGCTTCCACATATGAGTGAGAACATGCGGTGTTTAACTTTCTGTTCCTGGCTTATTTCACTTAACAACATACTTCAGTTCCATCTGTGTTGTGGTGAATGACAGGATTTTATTTTCGTGGCTAAATGATATTCCATTGTGTATCTACACCACATTTTCTTTATCCATCTATTGTTGGAAACAGGTTGATTCCGTATCTTGACTATTATAAATAGTGCTGCAGTAGACATGGTGGTGCAAATGTCTCTTCGATACAATGGTTTCCTTTCCTTTGGATAAATACCCAGTGGTGGGATTTCTCGTTCATATGGTAGTTGCTTTTGTTGTTTTTTGAGGAGCTGCCCTGCTGTTCTGCATAGTGGCTATCCTAGTTTACATTCCCATAAACAGTGTCCCTTTTCTCTGCATTCTTGCCAGCATTTTTTATTTTTTTTTTGTCTTTTTGATAAAAGCCATACTAACTGGTGTGAGAGATTACCTCATTGTGGTTTTGATTTGCATTTCTATGATTATTAGTGATGTTGAACATTTTTTCTCATATTTGTTGGCCATTTGTGTGTCTCCTTTTGAGAAATGTCTGTTCAGTTTATCTGCCCATTTTTAAATCTAATTGTTTGCTTTTTTCCTGTTGAGATATTTGAAATCATTGTATAGTCTTGGTATTAATCCAGCAGTTTTCAAATATATTCTCATGTTCTGTAGGTTGTCTTTTCACTATGCTGTTTCTTTTGCTGTGCAGACACTTTTTAATTTGATATAATCCCATTTGTTTATTTTTGCTTTTGTCACCTGTGCTTTTGAAGTCTTATTTATAAAATCTTTTCCCAGACCAATGTCCTGATCATTTCCCCTATATTTTCTTCTATGAGTTTCATTATTTTGGATTTTATATGTAGGCCTTTGATCCATTATGAGTTGTTGCTTTTTTTTCTGGTATAGACTGAGAGGTAGGGGTCCAGTTTCATTCCTATGCATGTGGATATCCAGTTTTCCCCAGGGCTATTTAATGAAGAGACTGCCCTTTCTCCAATGAATATTCTTGGCACCTTGTCAAAATTCAATTGGCTGTAGATATGTGGATTCACTTCTGGGTACTCTATTCTGTTCCATTAGTCTAAGTGTCTGTTTTCATGCCAGTATCATGCTGTTTTGGCTTCTCAGCTTTGTGGTATATTTTGAGTCTGGTAGTACAATTCTTCCAGCTTTACTCTTTTTTCTCAGGATTGTTTGGCTATTCAGGGCCTTTTGTAGTTGGGAGTTTTTGATTATTCCTGCAATCTTCTACTTCTTATTTGATATGTTCAGATGTTCCCCTCCCTTCCTACCTCCCTCCTTCTCTCCATCCCTCCCTCCCTCTTTCTCTCTTCCCCTTTTTCTCCCTCTCTCTCTTTCACTCCCTCTCTCTACTTCTCTCTTTCTTTCCTTCCATCCTTTCTTTTTCTCTTGCTCTGTCGCCCAGGCTGGAGTGCAGTAGTGTGTTTTAGGCTCACTGCAACCTCCCCTTCCCAGGTTCAAGTGATTCTCGGGCCTCAGCCTCCAGAGTAGCTGGGACAACAGGTGCGCCCCACCATGCCTGGCTATTTTTTTTTAAATTTTTAATACAGATGGGGTTTCACCATGTTGGCTAGGCTGGTCTCAAATTCCTGGCCTCAAGTGATCTGCCCACCTTGGCTTTGCAAAGTGCTGGGATTATAGGTGTGAGGCACCAGGCTTGGTTAGGTGTTCTGTTTACGATTCAGTCTTGATATGTTGTATCTTTCTTGGAATTTATCCATTTCTCCTATTTATTCAGTTTGCATATATTTGCTGTAGGTTCCATTTTATTCTGGAGGAAGTACATTACAGTGATGTTCTACATGTAATAATCTGTTTGATGTTTATTACTGATTTTTTTTGTTTTATGTTCAATATTAATTATAGGTTATATGGGTATGGAACTTTAGGTGAACAGTTATTTTTGTAAGCCTTTTAAGGATATGCCTTTAAATTTTAGCATGTACTGTTTATGGGATGTCTGCTATCAGTCTAATCAATTCATTTTTTATCTTTATACTTAAACTTTATTTTTCTATAAGTTATGAAAATTTTCAGCCCTTATCTCTGCAATAATTGACTTCCCCATTCTGCCTTTTTTTCTCCTTCTGAACTTCCTGTACTTTAGTGTCCCCATTCTAGCCTCCATGGTTGTGGTGGTGGTTGTTCTCTATTTCCTCCTTTTTCTTCATCTTCTTTTCTTCCTTTTCATTGTTTTTCTTTTGCGATTGGAATAGGGCTTTTAAAAACTGGGGTATAATTTACATATCATGAAATTCATTATTTTTTAGTGCATGCAGTGTTAAGAGTTTAGCAAATATATACACATACCACTAGCTCAATAAAATATAGAGCAGTTCTGTCATCCAAAAAATTTTGTCTCACCCCACTCCAGTTCGGGGCACTAGTGGATCTGTTTTCTGTGCCTACAGTTTTGCCCATCAGAACTTTGTATAAATGGATTAATACATTATGCGGTCTTTCCAGTCTGGTTTCTATACCATAGCTAATATATTTGAAATCCAACCATGTTATTATGTGTATCAATAGTTTGCTCTCTTTTAAATATATTGTTTTATTGATATATAGTTGATATACAATAATTTGCACATATTTTCAGTGTATAATTTGATGTTTTGATAATTTGAAAAGTAACACCCATTAAACCATCGACATAATCAAGATGATAAAGGTATCTGTAGCCCTCAAGAAATTTCTTATTTCCCTTTGTAATCCCCTTCCTTAGCCTTTTCCTCCCATTTCCTGTCTATCCCCAGATTACCACTTTGTTTTTCTTTTTCAAATTTTAATTTAGGTTCAGGGGGTACATGTGCATGTTTTTTACAGGGTTAAATTGTGTGTCACTGGGGTTTGGTATATAAATGATTTCATCCCCCAGGTAATGAGCATAATACTTGTAACTGATCTGTGTAAGGTTTTAGTTTCTTCATGGTTCAGTCATGGTAGGTTGTGTGTTTCTATGTATTCGTCTGTTTCTTCTAGGTTTTCTAGTTTGTGTGTATAGAGGTGTTTGTAATTTCTGAAGATTTTTAAAAATTTCTGTGGGGTCAGAGGTAATGTCACTTTGGTCATTTCTTAGTGTGTTTATTTGGATCATCTCTTTTTAAATTAATCTAGCTAGTGGTCTATCAATCTTATTTGTTCCTTAAAAAAGAAGCTTTCAGTTTTATTGATCTTTTCTCTGGATTATTTTGTCTCAGTTTCATTCAGTTCAGTTTGGATTTTGCTATTTATTTTCTTCTAGCTTCGGGGTTGGTTTGCTCTTGTTTTCCTAGGTCTTCTAGGTGTGATGTTAGGTTGTTAACCTGAGATCTTTCTAACTTTTTGATGTATGCATTTAGCACTATAAAGTTTCCTCTTAACACTACTTTAGCTGTGTCCCGGAGTTTCTGTTATGTTATATGTTTGTTTATATTAGTTTCAAAGAATTTTTTTATTTCTGCCTTAATTTCATTATTTACCAAAAAGTCATTCAGGAGCAGGTTAATTTCTACGTGATTGTATGGTTTTGAAATTTCTTGGCATTGATTTCTGTTTTTATTGCACTGTGGTCTGAGAGTGTGTTTGGTATGATTTAAGTTTTTAAGAATTTTTTGAGAAGTGCTTTATGACTGAGCATGTGGTCTTTCTTTGAGTATGTGCTATGTCCTGATGTGAAGAATTTATATTGTGGTGCTGTTGGGTGGAGTATTTTGTAGATGTCTGTTAGGTCTATTTGGTCAAGTGCCGCGTTTAGGTCCCAAATACCTTTGTTAGTTTTCTGCCTCAATGATCTGCATAACACTTGCAGGGGGTGTTAAAGTCTCCCACTGAAATAGTCTCCCACACGATTATTGTGTGGTTCTCAACATCTCTTCGTAGGTCTCTAGGAACCTGTTTTATGAATCCAGGTGTTACACTGTTGGGCCCATATATATTTAGGATCATTAAGTCTTGTTGAATTGAACCCTTTATCACTATGTAATGCTCTTCTTTGTCCTTTTTTATTGTTGTTGGTTTAAAGTTTGTTTTATCTTAAATAAGAAAGCAACTTCTGCTCTTTTTTATACTTTGTTTGCTTGATGGATCTTTCTCCTTCCCTTTACTTTAAGCTTATGAGTGTCACTGCAGGTGAGATGGTCTTTTGAAGACAGCATGTAGTTGGATCTTGCTTCTTTATACACTTTGCCACTCTGTGTCTTTAAGTGGGGCATTTATCCCATTTACATTCAACATTAATATTGTTATGTGCAGATTTGATCCTGTCATCATGTGTTAGCTGGTTGTTATGTAGATTTGATTATATATTTGCTTTATAGTGTCAGGGGGCTATGCGTGTAAGTATAATTTGTGGTGGCAGGTAGCTGGTTGTTATATAGATTTGATTATATATTTGCTTTATAGTGTCAGGGCTATGCATGTAAGTATGATTTTGTGGTGGCAGGTAGCTGGTTGTTATATAGATTTGATTACATATTTGCTTTATAGTGTCGGGGGCCTATGTATGTAAGTATGGTTTTGTGGTGGCAGGTAATGGTCTTCCCTTTCCATGTTTTGCTTTCCCTTAAGGACCTGTTATAAGGTAGGTATGGTGGTAACAAATTCCCTTAGCATTGGCTTGTTTGAAAAAGATTTTATTTTTCCTCTGCTTATAAAGCTTAGTTTGGCTGGATATACAGTTTTTGGTTGAAATTTCTTTTCTTTAAGGATGCTGAATATAGGTCCCCAATCTCTTCTGACTTGTAAGGTTTCTGCAGAAAATTCTGCTGTTAGCCTGTTGGGGTTCCCTTTGTAGGTGACCTGCCCCTTCTCCCAAGCTGCCTTTAAGATTTATTCTTTCACATTGCCTTTGGAGAATCTGATGACTATGTGTCTTGGGGATGGTCATCTTGTATGGTATCTCACAGAGGTTCCCTGAATATCCTGAATTTGCATGTCAACATCTCTAGTGAGGTTGGGAAAATTTTTGTGGAAATATCCTCCAATATGTTTTCCAATTTGCTTGCTTTCTCTTCGTCTCTTTCAGGAATGCCAGCGAGTCCCAGGTCTGGTCACTATGTAATCACATGTTACTCTGATATTTTGTTCATTTAAAAAATTATTTTTCCTTTTTTCTAGTCTGCCTGTGTTGTTTCAAAGAAATGGTCTTCAAGCTCTGAGATTCTTTCCTCAGCATGGTCTATTCTGTTATAATGCTTTCAATTGCTTTATGAAATTCCTGTAGTGAGTTTTTCATTTCCAGAAGTTCAGTTTATTTTTCTCTTAAAATGGCTATGTCATCTTTTAACTCTTGGACCATGTTGCTGTGTTCCTTGGCTTGAGTTTCTACCTTCTGTATGTCGATGAGCTTCCTTGCCATCCAGAATTAGTATTATATGTCTGTCATTATAGCCATTTCAGTCTGGGTTAAGAACAATAGCTGGAGAGCTATTGTGGTTGTTTGGTGTTAAGAAGACACTGTGTCTTTTTGAGTTGTCAGAGTTCTTGCATTGATTCTTTCTCATTTGTATGGGCTGATGTTCCCTTAATCTTTGAAATTGCTGTCTTTTGTATGGAGCTTTCTGCTTTTACATTCTCTGATACCTTAAGGGTTTCACTGTGGTATAAGTTAGGCTTAGGCAATTGGCTTCATTTCTGGATGCTTTCAGGGGGTCAAGGCTCAAATTAGCCTTCCTGGGGTATGTGCTCTATCCCTGGGGGGTTGGGACCCGGCCTGTGTCTTTGTTCTCTGTCCCCTTAATGTTAAACCCCTGCTGCACTGGAGAGGCCAAGGTGATCCCAGTCTGCTGGCAACAACCCTCCAATGGGGGCTGCCAGCAAAAGCACTGGGGTGGGCCAGTGGTGGGTCCATGTATATGTGTATGCAGGCAGGGTAAGTGGGGGTTCCCCCATTTGTGCATGCAGGCAGGGTGGTGAGGGTTCTGTGTGCCCATGCGCACTGGTAAGGGGGTGGAGAGAGGCTGTGCTGGTGGGGAAAGGCTGCAGGCTGGTATCCAAGACTACTACTAATCTGCTTCTGTCACTACAGTTTACAGTTCCTTTTCTAGAATTTTATATAAATGAAATCATATCATATGATTATATGTACTTTGTCTGGATTATTTACATCACCATAATTATTTTGATATTTATACATGCTTTTGTGTGTGTCAATAGTTTGTTCCTTTTTATTGCTGAGAACTACTCAGCTGTATGAATATACCTTAATTTTTTAAAATCTGTTTATCTGTTGATGAATATTTGGGTTATTTCCAGTTTATAGGTGTTATAAATGAAGCTGTTGTGAACCGCTGGAAACAAATGCTCAGTGCCACAAAGAAGAACCAGCACTGAGACAAAGGATCTCTCAGCAAGGCAAATTTACTTCTGCAGAAGGGTGCTTCTCATAGTTCTGGTTGCCATGAGAGCACCCCGAACAGAGGAAAGCAGGGGTTTTTATTTCTAACGCAGCTTGTCCCTGCTACTGTGTCATGCCTTCATTGGCTGGAGTTGGACTGCACAATCTAAGCTGAACCAGGTTGACTAACTTGAAAAGTGCAGGAATGTGGTTACACTGGTGGGAAGGTGGGAAGATCAGTTTCGGCAGGAGTAGCCACTGCAATGGGAGAGGTAATTTACAGAGTGGGTAGCAGATGTGGATTGTGGGCTCTATAGATAAAGACTGGCAGGAAGGTTGTTTACCAGGGCAGGCAGACACAGTGAGTAAAGAAGTCTGGCTTTGAAAGCAGGGTACAAAGGACAAGCAAACTTAAGCAAACTAAATCTTTGAAGAAGAATTTCTTACTGTATTTAACATGAACATTCAGGTACAAGTCTCTATGTGAATATATGCTTTCCTTCTCTTGGTTAATACCCAGGAATAGAATAATTGGGTAATAAAGTAAGTGTATGTTTAAATTCTAAAGAAAGAGCTATGTTTTCCAAAGTGGTTTTGTCATCTTGTATTCTAGCCACCAGTGTATGAGAGTTGTAGTTTCTCCACATTCTTGTCAATATGTGGTCTCATTTTTTTTTTAACTTTACCAATTCTGATATTGTGTAGTGGTATCTTATTATAATTTTAATTTGAATTTCTCTAATGGTTAATCATGTTGACAATTTTTCATATGGTTATTTGCCATCTGTATACCTTCTCTGGAGAAATGTCTATTCAAATTATGGGTTATTTTCCTTTTTATCATATTTTTCAAATCTTTTGATCATTTTTGAGATGGATTTGTTGTATTTCGAATGTTCTGAATATAAGTCCATCATTATATATGTAATCTGCAAACATGTTATCTCAGTGTAAGGCTTGTCTTTTAATACTTTTAGCAATCTTTAGAGAAAATGTTTTAAATGTTTAATAAAACCAGTGTATCAATTTCTTTTTTTATAGATCATAATTTTGGTGCTGTAGCTAAGAAATAATTGCCTAACCCAAGTTCACAGATTTTCTCCTATGATTTCTTCTAAAAGTTTCAAAGTTTTAGGTTTTGCCTTTAGATCTATATCTAATTTGAATTAATTTTTATATATGTTAAGAAGTATGGAAATAGTATATTTTGTACAAAAATTTTTAATTATTCTTACACCATTGATTTTAAACTTTGTTAAGTAGGATCAGAATAGTCACCCATAAAAAGACAGTACCATTCTGAGTAACTCTATACATCTTACTCTGAATTACCATATATTCAACTCAGGTAGTGGGAACTCAAACTATTCCTGTCCTTCTGTGAGCACAAGAAATTATTCCCTTTGTTCATTTTGGATAAATGGTTTTACTCTGGCTCAGGCAGTTCCCTCACTGGCAAGCATTCATCAGTACTCTGCAGAAGATGCAAGCGGCGGGGAAGGGGGTCTTCCGCCAATCTCAGGATTCCTTCTAAGCATTTTATTTTTTTCTGTGGTGTTCTGCCCTGTGAACCCTAGCTGCCTTGCCCTTCCTAGGTCCCCAATTCTATCACCTCAACTCAGAGAGACTACTGGGATTTGCCTCAGTTTCCGTCATTGCATTACAGCCTGAAAACTCTCTCTAGGCAGTAAGAAGAGTCAATCATAGAGCTCACCTTGTTTCCTTCTCTCAAAGTTCAGTGTACTGCACTGTCTAGTAGCCAAAGTGTGAAATCAATTGTTTCATACATTTTGTCTGTATTTTTAGACATTCTGGCAGGAGGGTAAATTTAGTCTTACCCCATCTTGGCCAGAATTAGAAGTATGCTTTTAGTATTTGCAACTTTCACATATTTTTAATCTCTGCATCTCACATTCTGATTAATTTTCTTAGTTTACTCTTTCATTGCTCTAATTTTTCTTTTCTTTCTGTCCTGTTTTAGACTTATGGATTCTATTCCTGCAAAGATCTCTATGAGGAGTCTAAATATTCTCAGATTAAAGTGTTTTTAAAGCAAATCATTTGTAGCTCTTGCTGCGTGAATTCATGTTTTAGTGTAGTGTTGACATTAACTCTTAGTGGTTTGTAATGGTAGACTCGTTTATCTTCAGTGTCTTTGATGTTTCCCATGAGAATTCTGTGTGTGCTGTGTTATAGAGACATATATATAGGTTGTTGTATTAGTCCGTTTTCATACTGCTGTACAGAACTGCCCAAGACTGGGTAATTTATAAAGGAAAGAGGTTTAATTGACTCACAGTTTAGCATGGCTGGGAAGGCCTCAGGGAACCTGCAATCATGGCAGAAGGTAAAGGGGAAGCAAGGCACCTTCTTCACAAGGCAGCAGGAGGGAGAAGTGCTGAGCGGAGGGGGAAGAACCTCTTATAAAACCATCAGATCTCGTGAGAACTCACTCACTATCACGAGAAAGGCATGGGGGAAACCACTACCATGATTCAGTTACTTCCACCTGGTCTCTCTCTTGACACATGGGGATTATGGGGATTACAATTTAACATGAGATTTGGGTGGGGACACGAACCCTCACCATACCAGTTGTTTAATTTTTCCTTTCTTAAAGAAAAAATCTTTTTAAAAATTTGCCATGCATGGTGTTCAAGAATTTGTGGGAGTGTGAACTGGGGTCCTGAAACTGCACTTTTATGATACTTGGGAGTCCTACTTCTCTTCTCGATGCATTTTTCTCTCTATTTATGCATATTTCCCTCTTGTATTCCAAAAGCCACTGGTCAGAAATTTTATTATTCCTATTTCATGGGTGAAATGGCTCCTTCTGGCTCCTGGTTTAGTTAAAGAGTTCACTTACAGCATCTCTGCATCCGAAGGCCTGGGGCTTCAGCTCCTTCTAAGGCAGTGCTACTAAATCTCTGGCCTCAGAGGTAGTCTTTTCTTTAAAAATGAATAAAAAACCAAAAGTTGGATTATGAAGGTCAGAATCAGACATTCAAGGTCAGATCTAGATTCTGTGTTTAGAAGGGATCAGAAAAAGCAAATTTGGGTGTTTTTGACACTCTCCTCATTGCAGGATTTGAAATGTGCCCTTCTTATGGATGAGGTATATGGGTAAATAAAAATGTTATTTATTTGCATCTGTGTTCATTGACCTTTGGACAATATTTTATTTTTTAATAATTAGTCTTATAAGGATATAATACTGATTATAAAATGGACTGATTTTAATTCATGAAGTTGGCAAGTTTTCTAAGTACTAACATGAGACATTTTCATTTTTTTTTTAGATCTAAATCGGAAGGTAGCACACAGACATATGCCAGCCAGTAAGTAGGTTAGAAGGTGTTTTTAAGATATATGTTGAAAATTAAGAATTAATTGATAATTCACAATTTATTTCCAAATTTTTTTTGAACATCAATTGGTAAAGCAATGCACTGAAATCCAGACTGCTAATATATAGTCTAATTTAGTTTCTAATAAATTAGTCCTTTCTTCATTTAGTAAATGTTTACTGGAAGTCTCTTCTGAGGAAACAAGGAATAAAATAGCTGATTCTAAAATGAGATAGGACATGTATAATTAGTAAAGAAAAAGAATATATAGTGCTTAGAAGTTACCCAGCTTGTGTTATACAGCCACGTGCTGTATAATAATGTTTTGGTAAATGATAAACCACATGTATGATGGCGGTTCCATAAGATTATAATGAAGGTGAAAAATTCCTGTAGCCTAGTGATGTCGTAGCCATCACAACATCAGAGAGCGATGCATTACTCACTTGTTTGTGGTGATGCTGGTGTAAGCAAACCTACTGCACAAAGCAACATATACAGAATTCTCATGAGACAATCGATGCTACTTAACCTTACAAAAAAAAAAAAAAAAAAAGCCACTAAAGGTGGTAATGCCAGCAGCCAAAGCAATCTAAAGAAATACAGGTAATTGAAAAACCTCAAAAAAAAATGCTTAGGATCTGCATAGAGGTTAAAAAACAAATAGAATCCATTAAACAAGAAATAAAGGAGCTGAAAAAAGATTTTCTTATTTTTAAATTGTTTAGGGAAATCACTGAGAATACAACATAAACAGAATAATAACATATAAAAGACCAGTTAAGAAACAAAAGAATTCAGAGACAGAAAATTTAGACTGGGGAAGAGTCAATATTTGAAGAAATAAGGTCTTGGGCTTTTACAAAATTGAAGATAGTTAAGTGTCTTGACACTGAAAGAGAACATGGAGTCCAGTTCACAGACTGTTAGAAGATAGCGAGAACTGAAGCTACGGTTAAAAAATATGAATAGGGGCTGTGTGTGTTGGGTCATGCCTGTAATCCCAGCACTTTGGGAGGCTGAGGTGTGAGGAGCACCTGAAAAATTAAAAATTAAAAAATTAGCCAGGCATGGTGGCATGAGCCTGTGGTCCCAGCTACCTGGGAGGCTGAGGTGGGAGGATTGCTTTAGCTTAGGAGTTCAAGACTGCAGTAAGCCATGATAGCCAGTAAGCTCCAGAAAAAGAAAAAAGAAAGAAAGAAAGAAAGAAAAAGAAATAAAAGAAACATAAGTAGGATGAATAGGGACAAAATGCAATTTATTGATGATTAAAAGAACAGAACAATTAGGTCAATATAATTAGCTCTCCCCAACCCATAATTAGTGTAGAAATTTATACATCTAGATTCATGACTTCTGTCACAATCTATAAAATTCCATCCATTTGTTTGTTTACCCAAGCAGTACACTAATTCAGTCATGAGTTGCACAAGGATACATTCTGAGAAATGCACTGTTAGGTGATTGTGTTATTGTGTGAACATCACAGAGTGTACTTACAAAAACCTAGATCATATAGCCTACAATATACCTAGGTTATATCTTATAACCTTATATATATAAGCCTGTACAGCATGTTATGGTATGGAATACTGTAAGCAACTATAACTGATTAAGTATTTACATATTGAAACATAGAAAAGGTACTGTAAAAATATGATATAAAAGATAAAAAATGATATGTCTGTATAGGGCACTTACAATGAATGGAACTTGCAGGACTGGAAGTTGCTCCGGGTGAGTCAGTGAGTGAGTGGTGAGTGAATGTGCAGGCCTAGGGAGTTACTGAGTCCTACTTTGAACTGTATAAACACTGTGCACTTAGGCTACACTGAATTTACTTAAAAATTTATTTCTTCAATAATAAATTCACCTTACGTTTTACTATAACTTTTCAAATTGATACACTTTTTAATTTTATAAAACTTTTTGACTCTTGTAATAACACTTAGCTCAAAAACAAACACATTGTACAAATTTCTTTCTTTATATCTTTATCGGCTTTTTTGTCTTAATTTTGTTTTTCTTTTTAAAATTTTTGGTAAAAACTAAGACACAAACACATTAGCCTTGGCCTATGCAGGGTCAAGACAGCCAATATCACTGTCTTCCATCTCCACATCTTGTCCTGCTGGGAGGTCTTCAGAAGCAATGACATACCCGGAGCTGTCATCGGCCAGGATAACAATGCCACCTTCTGGATACGTCTTGAAGGACCTGCTTGAGGTTGTTTCACAGTTAACTTTTTTTTTCTTTAAATAAGCAAAAGGAGTACACTCTAAAATAATGATAAAAAGGACACTATAGGCCTGGTGCGGTGGCTTACTCCTGTAATCCCAGCACTTTGGGAGGCTGAGGCGGGCAGATCACCTGAGGTCAGGAGTTCGAAACTAGCCTTGCCAACATGGTGAAACTCCGTCTCTACTAAAAATACAAAAATAAATAAATAAATAAATAAAATTAGCCAGGCATGGTGGCACGTGCCTGTAATCCCAGCTACTCAGGAGGCTGAGGCAGGAGAATTGCTGGAGCCCAGGATACAGAGGTTGCAGTGAGACGAGATCTCAACATTGCACTCCAGCCTGGGAGACAGAATGAGATTCCACCTCAAAAAACAAACAAACAAACAAAAGGATAGGATAGTAAACACATAAGCCAAAACCAGTTAGTATTATCATTATCATGTATTTTGTACTGTACATAATTGTATGTGATGTACTTTCATATGACTGGCAGCACTGTAGGTTTAGATACTTCTGAAGTCATTCAGCCTCAGCTCCTGTTTACCCTGTGAGCTCTAAGTTTTATCGTTTTTATTGGCAACAGGAGAAGTCTTTCCTTGCTGTGAGCCTCAGTTGTGTATCAAATGTTTGTTTGTGTGATTTTTTTTTTTTCAGCACTCCTCTATGCGAGGAATGGAAAGGGAAAATTGTTTTGCCAGCTCACTCTGCTAGATTGCCTGGGAGGCAGTATAGGTTTTAATTTACAAAATATTGTCTTTTTTTAAACAATGAATAAAAAACCAAAGGTTGGGGTATGAAGGTGAGAATCAATCAAAGTCAAACCTATGTTCTATGTTTAGAAATAGCTAATCTGTGTTTTTTCTGAACAGATCTGTATTCTATGTTCAGAAAAAGCAAATCTGTGTTTTTTGGATACTCTCCTCATTGCAGGATTTGAAATGTGCCCTTCTTATGGATGAGGTATATGGGTAAATGAAAATGTTATTTATTTGCATCTATGTTCAGTGACCCTTGGACATCATTTTATTTATTAGTAATTAGTCTTTTAAAGAGATAATACTAATTATAAAATGGCCTGATTTTCATTCATGAAGTTGGCAAGTTTTCTTAGTACTAACTTGAGATATTGCTTTCAATTTTTTTTTAGATCCAGCTCAGAAGGCAGCACTCAGACATATGCCAGCCAGTAAGTAGGTTAGAAGATGTTTTTAAGATACATGCTGAAAATTAAGAATTTATTGATAATTCACAATTTATTTCTAAATATTTTTGAACAACGTCAATTGGTAAAGTAATGCACTAAACTCTAGACTGCTAACATACAGTCGAATTTAGTTTCTAATAAATTAGTCATTTCTTTATTTAATAAATGTTTACTGGAGATCTCTTCTGAGGAAACAAGGAATAAAATAGCTGATTCTAAAATGAGATAGGACAAGTATAATTAGTAAAGAAAAAGAATGTATAGTGCCTAGAAGTTACCCAGCTGGTGTTACACAGAGAACCATGTGCTTCATAACAGTGTTTTTGTAAATGAGAAACCACATGTATGATGGTGGTTTCACAAGATTATAATGAAGGTGAAAATTCCTACAGCCTAGTGATGTTGCATTGCTCACTTGTTTGTGGTGATGCTGGGGTAAACAAACCTACTGTGCTTTGCAGAAGACTCCTTGTGGAGGTTATGTTTTACCCTCCGGTGTGATAATTTTTCACATTAACTGTTACACTGGAATTCACGGGAAGCATGGAGTGGTGTCCTTATCCTATACGTGTAAAGAATTAAGGCTCCTTTTCTCTGTGTGATGATTTTTCCATCCAAATTCCTAAGCCGATTTAAGTGCTCAGGGTTCCCGTGCCTCCTGGTGTTCATTTTTCATCTCTACTTCTGAAGCAGTTTCCCTGATGCATCTCTGTGTCTAGTGGCCCCAGCTTTTACTATCCCAATTTCATGGGTGGTAGAGCCTTTCAGGGCTTCCAGGTTTAGCAAAGGAGGTCAGCTTCATCTTTCTAGGAAGTCTCAACTCTTGATAAGCTGATGTGGCTTATGAAACTGACTTATGTACCCCCAAAGTCATTCAGATTTAGTTTGTATTTACCTTTCGCATTTTCAGTTCTCTCTCTCTCTTTTACTATCACTAGAAATGGCCTTTTCTTTCATAAAGTTTTAGTAAATAGTACGTGTTGTTTTTGCACTATTTCTGTATGTGTGGGATAGGAGGGGAAATTACCACACCTCCCCATCAGTTCAGTCTTCTTGACATTAGTGTGGATTTTGAATCACAACCTACAGCAATGTATTTATCAATGGATAGACTCTAAAGGCCAGAATCAGGCATTTAAAATAAAGCATATATTCTGTGCTAGAAAGTGAAAGGAGAAAAACAAATCAGTTTTCTTGTTCCTCTGCTTAGTTGAAGATTTGAAATTTAAACTTTTTATGGACATTGTATATGAATAAATAAAAACTTTACTTGTTTGCATATGCTAATTTAGTAGTCTTTTGAAATTATTCTTCAGTGGTGATTCTTGGAAGAGAAGAATTAACACAGGTTATAAAATGATCCGACATTCATTCATTATGGAGGCACATTTGTGTTTGGTATTAACGTGGAAGCATTACTTTTTTGCTATCTTTTAGAACCAGATCAGGAAGCAGCAGTCAAGCTGATACTAGCAAGTAAGTGAATTAGGAGGCATTTTTTTAATATAATAAGTATATGTTAAAAATTGAGATGAGACTGGCAGCCAAGATGGCTGAATAGGAACAGCTCCGGTCTACAGCTTCCAGCGTGAGCGACGCAGAAGACGGGTGATTTCTGCATTTCCATCTGAGGTACCGGGTTCATCTCACTAGGGAGGGCCAGACAGTGGGCACAGGACAGTGGGTGCAGCGCACCATGCGCGAGCCGAAGCAGGACGAGGCATTGCATCACTCGGGAAGCGCAAGGGGTCAGGGAGTTCCCTTTCCTAGTCAAAGAAAGGGGTGACAGATGGCACCTGGAAAATCGGGTCACTCCCACCCAAATACTGCGCTTTTCTGACGGGCTTAAAAAACGGCACACCAGGAGATTATATCTCGCACCTGCCTAGGAGGGTCCTACGCCCACGGAGTCTTGCTGATTGCTAGCACAGCAGTCTGAGATCAAACTGCAAGGCGGCAGCGAGGCTTGGGGAGGGGCGCCCACCATTGCCCAGGCTTGCTTAGGTAAATAAAGCAGCCGGGAAGCTGGAACTGGGTGGAGCCCACCATAGCTCAAGGAGGCCTGCCTGCCTCTGTAGGCTCCACCTCTAGGGGCAGGGCACAGACAAACAAAAAGACAGCAGTAACCTCTGCAGACTTAAATGTCCCTGTCTGACAGCTTTGAAGAGAGCAGTGGTTCTCCCAGCATGCAGCTGGAGATCTGAGAACGGGCAGACTGCCTCCTCAATTGGGTCCCTGACCCCTGACCCCTGAGCAGCCTAACTGGGAGGCACCCCCCAGTAGGGGCAGACTGACACCTTACACGGCTGGGTACTCCTCTGAGACAAAACTTCCAGAGGAACGATCAGACAGCAGCATTTGCGGTTCATGAAAATCCGCTATTCTGCAGACACCGCTGCTGATACCCAGGAAAACAGGGTCGGGAGTGGACCTCTAGCAAACTCCAACAGACCTGCAGCTGAGGGTCCTGTCTGTTAGAAGGAAAACTAACAAACAGAAAGGACATCCACACCAAAAACCCAGCTGTACATCACCATCATCAAAGACCAAAAGTGGATAAAACCACAAAGATGGGGAAAAAACAGCAGAAAAACTGGAAACTCTAAAAATAAGAGCACCTCTCCTCCTCCAAAGGAATGCAGCTCCTCACTAGCAATGGAACAAAGCTGGATGGAGAATGACTTTGACGAGTTCAGAGAAGAAGGCTTCAGATGATCAAACTACTCCGAGCTATGGGAGGAAATTCAAACCAAAGGTAAAGAGGTTAAAAAGTTTGAAAAAACTTTAGACGAATGTATAACTAGAATAACCAAAACGGAGAAGTGCTTAAAGGAGCTGATGGAGCTGAAAGCCAAGGCTCGAGAACTACGTGAAGAATGCAGAAGCCTCAGGAGCTGATGCGATCAACTGGAAGAAAGGGTTTCAGTGATGGAAGATGAAATGAATGAAATGAAGCGAGAAGGGCAGTTTAGAGAAAAGAGAATAAAAAGAAGCGAACAAAGCCTCCAAGAAATATGGGACTATGTGAAAAGACCAAATCTACGTCTGATTGGTGTACCTGAACGTGACGGGGAGAATGGAACCAAGTTGGAAAACACTCTGCAGGATATTATCCAGGACAACTTCCCCAATCTAGCAAGGCAGGCCAACATTCAGATTCAGGAAATACAGAGAACGCCACAAAGATACTCCTCGAGAAGAGCAACTCCAAGACACATAATTGTCAAATTCACCAAAGTTGAAACGAAGGAAAAAATGTTAAGTTCAGCCAGAGAGAAAGGTCAGGTTACCCACAAAGGGAAGGCCATCAGACTAACAGCGGATCTCTCGGCAGAAACTCTACAAGCCAGAAGAGAGTGGGGGCCAATATTCAACATTCTTAAAGAAAAGAATTTTCAACCCAGAATTTCATATCCAGCTAAACTAAGCTTCATAAGTGAAGGAGAAATAAAATACTTTACAGACAAGCAAATGCTGAGAGATTTTGTCACCACCAGGCCTGCCCTAAAAGAGCTCCTGAAGGAAACACTAAACATGGAAAGGAACAAGCGGTACCAGCCACTGCAAAATCATGCCAAATTATAAAGACCATCGAGACTAGGAAGAAACTGCATCAACTAACAAGCAAAATAACCAGCTAGCATCATAATGACAGGATCAAATTCACACATAACAATATTAACTTTAAAGGTAAATGGACTAAATGCTCCAATTAAAAGACACAGACTGGCAAATTGGATAAAGAGTCAAGACCCATCAGTGTGCTGTATTCAGGAAACCCATCTCACGTGCAGAGACACACATAGGCTCAAAATTAAAGGATGGAGGAAGATCTACCAAGCAAATGGAAAACAAAAAAAGGCAGGGGTTGCAATCCTAGTCTCTGATAAAACAGCCTTTAAACCAACAAAGATCAAAAGGGACAAAGAAGGCCATTACATAATGGTAAAGGGATCAATTCAACAAGAAGAGCTAACTATCCTAAATATATATGCACCCAATACAGGAGCACCCAGATTCATAAAGCAAGTCCTGAGTGACCTACAAAGAGACTTAGACTCCCACACAATAATAATGGGAGACTTTAACACCCCACTGTCAACATTAGACAGATCAACGAGACAGAAAGTTAACAAGGATACCCAGGAATTGAACTCAGTTCTGCACCAAGCAGACCTAATAGACATCTTCAGAACTCTCCACCCCAAATCAACAGAATATACATTTTTTTCAGCACCACACCACACCTATTCCAAAATTGACCACATAGTTGGAAGTAAAGCTCTCCTCAGCAAATGTAAAAGAACAGAAATTAAAACAAACTTGTCTCTCAGACCACAGTGGAATCAAACTAGAACTCAGGATTAAGAAACTTACTCAAAACCGCTCAACTACATGGAAACTGAACAACCTGCTCCTGAATGACTACTGGGTACATAATGAAATGAAGGCAGAAATAAAGATGTTCTTTGAAACCAACGAGAACAAAGACACAACATACCAGAATCTCTGGGACACATTCAAAGCAGTGTCTAGAGGGAAATTTATAGCACTAAATGCCCACAAAAGAAAGCAGGAAAGATCCAAAATTCACATCCTAACATCACAATTAAAAGAACTAGAAAAGCAAGAGCAAACACATTCAAAAGCTAGCAGAAGGCAAAATAACTAAAATCAGAGCAGAACTGAAGGAACTAAAGACACAAAAAACCCTTCAAAAAATTAATGAATCCAGGAGCTGGTTTTTTGAAAGGATCAACAAAATTGAGAGACCGCTAGCAAGACTAATAAAGAAGAAAAAAGAGAAGAATCAAATAGATGCAATAAAAAATGATAAAGGGGATATCACCACTGATCCCATAGAAATACAAACTACCATCAGAGAATACTACAAACACCTCTACACAAATAAACTAGAAAATCTAGAAGAAATGGATAAATTCTTGACACATACGCTCTCCCAAGACTAAACCAGGAAGAACTTGAATCTCTGAGTAGACCAATAACAGGATCTGAAATTGTGGCAATAATCAATAGCTTACCAACCAAAAAGACTCCAGGACCAGACGGATACACAGCCGAATTCTACCAGAGGTACAAGGAGGAACTGGTACCATTCCTTCTAAAACTCTTCCAATCAATAGAAAAAGAGGGAATCCTCCCTAAAACTCATTTTATGAGGCCGGCATCATCCTGATACCAAAGCCGGGCAGAGACACAACCAAAAAAGAGAATTTTAGACCAACATCCTTGATGAACTTTGATGCAAAAATCCTCAGTAAAATACTGGCAAACAGAATCCAGCAGCACATCAAAAAGCTTATCCACCATGATCAAGTGGGCTTCATCCCTGGGATGCAAGGCTGGTTCAATATATGCAAATCAATAAATGTAATCCAGCATATAAACAGAACCAAAGACAAAAACCACATGATTATCTCAATAGATGCAGAAAAGGCCTTTGACAAAATTCAACAACCCTTCATGCTAAAAACTCTCAATAAATTAGGTATTGATGGGACGTATCTCAAAATAATAAGAGCTATCTATGACAAACCCACAGCCAATATCATACTGAATGGGCAAAAACTGGAAGCATTCCCTTTGAAAACTGCCACAAGACAGGGATGCCCTCTCTCACCACTCCTATTCAACATAGTGTTGGAAGTTCTGGCCAGGGCAATTAGGCAGGAGAAGGAGATAAAGGGTATTCAATTAGGAAAAGAGGAGGTCCAATTGTCCCTGTTTGCAGATGACATGATTGTATACCTAGAAAACCCCATTGTCTCAGCCCAAAATCTCCTTAAGCTGATAAGCAACTTCAGCAAAGTCTCAGGATACAAAATCAGTGTACAAAAATCACAAGCATTCTTATACACCAATAACAGACAAACAGAGAGCCAAATCATGAGTGAACTCCCATTCACAATTGCTTCAAAGAGAATAAAATACCTAGGAATCCAACTTACAAGGGACGTGAAGGACCTCTTCAAGGAGAACTACAAACCACTGCTCAATGAAATAAAAGAGGATACAAACAAATGGAAGAACATTCCATGCTCATGGGTAGGAAGAATCAGTATCGTGAAAATGGCCATACTGCCCAAGGTAATTTATAGATTCACTGCCATCCCCATCAAGCTACCAATGACTTTCCTCACAGAATTGGAAAAAACTACTTTAAAGTTCATATGGAACCAAAAAAGAGCCCACATCGCCAAGTCAATCCTAAGCCAAAAGAACAAAGCTGGAGGCATCACACTACCTGACTTCAAACTATACTACAAGCCTACAGTAACCAAAACAGCATGGTACTGGTACCAAAACAGAGATATAGATCAATGGAACAGAACAGAGCCCTCAGAAATAATGCCACATATCTACAACTATCTGATCTTCGACAAACCTGAGAAAAAGAAGCAATAGGGAAAGGATTTCCTATTTAATCAATGGTGCTTGGAAAACTGTCTAGCCATGTGTAGAAAGCTGAAACTGGATCCCTTCCTTACACCTTATACAAAAATTAATTCAAGATGGATTAAAGACTGAAATGTTAGACCTAAAACCATAAAAACCCTAGAAGAAAACCTAGGCATTACTATTCAGGACATAGGCATGGAGAAGGACTTCATGTCTAAAACACCAAAAGCAATGGCAACAAAAGCCAAAATTGACAAATGGGGTCTAATTAAACTCAAGAGCTTCTGCACAGCAAAAGAAACTACCATCAGAGTGAACAGGCAACCTACAAAATGGGAGAAAATTTTCACAACCTACTCATCTGACAAAGGACTAATATCCAGAATCTACAACGAACTCAAACAAATTTACAAGAAAAAAACAACCCCATCAAAAAGTGGGCAAAGGATATGAACAGACACTTCTCTAAAGAAGACATTTATGCAGCCAAAAAACACATGAAAAAATGCTCATCATCACTGGCCATCAGAGAAATGCAAATCAAAACCACAATGAGATACCATCTCACACCAGAATGGCAGTCATTAAAAAGTCAGGAAACAACAGGTGCTGCAGAGGATGTGGAGAAATAGGAACACTTTTACACTGTTGGTGGGACTGTAAACTAGTTCAATCATTGTGGAAGTCAGTGTGGTGATTCCTCAGGGCTCTAGAACTAGAAATTCCATTTGACCCAGCCATCCCATTACTGGGTATATACCCAAAGGACTATAAATCATGCTGCTATAAAGACACATGCACACATATGTTTATTGTGGCACTATTCACAATACCAAAGACTTGGAACCAACCCAAATGTCCAACAATGATAGACTGGATTAAGAAAATGTGGCACATATACACCATGGAATACTATGCAGCCATAAAAAATGATGAGTTCATGTCCTTTGTAGGGACATGGATGAAATTGGAAATCATCATTCTCAGTAAACTATCACAAGGAGAAAAAACCAAACACCGCATATTCGCACTCATAGGTGGGAATTGAACAACGAGAAGACATGGACAGAGGAAGGGGAACATCACACTCTGGGGACTGTTGTGGGGTGAGAGGAGGGGAGAGGGATAGTATAAGGAGATATACCTAATGCTAAATGACGAGTTAATGGGTGCAGCACACCAGCATGGCACATGTATACATATGTAACTAACCTGCACATTGTGCACATGTACCCTAAAACTTAAAGTATAATAATAATAAAATAAAAGAAAAAAAGAAAAAAATTGAGATGACAAATTGATAATTAATAATTACTTGCCAACTATTAACTGAGTAGCCACAATTAGCAAAGTACTATACCTTAAAATGACCTATTTGCTGATCTAGTAACTTGTGAGTATTTGTCTAAATAAGACAATATCTTCTTTCCTGCAGTTTAGTTAATATGTGTTGGGAGTTTATTTTTGAGAAACAAAGGAAAACATTTTTGGTGAAATGTTTAAGGAGCTAATTCATAAAAAGGATCTTTTTGTATTCTTTTTCTTGGAGTACACAAAGGGGAAGTTTACTTTTTTATTTGGAGATGGCAGAACTAGAAACTAATATGTATGCTGATGAATAACTGAGTGAATGCTCGCATAGATTACTTGGGAAGAATTTGTTGAAAAAAAAGCATCACAAAGGAACAAAAATTCCACATCTTTCATTGTTCTCAGTATTACTAGGTCCCCGTCCATTTCCTGAAAGATGGATGTCTTTTTGTAATAATCCAGTAAGTATTTAGTTCCTCACACTCAGCAATTGTGGGTTTTAGGTCCTTCTGCAAATATAAAATGCTTTGAAGTTTTTACTGCTCCTTTTCTGAGTTACAGTTTTTATATACATTTATAGGGGGCTGGTGTTATTCTTTCTAGGTTCCTCCAAGCCCACTGCTGTTCCCAAACACATCTAAATCCACAGAGCAAACTCTCTAAGCTGCACAACAAGATTATATGATTTCTTTTGTTCCAGAAGAAATTTACCTCTTCAATAAGAATGCCTGCGCTGCTCATTTTTAATCTGTCTCATTATTTTTCTTCCTTATAGTGACACTTTGGAGTCATGAATTTATCTTTAAAATTTTGATTTTTATTATCATGTCTGTTCTTATTATTGTGACCAAGGGAGTTACCATATAGGGATCAGGCCCAGCGAGCCTCAGTGACCTTTTTCTCTTATTATATTCTGTCATCTCTGATAATAAAGGCTATGTCTGTCTTGCTCAGCATTGTATAGCTAGCATGTAGCAGAGTGCTTGGCTTGTATTATAAGTGATCAATAAATATTTGTTGAAGGAATGAATGAATGACTACCTTTGATCTTCACACAGAGGCAACCAAACCAACAAAAACACAAACACAAAGGTACATAGACAAATCTATATACATGTGTGCACATGCATGCATGCACACACATTCATATATCCATGATGATGATGTCGCTTCCTCCATTTCTTCTTCGCTCAATATGTCATCTCTCATCCTGAAACCCTGTTAACATAATTCATCTCTCCCAGGGTTATTTACCTCCATTCAGTGACGGGTGATAGCATCACCCATAGGAAAATGTGCATTTCAATAGACATCGTTTAGTTTGGAATGTTAAACCACTGGTCTAGCCTTCTGGCTTAGCGTGCACCAGGGAATCATTTTAGAATAACTATTCATTTGAATTTTGGTAACATCATTTGACATGGTGGCTGTGCTTTAGTGATATAACATCCACCATAGTTTTCATGTCATTTATCTTTGGAGTAATCTTTAACTGGTGGGAAGTCAGTGGAAAGGTTGTTGAAGCCAAAGAAAGCAGAGAGATGGAATGAATTCCAGCGAAGCAGGATATTTCCCTGACCCCTTCAGGGGACTCATGACAGGGGTGCCTCGTTTACTCAGCTCCCTGACTCCTTATCGGAGGGAGCACGTGGGTGAACGAGGTGGAAACTGCTGGAGTGCAGGAGCGCTGGAACCAGCCGGCCATTTCAGCCCTGGCTGGGCGGGATCAAACTCCACTCACTGGGACCCACTGCGTTCTACCACTTGGGAGGGAACATGCAGGTGAGCAGGTGCAGGAGCCACAGCCAGCACTGTGCTCGCCAACAGGGGCGAACTCTGTGCAGGCCCTGCAGCGGCATCCAGGAGGGGTGCCTGTGACTCTGAAAACCCCAGAGGATGTGTTACGGTGCTCTTTTAGCTTGGACGGCTTAAGTGTTAACAGCTCAGTAGGCCCTCTGCCTTTTTGAGTGAGGCGGCTGCTCTCTGCCAGTGACGGCAGAGACAGTGTGACAGCCTTTTGAATCCACACTTGTGGCTCCGAAACTCTTGTCTGGCATCCAGGAAAAATGAGGTTGCATGAATGAATTGAAAGATGATAAATGTGAGGAATTTTATTGAATAATGAAAGTGGCTCTCAGTGGGAAGGGGAGCTGAAAAGGGGATGGGCAGGAAATCTTCCCCTGAAGTCCAGCCACCTCGGGCTGCACTCTTCTCTGAAGTTATGCCATCAAGCTGTCCCTCTGAAGTCTAGCTGCTTCTCTCCGACATCCAGACATAGTCCCTGACGTCCAGCTGCCTCTTGTCTCTGCCAACTGAGTCTGGGGTCTTTATAGGCACAAAATGGGGAGGGGCAGGGCCATGGGTGGTTTAGGAAAAGGCAACATTTGAGCAGGAAAACAGTGATAGAAATCCTCTCTTTGGTTTGTGGTTTCAGGCTTTTCAGCTTGAGGGTGGCGCTTTCGCCAGAGACCCACCCTTGTCTGCCTATAATTTCTCTGCCACCTGTTCCCATCACCAGTATGGGTCACGTTAGTACTACTTTAGTGTAATTATTTTAAAGGTCGAAATTCTTTCAATATTTCCAGTCTTTTCCTAAGCAACAGAAGAATCTTTGACAATTTATCAGCAAACTTTTAACACTACTCTCCCATATTATTGTCATTTGGCTTTTAGCTTCTTCCAGGTTTTTACCTACAGAACCCTACCCTCCATTATTATTATTACTATTATTATAATCATTTTTATATTAAATTAATACCTGCTAAGAGCTGAAAACGTATTTATCAATTGCTTTGCTCTATTTATTGTTGACTCCATTGATTTTTCATTATGGGTTTAGTTTCCTTTTTTCTCAAGTACAACCCTTTTAGTTTTAGTTTAGTGATTCTGTATTATCAACATTTGTGTTAAATGCCTGAACATGCTTTTTTTATCCACACTCAATTTTGAATGATAGCTTAAATGGTTACTCCTAGCTGAGAAGGACTTTTCTGAAAGCGTTTTGTAATATTCTGTTGTTGTAACGTGCCATGTACTGTCATTGATGAGATCTTAGTTGTCAGTATCATTATTTATTTCCCCCTCAATTAATGTGCTTTTTCTAGGTGGCTTCTAAGATTTCCTTTTTGTCTCGAATGTTTTGTTATTTTATGATTATATGTTCTGATAGAATTTGTTTTTATTTATCCAACTCTGGATTCAATATAGTCTTTAGATATCAGGACTTATGAGGTCATTAAATCTAAAAAATTAATTCAGTCATTATGTCTTCAATTATTGACTCTTTCTCATTCTTTCTCTTTTTTCCATTGGAAATGATTATATTTAGGAGGGTCTTCTCATTTTAGACTCCATGTTTCTTCCATCTTTTTTTTTTTTTTGGAGCGGAGTCTCGCTCTGTTGCCCAGGCTGGAATGCAGTGGTGCGAGCTCAGCTCACTGCAACTTCCATCTCCTGGGTTCAAGCAATTCTCTGCCTCAGCCTATCAAGTAGCTGGGATTACAGGCACCTGCCACCACACCTGGCTAATTTTTGTAGTTTTAATAGAGACAGGGTTTCACCATCTTGGCCAGGCTCTTCTTGAACTCTTGACCTTGGGATCCACTCGCCTCGGCCTCCCAAAGTACTGTGATTACAGGCGTGAGCCACTGCGCCCAGCCTAGCATCCATGTTTCTTAACTGGGGTCTTCATGTATTATGCCTTTCTACCTCTCTATCTGACATTGTTTCACTTCCTTATATCAGTTTCCAAATCCTGCATTTTCTTAATAGCTATTTTTTTTTTTTTTGCCTCATTCCTGCCTTGATTTGTGTGGAGATCCTAAATATTTCAATTTTGAAGATTTTTATATTATCTGTTAATCTTGATGTGTGAATTTTTGTTTTGCAATTTAGGTTGATAAGCCCACCCTCAAGGGCAGTGATTGTTCTCATGGGAATTCTGCATGCCCTGAGTTGTAGAGGCATGCATTGGGAGGATGAGAGTATTTCAAGTTTGTCTCTCCTGGGGCATGAATATTGTAACATTTTCCATGCTTGCTCTTTCAGATTTGTGAGTAGTGGAACTGAGCAGCTGAGGTCTGCACTGCGTGGTGCAGGCCTGTGATTTCTGCATCTCTAGATGATCCTTTTCTTTTCATTTGGCTGAGAAAATTTGCTAGTTGTGTTCTGAAGTGCAGTGGTCATAGCTTTTAATATTTCCATTAAAGACTACCAGGCTTGGGAAACTGCTCCATTGCAGCTTTCTAACACGTAAAGATCCACGCCCTCAACTCCTTCCAAGCTAGGGTTATGAAAACCACATCTTTTAGGGTATAATTAATTAGCTTTAGGTCTTGTTCCCTCAGAGCTTCTAATTTCTTTATTTTTTTTTTAATGGTAGAAGGAAAACACTTTGTGACTGTCAATCTTAGTTACGCATCCGTTTTTTGTTTTCTTCAGCTTTTCTCTATGTATCTAATAGAAAGGATAAGGTTTCCTATTTGTCCAGTCTGCCAAACTGGTCAGAAGTAAATGTAAGTTTTAATTTACAAACTGCTGCAATTTATATATTAACAAATACAAAACTAACTTGGAGGCTGAAGAACAGGTTTAGACATTTACAGTTAAATTTACATTAACTTCGAAGTAATTTGAAAAACCTCTGCTATCTTGATACTCTTGATTCTCTACTAGAGAATTTACATTTTGTACTATATGTTGCATTTGGTGTTTGAGTAAAAAAGAATTCTATTTATTTGCATGCCCCAAATATTTAAATAATTAGTTTTGGTGCTATAAAATGGCCTGGTTTTCATTCTCAAAGTAGGCAAACTCTTAGTATTAACTTTTAGATATTGTTTTTAATTTATTTTTATTTTTATTTATTTTTATTTTTTTGTGACGGAGTCTTGCTCTGTCACCCAGACTGGAGTGCAGTGGCGTGATCTCGGCTCACTGCAAGCTCTGCCTCCCGGGTTCACTCCATTCTCCTGCCTCAGCCTCCTGAGTAGCTGGGACTACAGGTGCCCGCCACCATGTCTGGCTAATTTTTTGTATT
The DNA here is from genome assembly GCF_028885655.2 of Pongo abelii. Lineage (NCBI taxonomy): Eukaryota > Metazoa > Chordata > Mammalia > Primates > Hominidae > Pongo > Pongo abelii. The sequence goes on from NC_071992.2 coordinate 41,272,928, forward strand.
TTTAGTAGAGACGGGGTTTCATCATGTTAGCCAGGATGGTCTTGGTCTCCTGACCTCGTGATCCACTCACCTCGGCCTCCCAAAGTGCTGGGATTACAGGCGTGAGCCACCGCGCCTGGCCAATTTATTTTTAATAATAGATATTTAATATATATTGTTTTAAATTTGTTTTAAATTTATTTTAGATCCAAATCAGAAGATAGTGCTGAAGCATATACTAGCAGGTAAGCAGGATAGAAAGTGTTACTTATAAATAAGTATGTTGAAAATTCAGAATGAAAAAGTTGATAATTCACAAATAATTGCTCAACATTTTTTGAGCAGCCACAATGGATAAAGTCTACACCAAACCCAACTTATTAATATTTCCCATTCTACAACAAGTATTAATTAATTCCATTAATCTTTTTTCTTTAGTTGACTAAATTTTTGTTGATTGCCTACTCTTGTGGTACATAAGAAATAAGCTAGTGAAATTTAATGAGACAAATATTTATGATTACTTTGTGAAACTAAATCATAAGCTGAACATTTTGCATCCTTTATTCTGGGATACACAAAGGGGAAATAGTACTTTTTCAGGTTGCATTTACACCCACAAAAACTCAATGTGAACAACTGAGTGAATGATTATTTCCACTTAGGAAGAGTTTAGGAGACAGTATTATAAACACACTAAAATTCTACATTTCCCACAGATCCTCAATGTCCCACACCTGTGTTAACAAGGGCTCTCTGAACTCATTTAGAGAAGCTTTTAGTTTCCTACACCCCACAGTTGTGGCTTTGTGATCCTTCTGAAGTTATCAAATATTTACTGCTATGTTCATCATGGTTTCTCCATTGTAGAGTTTTCATTTTCTTGTATGGCTTAGTATTTTTCCTTAAAGTGACCTCTTTGAGTTACATTCAACCCACCGCTATTCCAAAATATCCTTCATACACACAGATTAAATTTTCTAGGCTACACCACAACATTATATGGTTTCTATTTTCCCCAATGAAGGCACCCCATCCATTAGGAAAGCTACAGTATTTCTGTCTCCTTTATCCTTTCTGTTGTTCTTGGATGTCTCCTAACATAAGCACCCTTTTACAGACATCAGTTACTTTCTCTAAGCTATGTTTGAGAAAAAAGCTGATTTTCTTTGTTGTCTCCACTCTCCATCCCTGTCACCAAGGGAGTTGTGATAGAGTGCTCAAACACTGCAATTCTCCCAATCTTCTGCTCACTTAGAAGCATTACTCTCCTTTTAGGCTCTGAAATCACTTGAGGGTCATGTCCATGTTTATTTTCCTTACCTATTTATACGTAGCATCTTGCAGGGTTAATGCTCAATAAATACTTGCTTAACGAATGAGTGGTTACTCTTGAAGTTCACATATGCACATATAATTCTTAGTGGTGTAACTACTCTAATTGTCCCCTTACATTATCTCTCCTCATAAAATATGCCATAATCATATCATAATCATCCTCTTTAAAAGTAATAAATTCAACTAGATTGAGGGATAGACAAAGGCATCATCTATAGGATGATATACACTGGATTGGGGAGTATAATTTGGAATGTTAACCCATTATTCTAACTTTGTGTTTAGCATACCCAGAAAGGTATTCTGTGATTATTCTTTCATTTAAACTTAGTAAGCTAAGCAGACGTAGTTGCTGTCCTTTATTGTTATAGCATTTACTGTATTTTCTTGTATTTCTGTTCCTTTTACATTTATATTTTTAGTATTTTTGTTGCCGTTGGGAAGCCAGTGGGAGATGTTGGTAGAGCCAATTCCTTGGGTAAACACAGTGAAACAATATATTTTTTTTAAGCCAGAAATCTAATGGGTGTACATGTTAGTAGACTCATACATCTATAAATACAGATCTTTTTATTGGTTTGGGAGATAACTGATTATATTAAATAAGAATGTTTCATGGTCAGAGTAGTAGGAAAAATCAACAAACAGTAAGTTTTGAAGATATAAAATAGCAAAGGTAGGGAAAGGACGAGAGAAGTAAAATTATACATTATCACTGAATACTCTCACTCATATTTTATTATCTTCTCTGTGAATTAATCTTCATTAATTTGTCTTCAGTTCATTCTTTTTCTCTCCCATTCTTTTAGTTGGGGGATTAGAAATAAGGAATCTGTGGATATAAAAATGGAAAAGACTGGGTGTGGTGGCTCACATTACAAAATGCTGTAATCCCAGCATTTTGGGAAGCCAAGGTGGGAGGATTGCTTGAGGTCAGGAGTTCAAGACCAGCCTGGGCAGCAAAGCGAAATCCCATTTCTACAAAGAAATATAAAAAATTGGCTGGGCATGTTGGTGCATGCTTGTAGCCTTAGATATTTGGGAGGCTGAGGCAGGAGGACATTTGAGCCCCCAGGAGGTTGAGGCTGCAGTGAGCCACAATCATATTCCTGCCCTCTAACCTGGGTCACAAAGTGAAACTCCATCTCTAAAAAAAAGAAAAATGGAAAAGAGGTAGAAATTTGGCAAATATTTCTTTTTTAGTACAACTTTGAAGGGAAAGAGGAAGAAATTGCCATAACAGATAAATACAACATAACTTTGACAGGTTGTATTATATCAGCCTAAAAATGTTATTTCCTTATTTCCTTAGATCCAAATCACAGGAAAGTACCCAAACACAAAGCAGTAGGTAAGTATATTAGAAGGTGTTTCTTAAAATGAATACACGTATGAAATTAAAATAAAATTCATAATCCACTATTAATTCCTAAGTATGGATTGGGTAGATGAATTGGTAAAGTACTGCACCAATAAATAACCTATCTTTCTTTTATTCTTTTTTTTTTGTTTTTAAGACAGTCTTGCTCTGTCGACCAGGCTGGAGTGCAATTGTGTGATCTCAGCTCACTGCAACCTCAGCCTCCTGTGTTCAAGCGATTCTCCTGCCTCAGCCTCCTAAGTAGCTGGGATTACAGGCATGTGCCACCATGCCCGCCTAATTTTTGTATTTTTAATAGAGACAGGGTTTCGCCATGTTGGCCAGGCTGGTCTTGAACTCCTAACCTCAGGTGATCTGCCCCCCTCAGCCTCCCAAAGTCCTGGGATTACAGGCGTGAACCATCATGTCCAGGCTAAATGACCTAGCTTCAAATGACCAATCTTTACTAATCTTGTTACTAATGAGTATTTAAATAACTTAGTCTGTGTTTTTTTTTCAGTTTAGTAAAGTCCTCTTAAGTTTATTGAGAACTTGCTTTTGTTGTTAGGATAGAATTAAAGAGTTGTACCTAACAAGATGTAAGATCTGTAAATTTGTTTATAAAACAAATCTGTAATCAGGACCATTTTATTGATTAGGCAGCATAGCCTACAATGCTTCAGGTCTATGAATTTTCAAAGACCAAAAGGCCAAAATACTGTTACACATGCACACACACACACACACACACACACACACACACATATTGGCTGCAAGGTATGAAAAAGGAAAATTAATGTGAACTTAAATTTCTAAAAAAGTAAAGACATTAACTTAATTGTTAAATTCATAAACATTTCATTTTATATGAAAAAATTTTAATTTTTTCATTTGTAAGTACTTCTGATTAAATATGATGATTCCTCAGAAATCAAAGAAAAGCATAAAGTAAATAAGTGGCTCATGGTCAAATAATTTCACAGGCAAAATTGTAAAGATCCTTTCAATAATTCTTTTTCTCGTGCCACATGAATTTTCCACTTGGCAGTACCCCAGTTGCTTGTACAGTGGGAGGGAGTTTGCTGTCTGTACTTTGAGCACGAGTGTTTTGTTCTCTTCCACAGTAACTAGTGATTCCTTCAGAAGGCAACGGATAACATCGAGAGTCTCGCTAAGAAATGAAAATTCTGTCTGTCCTTCCGTGGTCACAGCTGAAAGAAACAATAAATTGAGTGTGGATCAATTTGCATGCCAGAGTGTTCCTTTTTTTTCTTCCCTTTCCCTTACCCCCAGGGACTGCAGTTTTGCAGCTGCAGGGCCCTTAATTGAAAACAGTCTTCCAAATTCATCTCAGCTGTCCCCATCCCTACCTGACTCCGCGTGAGCTCTTCCCATTGTCTTCTCTGCAGCTCTTCCACGACTCCTGCCCCTGTGCCCCCTGCCCCATGCCACCCCCTCTGATGTACTGCCTGGGGCCCCAGATACATCACCTACTCAGTCTTGCCCATGACAGGATCTGGGCAGTGTACTGTGTTCCTCCTTCTGGTCCTTCTCATGGGATTTGGCTGATTGCACACAGGTCCAATATATCCAGATATTTGCCCTCGTCATCCTCCCCATGACCCCAGCCTGGGTTTCTGAGGAAGGACTGTTTGTTTCAGGGGTTGGAACTTCCCATCCAGGCCTTTCCCTCTACCCCCAACCTTTCTCTTGTCCCTTGGCCAAGTGACCCACAGGGTCAAGCCCAGAAGACGCAGATGCAGCTTCTGAAGGACCCTTAGGCATGGGTCTTAAAGGCAAATATGATTCCCTTATTAGAGTTTGGTATGAGGCTTGATAAAACGAATTAGAGAAAGGTTCTCTCATTTTCCATTTTCTGAAATAATCTGAAAAACTTGTTTAGATTTTCAGTTAAATGTTTGTCAAAATTCACCAGTGAAGCTTTCTGGGACTGGAGATTTTTTTTTGGTGGGGGAATGATTTTAAATTACAGATTCAATTTATTAAATAGAGAACTATTCAAATTTTCCATTTATTCTCGTGATAGGTTTTTTCAGGCACTGTATTTTTAAAAAAAGTTTATCCATTTTATTTAATGATTAGACTTGTGGCCTAATGGTGTTCATAATATTCTTTTTTATGTCTATAGGATCTATAGTTATGTCCCTCCTTTCATTCCTTGTAATAGTAAGGTTTTTTTTCTCTCATCAGTCTTGTGAAGAGTTTATCTAGTTAATTAATTTAAGAATCTCTCCAGAACTGCTCTTGATTTTGTTTTTTTTCTCTATTACATCTCTGTTTTCTATTTCATTGATTACACATTTTATTAATTTGCTTTTCTTCTACCTTCTTCAGGTGAAAGTTTAGATCAATGATTTTAAATCTTCTTTTCTAATGCATTTAAAGGTATAAGTTTGTCCTATGTACATTTTTAGCTGCATTCCACATATTTTATGTTGTGTCCTCATTATAGTTCAGGTCAAATTATTTTCAAATTTTTATTTTGATTTCTCTTTTGAGTTATAGGTTATGTAGAAGCCCGTTTAAATCCAAATACTGGTATTTTTTTAGCTCATTTTTTCCTTATTGTTTTCTCAATGGTGACCAGAGAATATATTTATATAATCTCAATTTTTTAAAATTATTTTCTTGAGTTGGTTTAGCCTATGATATATTTTGTTGAATGTTCTGTGTATACTAAATAAGTACATGTGTATTTTGCAGTTGCTGAGTATATAAATGTTAATTAAGTCATTTGTTGACAGTGTTCTTGAAATCTTGTTTTTTCCTCTTGTTCTATCAATTCTGGAGAGAGATGTGTTGAAAGTGCCAACTATTGTTTTTTATTATTGTTGTTATGTTACTTATTTTAGACATGTTAATTGTATTTCATGTATTTTGGAGTTATATTTTAGTGCATGCATCTTTAGGACTATTATGTTTTCCTAATGAATTGGCTGTTTATCATTATGCAATTCTCATTGTTGTCTCTAGTAATACTCTTAATTTCGAATTCTGATTTTGTGATAGTAGTATTGCCATGCAGCTTTTTTTTTTATTGGCAGCTTTTTAAAGTTAGTCTTTGCACGGGGTATCTTTTTCATTCTTTTACTTTCATTGCATATTTTCTTATATTTAAGGTGTATCTGATATACAGAGTACGCAGTTGGTTCTTGTATTTTTTAAAAAATCCAGTCTGACAATGTTTTTAAATTGGTGTGCTTAAAAGCATTCATATCTGTTTATTTTTGTTTTTAATTGACACATAATAATTGTACATATTTATGGCATAAGTTTGACGTTTCAATATGTATGGACATTTCATAAAAAATAAAATGAGTGTATTTAGCATATTTATCTCCTCATACATTTATCATTTCTTTGCAGTGAGAACATTCAAAATCCTCTCATCTAGCTGTTTGGAAATGCAATTGGTCCTCCATATCTACAGGTTCCACATCCATGAATTTCCAGGTTTCTGTGTTTTGCTGTAAATGACAGATTTCTTTTTTATGGCTGAGTAGTATTCCATTATGTATATATATGACATTTTCTCTATCCTTCCATCCATTGATAAACACTTAGGTTTACTCTATATCTTGGCTATCTTGAATAGTGTTTCAATAAACACTATTCAAGGAGTGCAGGTGTCTCTTCTTCATTGACTCATTGGTTGTTCGGGAGCATTTTGATTAATTTGCATGTATTTGTAAAGTTTCCTAGTTTTACACCATCATGGTCAGAAAACATTGCTTGACATGATTTCAGTTGTAAATTTGTTAAGACTTGTTTTGTGGCCTAATATATTATCTAACCTGGAGAATGTTTTATGTGGTGATAAGAATGTGTATTCCGCAGCTATTGGAGGGAATATTCTGTAAATGTGTGTTAGGTCCAGAGTTGATCTGTTGGTCTAGAGTTACAGTTTAAATTCAGTGTTTCTTTGTTGACTTTCTGTTTGGATGATCTGTCCTTTGACATAAGTAGGATTTCAAAATCCTTTACTGTTAATGTATTGCAGTCAATTTCTCCCCTTAATTAATATTTGCTTTATATATTTTGGTGCTCCAATTTTATGTGCTTATATATTTGTGGTTGTATATCTTCTTGCTGAATTGACCTCTTTATTATGTAATGACCTTCTGTGTGTCCTTTTTTATGGTTTTAAATTCCAGTTCTATTTTATCTAAGTATAGCTACTCCTTCTCTGTTTTGGTTTCCATTTGCATGGAATATCTTTCTCCATCCCTTCACTTTCGGTTGTTTGTGTCCTTATCAGTGAAGTGAGTCTCTTGTAGGCAGCATATAGTTGCATATCCTTTTTTAATCTATTCAGCCATTCTGTGTCTTTAATTGGAGAATGTAATCCATTTACATTCAAGGTAAGGTCCTACTATTGCCGTTTTGTCAATTTTTTCAAATGGTTTTATAGTTCCTTCCTTCCTTCCTCTCTTACAGTCTTCCTTTGTGATTGAATGATTTTCTCTAAGAGAATGTTTTGATTTCATGCTTTTTTTTGTGTGTGTATTTACTTTGTGGTTACCAGGAGGCTGAACAAAAAATCTTGGAGATATAATAAGTTATTTCAAGCTGAAAACAACTTAACTTTGATTTAAATAAAATGAAGACTGTATATTTTAACCCTACCCCCCTTACATGACATTCTGAATTTCTGATTTCCCAGTTTACATCTTTTTATATTGCATGTCCCTTAACAAATTATTATAATTATTTTTGATAGTTTTGACTTTTATACTAAACGTATAAGTGTGATTTACAATCCATCATTACAGTATTAGAGTATTCTGAACTTGACTGTGTACTTATTTTACCAGTGAGTTTTATACTTTCATATGTTTTTGTGTTACTATTAGTGTCCTTTTCTTTTGACTTGAAGAACTCCCTATGTGTTTCTTGTAAGGCATATCTAGTGATGATACATACCCTCAGCTTCTTTTTGTCTGGGAAAATCTTTCACCTTCATTTCTGAAGAAAAGCTTTGCAGTATAAAGCATTAGTTGACATTTTGTTTTTTTCTTCAGCACTTTGAATATATTATTCAATTCTCTCCTGGCTCGTTTCTGCTGAGAAATCTGCTGATAGTTGTGTTGGAACTTCTTTGTATTTAATCTGGTTTTTATCTCTTGATGTTCTAGAGTTTTTCTTCATCTTTGATTTTTGATAGCTTAATTATTATATGTCTTGATGAATTCCTTTTTGGTTTGAATTTGATTGAGATGTCTGTGCTTCTTGCATCTGGGTACTGGTATCTTCTCTAGATTAGGGAAGTTTTCAGCCATTTTTCTTTATATATGCATTCTGGCCCCTTTTCTCTTTATTCTCTTTCTGCAACTCCTATTGTGCAAAATCTTGGTCCCATATGTCCGTATACTTTCTTTATTCTTTTTCCCATTTGAATGGATAATTTCAAAAGCTCTGCCTTCCAGCTCACTGATTCTTTCTTCTACTTGATCAATTCTGCTATTAAAGATTTGTTTTAAGTTTTTCAGCTCAGTGCTTCTATTCTCTATCTCTAGGATTTCTATCTTTTTTTTGGTTTTTATTTATTTGTCAATATTGCTTTTTCCACGTTATTGTTTTCCAAATTTCATTTAATTCTTCTCTATATATATTCCTGTAGTTCACCAAACTTCTTTATGAGTGTTACTATGAACTGGCATTCATTTAATAGCTGTCCATATTTTTGGGGGTTGCCATTGGAGCTTTATTAGTTTCTTTTAAAGGTGTTATGATTCCATGATTTTTTTGTACTTCTCTTATCCTTACATTGTTGCCTGTACCTTTGAGGAGAGATTCATATCTTCTGGCCTTACATGTGTTCTTTGCCAGGTATAGAGCTCCACTAATTATCTAGTCTGTGGTTCTGAAAGGGCTAGCTGGTGGTGACACCAGAGAGGTAAGACTTGTTGTGGGTTTTCAAGTTGCCTGGGCTGCTGCCGTTGCTCCAATATCAGAGGTGGCTACTATCTGAGCTCCAGTGACTGGTGAGACCACTGGCTGGGCTCTGCTATTAGGCAGAGCTGCTGGTCAAGTACTCTGATGGCTTCTGATCAGGCTGGTCACAAGATGTATTCCCTGGCTGGGCAATTTTGCTATTTGCTATCTGTATTTGGACAGGGCTGCAGGTGTGTTCTGAGGTTAGGTGGTGTTGCTGCTCTGGAGAGGAAGGATCTGAGGCTATGGTCCCTAATAATGTGTGATTGGGGATATGCTTCCCTCTTTGGCTGGAGCTGTGGGATGAACCTTTAGCTGAGTTGAGTGGCTGTTTGACCTCAAGCAGGACTAGCTCCTACATTTCTCCAAATGCATACATACAGGTGGGAGTCTCCCTGCATGGGTGATGTCTTTGGGAGGACTTTTTGGCTTTGTGGAGCCACTGCATGCCTTCCTGCATCAAGCTGTTATATCCTCTATGCTTCTCTGAGAACCACGGAGGTGGAAATATCCCTGCTGAGGCAGGGTCTTTGGGTAGGCTTTTTGGTTGTGTGAAGCCACTGCTTGCCTTCCTGGTTAAAGCCAGTGTAGCTCTTTTGCTTGCCTGAGGTCCCTGGAGGTGGGAGTCTTCCTGCCTTGGTGTGGTTATTGGGCAAGCTGTTTGGCTGTGTGGAGCCACTGCTTACCTTCGTAGGTCAAAGTGGTGTAACCTCTTTATTTTTCTGAGATCTGCAAAAGTGTGAGTCTGTTGGATTGGGTGGGATAATTGCTCTGGCTTTTTGGCTGTGTGGAGCTACTGCCTGCCTTCCTGGGCCAAGCCAGTGTAGTCTTTTTGCTTCAGAGATCCATGGCAGTGGCAGTCTCTCTGCCTTGGTGGGGCTATTGGGTTGGGTGCTGAGGCTGGGCAGGGAAACAACCAGTCTAGGAGCTGAAGCTAGACTGTGCTTCCTTCCATGCCTCTAAAGGTGACTAACTCAGTTTTGGACATGTGCTATGGGACTGGCTGATATCTGATGGAGCACCGCAGTTGGCAGGAATGCAGAGGTACCGCCAGGATCCGTGTGCTGGTTGCTTTCTTTTTTTCTAACTGACTCCCAGGCATTCAAGTCATGTCATTTCCTTTAGTGTTCTCTCTGAAGTGAGTCCCAAGTGGGTGTTTTGAGAAGTGTCTTGGTATGCTAGAGAAGCTGGATGTCTGCCTCCTATTCTCTTTTTTCTCCTGTAGAAACTGTGAGCTTAGGGAAACCCTCTCTGTCTGGTGCTATGCCAATTTGGGGGGCGAAATGAGAGCATAGTCAGAGTGAGACTGTTCCTCTTACCCTTCTAATTCAGACTTTGTTCAGTTTTACATATCATGCAGGTGTCTCCAGCTTGTTTTCAGGTGTTGGGGTTTTCCAATCTGTGGATGTTGCTGGTTAAATTTTGTTGTGGGGCTAGTGGGTAGTGGAGCTCAAGACTTCTTACTTCACCAACCATCTTGCTGACATCATTCCTAGCATTTATATTTAAATTAATTTCTGATATTATTGATTTTAAGTCTACCAGTTTCTATTTTTCTATTTCTCTCATCTTTTTTGTTCTTTTGCTTTTTCCTTCTGTATTTATTTCAGGTTAATTGAGCGCTAATCTGATTTTTTTCTGTTCTATGGGCTTTGTAGCTCATTATTAATAATATTTGGTGTTTACTCAGAGATTACAGTATGGATTCTTAATGTATCAAAGTCTACCTTGAATTAATATTATACTACTTAACAAACAACAGAAGAATTTTATATCAGTATGATTCCTATTACTCCCTTCTACCCTTTGTATTATTACATTTAATTGTATGTGTGTTATAAATTCTGACATATTGCTATTATTTTTACTTGAAACAGTCAGTAGTGCTTTGAAAAAGCTTAAATAGTCTTTTACATTTACTCCATGTTTATTCTTTCTGGTTTTGTAGATTTCTTCTTGTAGCTTTGTGCTTCCATCTGGAATCACTTTCCTCACCCTGAATAACTTTCTTTGGTATTCTGTGCAGTGTATTTTGGATGGTGGCAAATTCTGTACACTTTTATTCTGTTAGAAAAAATTTTATTTACTTTCATCTTGGTAAGATACAGTTATTATGATTTGTAATCCAATCTTGCACCACTTTTATTTTAAAGATAGATAAGAGGTTTATAAAAAGAACAACTTACTCAAACCCATGTTTTTCCTATTATTGCCTGTGGCCTTATGGATTAAGACAAGTGCCTCTAGAAGGGGAAACTGTAGGACAGGAAGTCCACATCTGCACGTTTTCAGGAAAATCCTCTACCTGACACTCAAATGGCAACATTCCTTTCATTGATAGTATTTCACACCATTTTTATTTTGCTTTCTTGCTCCCTCTTGTGCCTTCCCATGGCCTGTAAGGCCCAGCCTGTCTGTCTCCTGCCTGTCTCCTAGTCTTCTTTCTGTTCCATAAAAACCAGCCACACTGGCCTCCTTAACAAGCCAGTTTTATGCCCATCTGAGGCCTTTTCCACTTGCTGTTTCTTCACTGTGGAATGTTCTTCACCAGTTCCTGTCATGCCTGTCTTCCTCTCATAATCCACATCCCACTCAAATGTTTCCTCCTAGAGGTGAGCACTCAACTATAGTGCCCTCATCTGTCACTCCCCATTGTGCATAGAATTCTAAATTGGCATTTTTTTCCTTTGGCACTTCATATTTATTTCTTCTTGGTTTCATTATTTCTGCTTAGAATGAGTTATTATTCTTGTTTTTGTATGTTGGATTGTAATATACCTTCCATCACACCCTTTCAGGTGCTTTTAAGATGTTTCCCTTTGTTGTGGCATCTGAAAATTTGATCATGATATGCTTATGTGTGGTTTTCTTTGAATTTATCCGTCTTTGTGTTTACCTAACTTCTTTGATCTGTTGCTTAATGTCTCTCCACAATTATGGAACATTCTCAGCCATTAAGAATCTTTCTTTTGCCTCATTCTCCTTAAGTAACTAAAATTATACAACTTCTTGTTCATTTAGTATTGTTTTGTGTGTCTCTGAAGTCTTGCTCTGTTTTATTTTTCATTAATTTTTCCCTTTGCTGCTTAGTTTGAATAAGTTTTGTTGATCTGTCTCAAGTTCACTGATTATGAATTTATGTATTTAACTGTAAATTGACAACTTATAATTGTGTATATTTATGGGATACAGAGTAATGTTATGACTCATGAATACAACATGCAATAAATAAATCCAATTAACATGTCCATCACCAGGCTGAGGCTGGAGAATGGTGTGAACCCAGGAGGTGGAGCTTGCCGTGAGCCAAGATCACACCACTGCACTACAGCCTGGGCGACAGTGCGAGACTCTGTCTCGAAAAAAAAACAAAAACAAAAACAAAAAAAGTCCATCACCTTAAATATTTATCTTTTTTTGTAGTTAGAATGTTTGAACTTTATTCTCTTAGAAATTTTTTAAATGTACAACACACTATTGTTACAATTCCCATACTGTGCGATAGGTCTCAAAAAAATCCTTATTCCTTTTGTGTAACTGAGATTTTATATACTTTGACATCATATCCCCATTTCCCCACCCCCAGCCTCTGTAACCACCATTCTACTCCCTGCTTCTATGAGTTTGATTGTTTTAGATTCCACATATAAGTGAGAACATGCAATATTTGTCTCTCTGTGCCTTCATTATTTCCCTTAGCATAATACTCTCCAATTCCACCCATATTGTCACAAATGACAGAATTCTTCTTTTTTAGGGCTGAATAGCATTCATTGTAGCACATGTTATTCATTTATTTGTTAATAAACACTTAGGTTGACTCTGTAACTTGGCTATTGTGAACAGTGCTGCAGTGAACGAGTGCAGACATCTTGTCAACTACCCGATTTCAAATCTTTTGGATAAATACCCAGAAGTGGGATTGCTAGATCATACGGTAATTTGATTTTTACTATATTGAAGTAACTCCATGCAGTTTTTCATAAGTCTGTACATGTTTACATTTTCACCAGACAAGTGTCTTGAGTAGGTGTATGTGCCTAGGAATTTATCCATTTGGGTTCTCTATTCTGTTCCATTGGTCTATGTGTTTATGTGTCTGTTTTTACTCCAGTAACATGCTGTTTTGGTTACTATAGCTCTGTAGCATAGACTGAAGTCAGGTAATGTGATTCTTCCAGTTTTGTTCTTTTTACTTAGAATAGCTTTGGCTATTCTGGGTCCTTTGTTGTTCCATATAAATTTTAGGATTTTTTTCAATTTCTGTGAAGAATGTCATAGGTATATTGATAGGAATTGCATTTAATCTGTAGATTGCTTTGGGTAGTATGGACATGTTAACAATATTTATTTTCCCAGTTCATGAACGTGGAATATCTTTCAATTTTTTGGTGTACTCTTCATTTTCCTTCATCAGTGTTTATAGTTTTCATTATAGAGATCTTTCACTTCTTTGGTTAATTCCCAGGCATTTAATTTTATTTGTGGCTATTGTAAATGGTATTACTCTTTCTGTTTCTTTTTCACATTGTTCACTGTTGGCATATAAAAATGCTACTGATTTTTGTATGTTGATTTTGTATACTGCAAGTTTACTTAGTTTATCAGTTCTAATAGTTTTTTGTGGAGTCTAGGTTTTTCCAAATGTAAGATCACATCATATGCAAGCGAGGATATTTTGATTTCTTCCTTTCCAGTTTGGATGCCCACTATTTCTTTTTCATGTCTGATTGCTCTAGCTAGGACTCTCAGAACTATGTTGAATAACAGTGGTGACAGCAGCATCTTTGTCATGTTCCAGATCTTAGAGAAAAGGCTTTCAGTTTTTCCCATTCAGTTTCCCACTAGCTGTGGGTCTGTTGTCTACGGCTTTTATTATGTTGAGTTATGTTCCTTCTATACTCAATGTTCTAACGTTTTCTATCATGAGGTGATGTTGAATTTTATCAAATGCTTTTTCAGTATCAATTGAAATACATGATTTTTATCCGTCATTCTGTTGATATGATGTATCACATTGATTGACTTGCATATATTGAACCATCCTTGCATCCCAGGGATAAATCTTAATTATAATAAGTGATATTTTAAATATATTGTTGAATTCGATTTGCTAGTAATTTGTCAAGGATTTTCCTATCAATATTCATCAGAGGTATTTTCTTGTTTTTTTTTTTTTTTAGCGTGTCTCTGTCTGGTTTTGGTATCAGGATAATACTGGCCTTGTAGAACGCATTTGGAAGTCTTCCTTTGTCTTCTATTTTCTGAATAGTTTGAGTAGGATTGGTATTAATTTTTTTTACATGTTTGGAAGAGTTCAGCAGTAAAGCTATTGGGTCCTGGGCTTTTCTTTACTGGGAGACATTTTACTATGGGATTAATCCCATTATTTGTTTGGTCTGTTCAGAGTTTGAATTTCTTCATGGTTCAGTCATAGTAGGTTGCATGTTTCTAGGAATTTGTCCATTTTTTTCTAGATTTTCTAATTTATTGGCATATAGTTACTCATAGTGGGCACTAAGGATCCTTAGAATTTCTGAGCTATCAGTTGTAACATCTTTTTTTAATCTCTGATTTTATGTACTTAGATCTCCCATTTTTTAAAATTGTCTAGCTAAAGGTTTGTCAATTTTGTGTAACTTTTCAAAAAACCAACTTTTTGTTTCTTTGATCTTTTGTATTGTCTTTTTTTCATTTCATTTATTTTTGCTCTGATTTTTATGTTTATTTTCTTCTGCTAATTTTGGATTTGGTTTGTTCTTCCTTTTCCAGTGCTTTAAGATGCATTGCTAGATTGTTTATTTGAAATTTTTCTTCCTTTTTGATGTATGCACTTGTAGCTATAAACTTCCCACTTAGTACTGCTTTTGCTGTATATCATAGGTTTTGGTATGTTGTATTTCAATTATTTGTTTTAAGAAATTTTTCAATTTCCTTTTTAATCTCTTCATAGACCCACTGGTGACTCGGGAGCATATTGTCTAATTTTCATGTATTTTTATAGTTTCCAAAATTCCTCTCATTATTAGTTTCTAGTTTTATTCCATTGAGGTCAGAGAAGATACTTGATATTATTTCAATTTTTTGAATGTTCTGTGGGCTAACATATGGTCTTTCCTTGAGAATAATCCATGTGCTGAGGAAAAGAATGTGTATTCTGCAGCTCTTGGTTTGAATGATCTGTAAATATCTATTAGATCCATTTGGTCTATAATGCAGATTTAGTCTTATTTTTTTGTTGTTGTTGATTTTCTGTTTGGAAGATCTGTCCATTGCTGAAATTGAGGTGTTGAAGTCTCCAGCTATTATTGTATTGGGGCCTATCTCTCTCTTTAGCTCTAATAAAATTTGCTCTCTATATCTTGGTGCTCCAGCATTGGATGCATATATATTTAAAATTGTTGTATCCTCTTGAAGAATTGGCCCCTTTGTCATTATATAGTGACCTTCTTGGTCTTTTCTTACACATTTTGTCTTAAAGTCTATTTTGCTGAATATCAGCGTAGTGACTTCTGCTCTTTTTTGGTTTCCATTGGCATGGAATATCTTTTCCATACCTTTATTTTTGGTCTAGGTGTGTCTTTATAGGTGAAGTGTATATCTTGTAGGCAATAGATCATTCAGCCTTGGTTTTTAATCCACTCAGTTACTGTATGTCTTTTGAGAGTTTAGTTCATTTACATTTAATGTTATTATTGATAAGTAAGGACCTACTCCTGCCATTTTGTTGTTTTCTGGCTGTTTTGTGGTCTTCTCTTCCTTCTTTCCTTCCTTCCTGTTTTCCTTTCAGTGAAGGTGATTCTTTCTGGTGACATGATTTAGTCTTTTGCTTTTTAATTTTTTCTGTACTCATATGTTTTTTGCCTTGAGGTGACCACAAGGCTTGCCAATGCTATCTTGTAACCCATTATTTTAATCTGATAATGACTTAACACTGTTTGCATAAACAAGAAAACAAACAAGCAAAGACTCTACACCTTAACTTTGTTCCCCCGTTTTTTAACTTTTTGTTGTTTCTATTTATATCTTACCATACTGTCTATATCTTGAAAAGTTATAGTTCTCATTTTCAATTGGTTTATTTTTTAGTCTATTTAAGATAAGTTTACACACCACAGTTTCAGTGTTCTAATATCCTCTCTTTTTTTTGCCCGCTTACTATTACCAGTGAGTTTTGTTTCTTCACATGATTTCTTATTGTTCATTAACATCCTTTTCTTTCTGATTGAAGTACTATTCCTTTATCCTTTCTATTAGGACAGTTCTGGTGTTATTAAAATTTCTCAGATTCTGTTTGCCTGGAAAAGTCTTTATTTCTTTTTTACATTTGAAGGATATTTTCATTGGATATACATTCTAGGGTAAAAGCTTTTTTCTTTTGGTACTTTAAATACATCATGCCACTCTCTCCTGTCATGGAAGGTTTCTACTGAGAAGTCTGCTATCAGGTATATTGGAGCTCCATTATATGTCATTTGTTTCTTTCCTTTTGCTGCTTTTAGAATCCTTTCTTTATCTTAAACCCTTGGGAGTTTAAGGGATTATAAAATGCCTTGAGGCAGTTTCCTTTGACTTAAATCTGCTCGTTGTTGTCTAATCTTCTCATACTTGGATATTGACATTGTTCTCTAGGTTTGGGAAGTTCTCGATTATCCCTTTGAATAAACTTTCTACCCCTATCTCTTTCTCTACCTCCTCTTTAAGGCCAATAACTCTTAGATTTGCTTTTTTGAGGCTATTTTCTATAATAGATCCTGTAGGCCTGCTTCTTTTTTAAATTCTTTTTCTTTTGCCTCCTCTGACTGTGTATTTTCAAATAGCTTGTCTTCAAACTCACTGATTCTTTTTTTGGCTTGATCAGTTTTGACTAAAAGACTAAAGGATGCATTCTTCAATAGGCCAATTGCATTTTTCAGCTCCAGAATTTCTGCTTGATTCTTTTTAATTATTTGAATCTCTTTGTTATAATAAATTTGTCTGATGGAACTCTGAATTCCTTCTCTGTGTTCTCTTGAATTTCTTTGAGTTTCTTCAAATAGCTATTTTGAGTTCTCTGTATAAAAGGTCACATATCTCTGTTTCTCCAGGATTTGTTCCTGTTGCCTTATTTAGTTCATTTGGGGAGGTCATGTTTTCCTGGATGGTCTTGATACTTGCAGATGTTCATCTGTGTTTGGGCATTGAAGAGTTAGTTATTTATTGTAGGCTACTCAGTCTGGGCTTGTTTGTACCATTCATTCTTGGGAGAGTTTTCCAGATATTCTAAAGAACTTGGGTATTGTAATCTAAGCTGTACTTGCTTCAGAGACCCATTAATGCTGTAGTTCTTGCAGACTTGTAGAGGTACCACCTTGATGGTTTTGGACAAGATTGAGAAAATTCTCTGGAATAAAAGGCAGAGACTTTTGTTGCTTCCTTTAATTTCTCCCAAATAAAGTATCTCTTTCTGTTCTGAGCCAGCTGGAGCTAGGGGTGGAGCATTCCTTTAGACATCACCAGTACCACTGTACTGTGTCAGACCTGAAGCCAGCACAGCACTCAGCCTCATCCAATGTTTTCAGTAACTACTCCCTGGCTTCCACCTATGTTTGCTCAATGCCCTGGGACTCTACAATCAGCAAGTGCCATAGCCAGCCAGATCTTTGTCCTTCCCTTCAGGGTGGTGAGTTTCCCTAGACTCCAGGCAAGTTCAGAGGTGCTGTTTTAGGGCCAGGGACTAGAGTCAAAAACCTTACAAGTCCCCCTGGTGTTCTATTGCACTGTGACTGAACTGAGACTCAAATCACAAGACACAGTCCTTCCAACTCTTCTCTCCCCTTTCCAAAGGCAGAGGAGCCTCATTCCATGGCTACCCCACCACAGGCCCACAGGGAGTACTGCCAGAATACCGCCAGTGTTTCCTTAAGGTCCAAGGGCTCTCCCGTCAGCTTGTGGTGAATGCTACCTGGCCTGGGATTTATCCTTCAAGGCAGTACCCCCTGACTGCCTCAGGGCAGGTCCAAAAATGGTATCCAAGATGCAAGTCCTGGAACTGGGGACTCCAGGAGCCCACCAGATGCTTTACCTGCTGTGTTCGAGCTGGTACCTAAGGTGCGTGACAAAGTCCTTTTTACTTTTCCCTCCACATTTCTCAAGCAGACAAAATCTCATCCTATAGTCACCACAGCTGGCAATGTGCTGAGTTTCACCTGAAGCCAGGAGGTCTCAGAGGTTCACCCAAGGCCTTCAATGTAGTACCTGGTATCACTGCTGATTATTCAGGGTCCAAAGGCTCTTCAGTTAGAAGGTGATGAATCCTGCCAGAACTGGATCCTTCCCTTAAGGTAGGAGGTTCCCTTAGGGTCCAGGGTGTCTCTAGAAATGTCATCAGGAGCCATGACCTCGAAAGGGGGCCTCATGACTTTGACCAGTGTCTTATCCTGCTATGGCTGAACTGGTATCCAAGATTCAAGACAAAGCCCTCCCAACTATTTTCTTTCTTCTCCTAAAGTGGAGGGAGGGTGTCTCTTTTGGAGCCATGAGCTGTGAGATATCCCATACAGTAGTCCATGTGGGAAGAATCTGAGGTTGGCCTTCTTTTAACAGCCAGGAAGAAACTGAAGGCTCTTGCAAAACAGAATGTTTCCAGCAATGCCAGAATAAGTGGGTAGTGGATACTTTCCCAGTCAAACTTTGAGATAACTGCAGTCCTAGCTGGCACCTTGATTCCTGCCTATGAGAGACTGTAAATTGGAGGATCCAGTTGAGTGGTATATTACTTCCTGATTTACAAAAATTAAGATAATAACTGTTAATGTTTTCAGATACTAGTATTAGGGTAATGTGTTAAACAGTGATAAAGAACTACTTCAGCCAGGCATGGTGGCTCACACTTGTATTCCTAGCACTTTGGGAGGCCAAGGCAGGTGGATCACCTGAGGCCAGAAGTTTGAGACCAGCCTGGCCAACATGGTGAAACCCCATCTCTACTAAAAATAGAAAAATTAGCCAGGCATGGTGGTGGGCGCCTGTAATCCCAGCTACTCAGAGGGCTGAGTCAGGAGAATCGCTTGAAACTGGGAGGTGGAGATTGCAGTGAGCCAAGATCATGCCACTGCACTCCAGCCTAGGCACAGAGTGAGACTCTGTCTCAAAAAAAAAAAAAAAAAAAAAAAAAACAACCAACTTTACTGTACAATATTTATATGAAAATATTACTTTTAAAATTAGAAAACAATGCTTTTGACATAGAAGAGACAATGTGATTTTAAAGATAATACTCTATAGTAAAATCCATTTGTTTTAATCCACTTGGGCTGCTATAACAAAATGTCACCAGCTGGGAAATTTGTACATATTAACAAAATACATTTATTTCTCATAGTTCTGGAAGCTGAGAAATCCAACAAGATCAAGGTGCTGGTTGGTGAGGGCCCAGTCTCTGTTTTTTCCAATGGCACCTTGTTGCTCCATCTTCTGGAGAGGAGGAATGCTGCGTCCATACATGGTGGAAGGGACAGAAGGGGCAAAAAGGGACCACACTCCCTCTGTCAAGACCTTTTATTAGGGTATTAATCCATTAATGAGAGGGGCACCTTCATGACCTAAATGCCTCTCAAAAGCCCCCACCTTTAAACACTGTTGCATTGGGGATTAAGTTTTCAACACATGGATTTCGGGGGACACATTCAGACTGTAGCATTCTGCTCTTAGCCCCCAAAATGTATGTTCTTATCACTTGCAAAATACATTTATTCCATCTCAATAGCTCCGAAAGTGTTTTTTTTTTTTTTTTTTTTTTTGGTGATGGTGTCTCGCTCTGTCACCCAGGCTGGAGTGCAGTGGTGCGATCTCGGCTCACTGCAACTTCTGCCTCCCAGGTTCAAGCGATTCTCCTGTCTCAGCCTCCCTAGTAGCTGGGACTAGAGGCATGCACCACCACACCCAGCTAATTTTTTATTTTTAGTAGAGACAGGGTTTCACCATGTTGTCCAGGCTGGTCTTGAATTCTTGATCTTAGGCGATCTGCCTGCCTCAGCCTCCCAAAGTGCTGGGATTACAGGCATGAGCCACCGTGCCGGCCCAAAAGTTTTAACTCTTTGAGGTATCAACTCAAAAGTTTAAGGTTCAGAGTCTCATCTTAATCAGAAATGAGTAAGACTCAAGGCATGATTCAGCCTGAGGAAAATTTACCTGCAGCTGTGAGCCTGTTTAAATGAAACAAGTTACCTGCCTTCAAAATACAATAGTAGGACAGGCATAGGATAGACATTCCCATTCCAAAAGAGAGAAATAGGCAAGAAGAAAGTGGTAGCAAGTCCCAAGTAAGTCCAAAGCTCAAGTACAATACAAATACAAGTCCAAAGGACACACAATAAAATCTTAAGGCTTGAGAATAATCTTTTTGACTCCATTTCCTGCCTTGTGGATACACTGGTGTGGGGGGTTGGGCCTCCAAGGACTTGGGAAGTCCCATCTCTCTGACTTTGCTGGGTGCAGCCCATGTTTCAGCTCTCACACACTGAAGGTGCATTCCTGCAGCTTCCCAGGCTGATGCTGTACACTGGTGACTCTACAGTGCTGGAGTCCTGAGGGTGACCCAGTCCCCACAGCTACACTAGACATTGCTTAGTGGGGGCTCTCTAGAGTGGCCTCATACCCATTGCTCCATTAGACATTGCCCTAGCAGAGACCCTCTGCAGTGGACCTAACTCCATGGCTCTGCTAGGTATTGCCCTAGTAGGGACTTTATTCAGCACCCCTGGCTCTGTGACAGTTCTCTGCCTGGGCCCCAAGGATCTCTGAGGCATCCTTTGAAATACAGGTGCAGACAGCCATGCTCCCACAGCTCACACACGCTGTGCACCTACAGAATTAGCACCATGTGGAGGCTGCCAGATTTTACTATGTGCATCCTCCAGAAAAGTGGTTCAAGCTCCACCTGGGCCCATTTGTGCCATAGCTGAGGTGGTCATGGAGCACTGCGCCAGAATGCAGGGAGGGAGATTTGAGGTGGCCCTGGGTATCCAGCCCTGAGGTCCCATGGGTGTCCTAGGCTTCTCCCTTAAAACCATCCTGCCTTCAAAACCCTGGCACTCTGGGCCTGTGATGAGAAAAGCAGCATCAAAGATCTCCAAAATGCTTTTAGAGTCATTTATGAATTTCTACGGGAATTTTCCACTGTCTCAATGGATAGCATCTTGCTTCCTTCTATCCTTGCTAATCTCCTTATCAAGCATTTCATTTGGCCATACCCTTGGTATTTTCTCCCAAATAAGCCTTTTTAATTCTTTATATGGCCAGGCTGAGAATTTTCCAAATCTTTATGTCCTGCTTCCCTGTTGATTAGATATTTCACCTTTAACTCATTTTTCTCCTCTGGCATTTTACTACAACCGACCAGAAGAAGACACATAGCACCTTCAATACTTTGCTGCTTTGTGATTTCTTCCAGCACAAATCCTAGTTTATCACTCTCCAGCTTTGCCTTCCACAAAGTCCTAGGTTACAGACACAATTCAGCCAAATTCTTTGCCACTTTAGAGCAAGGATGGCCTTTCCTCTAGTTTCTAATACCTTGTTTCTCATTTCCATCTGAGACCTCATCAGAATAGTCTTTACTATCCTTATTTCTACCAGCAATTTGTTTATGACAATTTAAGTACTATCTATGAAGAACGAGATTTTTTCCTACCTCTCTTCTCTTTCAGACTCTCACTAGAATGTTTTTAATGCTCCATTTACAAATTTTCTAGCTTATATATTTTTCACTTCAAAACTGTTCTAACCTCTACCCGTTACCCAGTTTCAAAGCTGCTCCCCCAGTTTTAGGCACTTGTTATACAACACCCCACTTATCTGGTACCAATTTCTCTTAGTCCCTTAGTGCTTTTATAACAAAATATCAGATACTGGGTAATTTATAAAGAACAGAAATTAATTTTTTTCACAGTTCTCGAGGCTGGGAATTTCAAGATCAAGACTGGAAGGTTTGGGTGTCTGGTGAGGGCTGTTCTCTGCTCCCAAGATGATGCTTTGTTGCTGCAGCTTCTGAGTGGGAGAAATACTGTGTCCTCATTTAGCAGAAGTGATGAAAGGAGTGATAAAAGGAGCAAACTGTTTCTATTACAAGCCCTTTTATAATGGCATTAACCCATTCTTGAGGGCTGCCCTCATGACCTAAACAGCTCCAAAAGGTCTCCCCCTCTCCAAGATTATTGCATTGGGAATTGAGTCTCCAACATGTGAATTGGGGGAGGACACATACAGGTCACAGTGATATAGGAGTTAAGAAGAAATTATTAGGCAGGCAGATCACAAGGTCAGGTGATCGAGACCATCCTGGCTAACACGGTGAAACCCCATCTCTACTAAAAAATACAAAAAATGAGCCGGGCATGGTGGTGGGCGCCTGTAGTCCCAGCTACTTGGGAGGCTGGGGCAGGAGAATGGCGTGAACCTGGGAGGTGGAGCTTGCAGTGAGCCGAGATCGCGCCACTGCACTCCAGCCTGGGCGACAGAGCGAGACTCCGTCAGAAAAAAAAAAAAAAAGAAAAAAGAAAAAGAAAAAGAAGAAGAAATTATTTAGGCAAATAGTAACGGTAAGGAAGTCCTCAGTAAGATTTTCCTTTTAACGAATAGCAGCTCCAGATCATTTTCTTTTCTAACAAAGAGCAGCCTGTAAAATCGAAATGCAAAAAATAAAAAGGAAAGCTAAAAGCTTGCACAGGCGGATGCTGTCAGATGTGCCAATAGGAAAGGGGCTTCCCCGGGGACTAGGCATGTTCAAAATGGTGGCTCCATCTTCCGCTTTCCTTGTTGGCCACGTGCACAGTAAGGAGCAGGCAACATAGCACTGGCCAAGTAGAGACTCCATTTGCATAATAAAAGATTAGGGTGGGGTGGCTAGCTTCCCAGTGCATTATGTAAACATCACACCTGGTCCAACCAATCTTTGGGCCCTATGTAAATCAGACACACCACCTCAATCCTGTTTATAAAGCCCTGTGCATTCCGAAGCGGATGGGAAGTCCCATTCCGGCTTCCCCCTCTCTCTTATAAGAGAGAGCTGTTCTCTTTTCTCTTTCTTTTGCCTGGTAAACCTCCACTCCTAAACCTGCTTCTTGTGTCTGCATACTCAATTTCCTTGGTCCAAGATGGTGAACCTCAGGTATTTACCCCAGACAACAATGCCACTTCAGTAAGACAATTAAAAATTTAAAACAAACAAACTTCAAAGGATAAAACCAGATCTGATGTGATATATCTTTAGAAACCATTTCCAACATATTTAATAGAAGTCATGTTGTCATTCATTGGGAATTTGGATGCCATTAAGATGTTTCTTATATTTAAGAATGTCAAAACTGTTTCTTATTTATTGGAAAAATAAACAATAACTCACCTATAGATAATGTACACCTTTCTATAAAGCATGTGGTTATATTTCAGACTCAGATTTACAGCTGTATGGACTTGGAAGTTAGTTTTTGAAATCATATCTTGCAGAAGCAAAATCAAATATATTACGTATTTATCTAGAGAAAAACCTATGTTAACATAATGGTTATACATCCACAAATTGATGTTATATAACATTGTAAAAAATGGATATTTATGTGTCCATCAATGATAGACTGGATTAAGAAAATATGGCACATATACATCATGGAATACTATGCGGCCATAAAAAAGGATGAGTTCATGTCCTTTGCGGGGACGTGGATAAAGCTGGAAACTATCATTCTCAGCAAACTATCACAAGGACAGAAAACCAAACACTGCATGTTCTCACTCATAGGTGGGAATTGAACGATGAGAACACTTGGATACAGGGTGGGGAACATCACACACCAGGGCCTGTCGGGGGGTGGGGGACTGGGAGAAGGATAGCATTAGGAGAAATACCAAATGTAAATGACGAGTTGATGGGTGCAGCAAACCAACATGGCACATGTATACCTATGTATCAAACCTGCACGTTGTGCACATGTACCCTAGAACTTAAAGTATAATAATAATAAAAAAAGAAATTAAAAAAACCTGGGATATTTATGAAATTCTGCATTTTTTCAAGTTGTATTAGCAACCAAAGCAGTTGACCTCTGGGAATTGAATAATTGAGAACTGCTCAAAGGACCTCAACTATACAAGTATTTATAAAATATGTACAATAATACTTCAAATGTACCTAGCTCATGTTTTTGAGGACTTTTAATTTTTTTTACCTGAATTCTTCCAGAATAGAATAGAAATAAATCTTCACACTCCATTAGAAAACATTCCTGGTATGGTAATTTTGTCTCAGTCTCTCAGATTGTGGTTTTACAATCTATTATTCAATGATCATTTATTATTAAATATTCAGCTAATGGATATGCCACAGAAAATTTGTAGTAAAGTCAGTGTATTTTAATCTATTTAATAAAAATATTCCATGGCTTTAATTTAAATGTATATCTGAAAATCTAGAATACATTTCTTTCTTAAAGTGATAACTGTAACAGCATGCAATGATCTTCCTTATATGTATCCAGTTTTGTTTTAAAATGAAACCGCCATTCATTAAGCACATGAGTTAGTTTTTAAGAAAGATAAGAAAATAATGGATTGTCAATCTATTTTCCTTAATTTCAGTGAAGTATTTATCATTTGTAGGATTTACTCTCAGGAGGACTATATTCTTTGCAATTGGTAAAGACTGCCATGAATAACTTCTTAGACACATACATGAAGGTATTTGCTTATGGTTTCCAGATATCTGGATATTTGATGAGCCTCATAATTTCATAATATCCAAGAACTTTTCTTTTTTTCATAAGTTCAAGAAAGGGCCAAGAGTCTCACGGGCTTCTTATGTGTTGCTGGATGCTCAGGAGGAGGCTGTGAGGCCGAAGGCATCCTTTCCATTCAGTTTCCTGCTGGTGTCTCTCATTTCAGAAATGCTTTCTGTAAGAATATGTCCAATCCTATCTTTAAGTGATGAAAATCTAAGGTAAGCTTTTCAGATCCCAGTCTTTTATGTTTCTATCAGTTTTCTAATTTTTTCTCTCTGTAAGTTAATGGTGATAGAAGATTTCGTTTATGGGAGCTGAATATTTAACTAATGTATTGTAGAAGTAGCTTCTTCACAACATGTAATGGAGTCAAACATATTTGGTATAAATTTTAACTTCTTTGAAGAAATCCTGAAATACCCAATTGGATTTTAGGGTGGATTTTCCTATTTTTGCAAAAAACAAAAATAGTAAACAAAAAACAAAACCCCAAAAAACAAACAAAAAAAGACAACAACAAAACCACTTTGGCATTTGGATACGGACTGTATTGAACCTGTAGATAGTTTTTGGTGGTACTGTCACCTTAACAATATTAAATCTTCCAATCTGTGAATATGAGATGTTTCCATGTATTTATGTTTTCTTTGTTTGCTGATGTGTTGTTCTCTGTGGACACAGATGAAGAGAGATTTCACACCCAACATTATAACCAGCTAGTGCTGGTCTACAATACATTTCAGCTAGAATGACAGCTATTTGCATGCTGTAGGTTAACTCCAGGAGGAATTAAAGAGAGGAATTTTATTTTTTCCAGCCACTACATTTGCAAGTCTCTGTCTCCAATTTATTGGCCTAGCCATGCAGGTTCACTTTCCTGAATCCAGATGAACTGCCTAGACCCTTTGTCTAGCCCTGCCAACCTCAGGCATACATATACCTTCTCCAAAGATAGACAACAGGTGCAAAAATGTGTTTTCTGAACAGGCATTGTGGAATCATGGATAATTAGCTGCTGAAGAATTTGCTTTCTGCATAAACCAAATTAGAATTAGCTAAAGTGATAACACACTTTCTGCTTTATAGATATAACATAAAGAGTGACCCATTGCAATCTACCTGTCAGTGATAGTATGGGTCAATAATTTTAGGAAACAGAGGATGCCTGGAGCAAGAACTAATTTGTAGCTAACTTCACACTCATGAGCTACTTGAAGGTGTTCTCAAGCTGCCATAGGAATCATCTTGGCTGGGCCCCACAAAAGGCAATATTCTTTTCTTCATGTGCATTTGATTCACTCCTTTTCATCATTGTTTTCAGTGTGTTTGTTGTGTCAGAGAGCCTATAGGTTTTGTCTGCCCATCAACAGTATTGTTCAAGGCCAATATATTCTAGAAATGTGGTGGGCATCCATATAGGAAATTAGTTTTTCAATTCTATTAGAAATGTCAGAAACTTGAATGTATAGGAATTAGACCAGCTCAATGCTGATCAAATTTCTCCAACCATTAGAATGCCAGACAGGTTAGCTAAACTATTTGGCACAGACAAGTAACAGAGATTATAAGGAGCAGCCTGATGGGACTTTAGCATCTGGGTACATTTCATGAGTACTGTCTTCAGTTCTGCCTACTGACTAGGCTCCTTCACCTTTCTCTTTAAATCTATACCAACAGACTGTGTTCTATGTGCTTGCCATCCTTACACATTTGGACGTGAGGGTGATGGAGCTAGCCATAAATCATATAGCAGCTTTAAGGTCCTAGAAAAGCATTTCATAAGAGGTGAGGTTCCAGGATACCAGCGATTTCTTGTATGGAGAGATAAACCTCATGCATCATTTCAACGTCACTCTCATTTCCCTGTATAACTTTAGGGGTTTCCAGGTTGCACGTGACCTAATTCAGGTTAGGCATCTTGGGTTGTGGAAAGACTCGGTGAAATTTGTTTGCCACTCTAGCAACACCTAGCAACAGAAATTCAAAGTTTGTATACATTATGGCAGGTTCGGGGGGACTGTACCTTTTTACCACCTAAAAGACCTGTTAAAACACTATACCACCTCATCCTCAAAGAATGACACCTGAAGAATCATATCTAAACCTGGTTGATAAGGACCCGAAGGACTAGAAGACATTATTGCAGGCAGAGTTCTAAAGATGTTCCTTCAAAATTCCTGTTGCCTATTTATTCAATCAAACACAAAACTAGGTATTTCTGTGAGGGAACTTTGTAAATGTAATTAAGGTTGATAATCAGTAGACATTAAGATAGGGACATTATCTTGAGTAAATGCTGTAATTCTAAGGTAACCACTAAAAGAAAAATTTAAAAACTACATAGCTGTCATGTCAATAAAGTAGGAAAATAATAATGATCAATCCAAAAGAAGGCAAGAAAGGAGAGGAAAAATAGGACAGGGCAAATGGAAAGTTAACGGTAATTACGATCCAACTATATCAATAATTCCTTAATATTAAATTGACTAAACGGTTCACTTAATATATAGTGATTATCAATATAATTGAAAACATATAAACTCAATTACATGCTTATTCTTTAAAATTGGTGAAATATTATAAAACCTAGGACATGATCATTTTGTAAATATTTTGTGGGTGGTTGGGAAGAATGTGTATTCTCTATGTTGATCTAGAATTGTACAAATATTTACTAGATTGTGCTTATTTGAGTCATCCAACTCTCATATATTTTTGTTAAATTTTGCCTGCTTGATCTATCAATAATTATAAGAGATGTGTTTCAATCTCCAATCCTGATGATACTTTTGCCAGCTTTCCCCATAAGCCTATCAATTTTTGTTGATACATTTTAAAGCTATTAGTTATATAAATACATGTTAGAATGTTTCAAATTGAGAACATTATCATTTTGGCATTGCCCCTCTCCATTCTTCCCATCATAGTCATATTGTCTAAAAATATGCTTCTAGGTTATTAGATATATATGTTTTCATTATTTGATGTAGTATTTTTCTCTCACATATAAACAAACTTTGGAAAGATATTTGATTGCTGTTACTGTGACATCATTTAATATAGTCTTCTGTTTTCCTTATCATGTGGTTTCTTCTATGAAATGCCTTTCTGATATGTATCTTTACGTCAAATTTTATTTGAATTCATATATTGAAGAAAATTTTAAAACTCATGCCCTCACATTTGAATATTTCAGATTTCTTTTCAGTTAAGAATTTAATAATATTAACCCATTGATTTCATGTGTTCAGTATGGCTATGAATGTTGATTTGATTCTTGTTCCTTGGTAGGCAACCTGTTCTTTTCCTTTAGAAGATTCTAGGATTTTCTCTTTGGTATCATTTTAAATTTCAGGGGGGTGTGTGTGTGTGTGTGTGTGTTTGTGTCTGTGTGTTTTCCTCTTCAATGCCCAGTTCACAGTCTCTGGGTTCTTTCAATCTAAGGTCATTCTCTAACTTTTTAAATGTGCAGAAACTTTTTCCATTATTTCTTTAAATATTTCCTCCTATTTTGATTTTTCTGTTTTTTTGGGGGGAAATGCTATTCTCTAGATACAGACAGTTCTATTTCTATTTTCCATATAACTTAATTTTATTTTTGCATTCCTACTTTTTTCTTTCCTTATTCTTTTCTGTCAGAGTTTGCCAATCTGATATTCCAAATTTCTGCTTCATTAAGCAATTGTATCCATTCTACTCTTAATTTCATGTCTTGTGACTTTATTTCTTGGTCTCTTGGTTCTTTTTTAAAGATTTTTGTTATTGTTCTTCTGCTGATAATGTCCCTTAGATTTGCATCCAAGTAATTTCAAAGCATATTTATAAACACGCCTTCAGATTTTTACTGAAAATTTACAGTTAATGTGGGGATGTGGCTGTATTTTAGTGTATTTAATATGATGTGTGCTAGGACTTGCAAAGGAAAGAGTGCCTATGGACCCCAATAAACTAAACTGTTTCTGCTTCTACTAGAAGCAGAATTTTAAAAGGTCTGAATAAAGAAGTAAAAGCTAGGGATTGCAGGATTACACAGAATGTAGCAGTAATAGTTTGGGACATTAGAGAAGATTTGTTGGAAGTCTGTCTGAGCAGGGATTGTATGGGCTGTTCTGCGTTCTATAGCTGTCCTATAATGGTGTCTCCAACCATGGAATGTTAAAATCACAGCGTTTGCAACATTTTCTGCAAACGTGCATTTTGCCTGGTTCTAGCTAAACTGTTTGCATGGTATATAAATGTAATGGGAAGAAACTTGATTGCTGTCAGTAACCAGAATATTTTTATATTTGTTTCTTTTCTCACTGTAACTGGAAGTTAATTAAAAAAGCGATGGTCTAAGTAAAAGATAAAAGCAAAAGGCTCACCAGGCACCACCCTAACCTGAGAATTGACAATTAGGAATCCTTTCTTCTTTAACAATAAACTGACTGGCGTATCAATGCTGAGACGCTTCTCTTGAGTGCTCAGCTGCCTGCCAGCAGCGCGTTACCTACTTCCAATCACCTCCCGCTTCGTCTGTGCGCTTTTCCTCTCCGCAGCCTCCCTGGGCCGCCTCACGCGCGCTCAGCCCTGCGCGAGCTGCGCCTCTCCAGGTCTCAACGTCTCAACGTCTCAACTGCTGTTCATCGCCTGGGCTCCAAGACAGCGAGCCATGTTCCTTCTTCTGGTGCTTCTCACTGGACTTGGTGGGATGCATGCAGACCTCAGTAAGTCCAGGAATTCCAGGCTTCCGAGGGAGACCTTGTTCACTCTTTCCACCGCCCAGGTCCAGCCCAGACTTTACCCTGGCTCCATGCTCTCCCGCTTTCTCCTGGCCCCTTGCTTCAAGGTCTGTGGCCAAAAAGGCAGAGAGGCAGCCTCCGACAGAAAATCGTTTTACTTCTCTGGGATGGCTTCCTGATGCAGAAAATGAACAAAAATGAAATATGTGGTTTTTTTCCACATACAAAATTCTGCTACTCTACGAATAATTGCATCACTGTAAAAAAAGCTATCTATCAAGGATTTACTGATTTGGCAACTGTTATCCTTCACCTGCCCCATTGAAAAGTGCAGATCATCCTTGTATTCAATATTCTATATTCGTCCCTGCAAAATCTTTCTTCATGCATCTGTTTTCTCATTTCCACATCTGTTTACAACACTGAATTTGGTACTTAGCGTTAACTTAGCTGTGCCAGTGCCAACTGTGCGTGTGTGTGTGTGTGTGTGTGTGTGTGTGTGTGTGTGTTGAGAGAGGGATTTGCAGGGGAGAATGGGAATAAAAATTTGAGATCTTGACCAGGCGTCAGAAATTTGTAGGTAAGAATGACTAGAAAGATAGTGGAAAGGGCAAGATGTGTAGATTATTTTAAAAATAGCTGCTAATGTAGAGAAACAAATGCAGAATCAGAGTTAGAAATGAATAACATAAGATCACAGGTATCAAAATAACATA
Source organism: Pongo abelii (assembly GCF_028885655.2). Taxonomy (NCBI): domain Eukaryota; kingdom Metazoa; phylum Chordata; class Mammalia; order Primates; family Hominidae; genus Pongo; species Pongo abelii. Next base: position 41,302,752 of record NC_071992.2, read on the forward strand.
GTTTATATTTATTTTTAGATCCTCATAAAATCTTCCTGCAGACCACAATTCCAGAGAAGATTTCATCATCGGATGCAAACACAGATCCAGAACATAATGTAATTTTAATAATATTTTTACTATGAAATGTTGTTTAAGTTGTGTTTAATGTCAAGACCAAAGGTGCTGAATGTGGGCAGGATTACACTTCTTGGAGGCAGAGCTGACAGCTGAGAACAGGTTCACAAGAGGGAGCATTTTGATATTTACGAATGTGTGAGACTGTGTGTGTGTGTTTCTGTTGATGATGAAGGATTTTAGGGATAAGGTCCCTTGGGGCCAAAATGCTAGGCATAGGATCCCCCAAGTTTGAAATTTAAGGAGGTGGCAGAAAACTTGGATCCCCTCAGGACCAGGATTAGGGTGAGGCAAGTGAAATGCATCATGTAACTACAGGATCAGATCCTGCCTGTCTTGAAAATTTTGATATTTTTTTCATCATGGTGTTTTTTTGCATTGATTTTTAAAAAGGTTGCATTAAGATATGATTTATCTTGATAACTGAGTTTTCTGGTATTCTAGTTCTAGCCCTAGTGATCCCCTAGTGATTTGTCTTAGCTTTTACTAAGTCAGTGAGGATCTGAATGGTGATGACTTCTGGGCAGGCTTATCTGTTAATGATCACATCAATTTCACAGTCCGAGATTGGATGGTAGTGAATGTTCCTTCTCTAATAATTTGGCAGGAGAATACTTCTCACATGACTTCTTCCAGTATAAGATAATCTATTGTTATTTAGTAATTATGGGCCTCCAAATTTATTTTTTTTCCATTTAGTGGTTTCAGAAATCTTTCCTCTCTGTTTCACATAAGGATATACTATTTATATCGTTTCCCCTTCCGCATATACCCTTTCTTTACCTTTTCTTCCTCTAATAGCTGAGTTTTATTTACCAACATGCTTATCATGCAGCTTTGAACACCCCTCGCGCTGCCTCCCAAGTGAATTACTAGCTATGCTGCGGTGTATGAGCCCTATGACAGCTTCCCTTTCTGATTGGAAAGAAGAGGTGACATTACATCTTTGTTTAATTTCCTTTTCCCTGAGATTAATAATACCAACTCTCCCTTTCCATTGTTTATCACTGATAATCTTTGAATTCCTCACTTGTCTAATTTCTAGAATTTTTATAAAGGCATTTATAATATGGAAATTCAGTGTGTTTCTTTTAACTATAATGATTTACAAATTTACATTGTAATATATTTTAGCAACAGAAAATTATAATTATTGTGGGATGTGATTTTATTTGAATATGTTTGGTATCATATGGGGTAGGACCTGCAAAAGTAAAAGTGCCTAAGGACGCACAGTTATAAGATTTAGTAAATAAAAATATAGAATACCCAGTTAAATGCACGTGTACATAAAGATAAAAGAGAAATACTACATGAGGCTTACTTATACTAAAATTATTTGTTGTTCACCTGAAATAAATTATAAGCATCTAAATTACATACTTCCTTCTTAAATCACAGCTTCCTGATGATTTGACTTCCCCTAACAGTTCCCTGTTTTGTAGAAGTTGCTTGCAGTTATAGTCTGTTTCATTTAGATTGCAACATAATTTCTACAGTGGTCACACCCAATGTATTTTATTCTTTTTTTCTAGTGAACATTTCCAGTAGTTTTACAGTTTTTGCATTTTACATTTAGGTGTGTGGTCCATTTTGAGTTAATTTTTGTGAGGGATTTAAAGTCTGTGTCTAGATTATTTTTTATTTTTATTTTTTGCTTGTGGCAATGCTGTTGTTCTAGTACAATTTTTTGAAAAGACTGTCTTTTAAAAATATTGTTTTGCCCCTGCTTCTTTGTCAAAGATCCATTGACCATATTTATGTGGATCTATTTCTGGGATCTCTATTTCTTTGAACTGTTTGTCTAAGATTTTGCAAACACCACCCTGTTTTGAGGACTGTAAATTTATACTAAATCTTTTATTTTTTTTGAGACAGGGTCTCACTCTGTTGCCCAGGCTGGAGTGCAGTGGCACGATCTTGGCTCACTGCAACCTCTGCCTCCCAGGTTCAAGTGATTCTCCTGGCTTAGCCTCCTGAGTAGCTGAGATTACAGGTGCCCGCCATCGTGCACAGATAATTTTTGTGTTTTTAAGAGAGACAGGGTTTTGTCATGTTGGCCTGGCTAGTCTTGAACTCCTGACCTCAGGTGATCTACCTGCCTTGGCCTCCCAAAGTGCTGGAATTACAGGTGTGAGCCACTGCGCCTGGCCTTATACTAAGTCTTGAAGTTGGGTGGTGTCAATTCTCCAACTTTGTTCTTCACCTTCAATATTATATTGGCTATTTTGGGTCTTCTGGCTCTACATATAAAGTTGAGAATCAGTTTGTTGGTATCTATAAAATAGCTTGCTGATATTTTCATTGGGATTACATCGATCTATAGATGATGTTGGAAAGAACTGACATCTTGACAATATTGAGTCTTTCTATCTATAAACATGGAATATCCCTACATTTACTTAGTTCTTTTGGAGTTTTTCATTAGTTTTGTAGTTTTTCTCATAAATATATATTTTGCTATATTTATACCTAAGCATTTCATTTTTCAGGGTGAAATGTAAATGACATTGTGTGTTTCACTTAACTTATTACCTGTTCATTATTGGTACAAAGGAAAGATAATGAGTTTTTAATATTAACTTTGTATCCTGCAATGTTGCCACAATTGTTTATTTGTTCCAGGGTTTTTTTTGGTGATTCTTTCAGATTTTCTACATAGACAATCATGTAATCTGTGAATAAGGACAGACATTTATTTCTAGACAATGTGTGTCCATTTTATTTACTTTTTTTTGCTTTATTGCATAAAAGTACCAGAGAGAAGGGAAGTCCTTTGCCTTGTTCCTGATTTAAAAGGAAAACTTTCATGGTTCTTACAGTTAAGAATGACATCAGCCATTAAGATCCTATCTCCAAATATGGTCACATTTTGAGGTGCTGGGGATTAGTATTTCATCTAATGAATTTTTGGAGGGGTTACAATTCAGCTTCTATCGGTTGGATATTGTATATGAAAAGATGTGGAGGCTCTGGATAATGTGTCTTTCAAGAGTTTTTTCCTTCCATTGGTTGGTTTTGTACATTTTTGGTTTATTTTAGTTTTTTTGTTTTAGCTTTGTAAGATATGTGGATTTTAAATTTTATTGGTGCTTTCATATTATCCTTTAATTTTCATCTTATTTGTTTAATATCAAAGGATTTTAGAGGGCACAATTTTAAAGGTCCCCTCCAAATTCCACTTACACTTCTTTTCAGAATGCCATTCAACCGATTCCTCACAGAACATTTACCTGAATCAAAGTACCTTGTTATGCTCCAGTATAAAGTTGAGGAATTGAAAACTGTTAAATGCTATTTCTTAAATTAACCAAATACATAATTTAATGACCATTGCATTTTCTATTATCTTTTGTGGTGTTCTCTAGACATGTCTTTAGTCTCCCTGTATTCTCTCCTACATTCTATTCCAGAGGAGTTTGATTGCTCACACAGATAAGTAAAATGCAATGGCTTTTGATGTTATATTGCTAGAGGTATATTACATTTCTTGTACTTCTGTCTTTTGGGAGGGTCTCTTTCAATGAGCAGGACAATTTACCTTACAGGAGAGCTCTAGGTAAGCAACCAATGGGTCCTCACAATTGAGGTGGACATCCTTGATGGTGGGGTCTGTCTGAACTGAAAGATAATAATCATCGGGTAATCTTCTCCCTCAGAGGTGTGAGTAATAGTGAATAGCAGGCAAGCGAGTGCTTTATCACTTAGTTCTCAATGCAGAATTCTGAAGCTCCAAGTATCTGTGTGGGAAGGAAAGCCAATATAATGGTTACAGGTTGTTATTAATTTTGTCAATATTTTAAACTCTAGTTTGGAGAAGATACACTATTTGGCATGTGTTATTATTGAATTTTTCTAATAATTTTGTTATAGGTTGTTTACATGATTACAATAGAAGAAAAGCCATATTTTGTCCATCTCAAAAAGCAGTAAGTAATTATTTTGTCCTTTCAAATTTTAATACTTTGGCCTCTTAATTTCTAAAAGTATGTATAAGGAGAATCATTTTGATTCAAATGTATTGATACCTACTCTATACTGGGTATTGAGTAAAGTCCCAGGCATGCAAAAGAGAATAAAACATATTGCACTGTTAAAGGATTTATAATAAAGAAAGATACATTAAGATACCTTAATAGAAAAACAAATTATTTTATTATAATATGGTAATATGATAAATGTGTAAATAGTATTCCTTGGAAGTCAGGAAAGGCTTTTATGGAAGAGATAAGAGATTACTTGTATCTTAAGGGAAGAGACAGAGCTATGTAAAGAAGAGGGGCAGGACAGGGGGACATTTTTTTTTTCTGAGACAGTCTTGCTCTGTTGCCCAGGCTAGAGTGCAGTGGAGTGATCTCGGCTCACTGCAACCTCTACCTCCTGGGTTCCAGCAATTCTCATGCCTTAGCCTCCCAAATAGCTGGGACTAGAGGTGTGCACATCCTGGCCTCAAGCATTTCTCCCTCCTTGGCCTCTCAAAGTGCTGGGATTACAGGCGTGAACCACTGCACCCAGCCAACATTCTGTTTAGAGAAGAAATCATGGTAAAGCACAGAGCTGTGAGACAGAGTGGCTTTTCTGATGTGCACAGTCAATGTGAATTACTGAAGCACAAATTTTCTGAAAAATAGAGGTAAAAGATTCGGGAAAGGTAGGTAGGAGCCAGGCTGTAGAAGATTCAGAATGCCATGGTCAGATATTGGGAGCCAAAAATGGTTTTAAGTATGTACTTATGTAGCCACATTGAGTCTTTTAGGCTGTTTTTGAGGGGACAAAGTTAGAGTTAAGGTGATCAATTATATGACAATACAGTTTAGGTGAGTAACGGTGGTGGTTTGAACAATGGCACCAGGGATAGCACTTGAAAGAAAAATCGGTGGACCTCAATACAGATTTGATAGAATGATTGGTAAACTGTGAGGAATTTCAGATAATTTAGTTGTCGTTCAAGAAAATGAATAGGCTATAGCATAATTAACTGAGGAATATGAACAGGGGATATATTTGTGTGAGGAAGGGGTGATTTGGGTTTTTTAGCACATGTGAGATATCCAAGTGTGTTTTTTCCTCTAGATCAGGGGTTTCCAATCTTTTGGTTCCCCTGAACCACACTGGAAGAATTTTTGTGGGCCACATGTAAAATACACTTATGATAGCTGATGAGCTAAAAAAAAATTTAAAAATCTCATAATGTTTTAAGAAAGTTTACAAATTTGTGTTGGGCCGCATTCGAAGCCATCCTGGGCCTGGGCCATATGTGGCTAGGAATTTGAATCTCTGAAAATATTCAATAGGAATGTTGGAAAATAGTTTTAGCTATAGGTATACAGATTGAGCAGAAAGCAGTAGCTTGGCTGTGTTTTTTTTAATGAGTGCTCTTACGTAGGGTGCTTATAAATAGATCGTGGCTAAAGACTGAACCCTGGGAAACAGCAATGTTTCCTGGGATAGGCTGAACAAAAACAGCAGCCAACATGGAAGATAAAGCTGGAGGGACCAAGGAGGTAGGAAGATTAGCAGGAGAATGAAGTGTTATGTAAATTAAGTGAGGGGACTGAGTGGCCACAGTTTTCAAAAAGAAGCTAGAGGTCCAATGTAAAAATGATTTTTTAAAATGCCTTTTGGATTTGGCATTCTAATATTTGTGGATCTTTTCCAGGGAAGTTTCAGGGATAATAAGAATTGAGAAGGTGAAGGAATTGTGTATAGACAATTCTTTTGATGAAATCTGTTAAGAATTGAAAAAAATGTACATAAGAAATAGCCACAGTAGAACATGGGGTCAAGAAAGGGTTCTTTAGAATAATAATGACTTATTAGTATCATTTTAAATAGCATTATGATAAAAATCCAGTAGAGCACAAGAGTTCAAAATTATAGGAGAGAAAAAGTAGTATCCTCCGTATATGGCACAGGATGGTATCTATAGCACCAGTGTAAGGGTTTGTTCTGAATGAAAGAAGTAACCTTCTGGCAATAAAGACAAGGAGTGCAGATGGGAACAGGTGATCTGGCAGTGAGGGAACATGGGGGTTTTGTGGGATGATTGACAGGGGTAGTGTCAAGTTTTTGAATAGTTACTGAGGGAAATAATACTGAGGGAAATAAAATTCTGACCAGAGTTATTGAGAAGAAATTGGCCCTTAGCAAAGCTTAGCAAATATGAATTTGTAGTGAGACCAAGTAACTCTTTCTACATTTTCTGTTTGTATTAGTCTGTTTTCACACTGCTGATAAAGACATACCCAAGACTGGGCAATTTACAAAGGAAAGAGGTTTATTGGACTTACAGTTCCACATGGCTGGGGAGGCCTCACAATCGTGGTGGAAGACAAGGAGGAGCAAGTCACCTCTTACATGGATGGCAGCAGGCAAAGACAGAGCTTGTGCAGAGGAACTCCCGTTTTTCAAACCATCAGATCTCATGAGACCCACTGACTATCACAAGAACAGCATGGGAAAGACTTGCCCCCATGATTCAGTCATCTCCCACTGGGTCCCTCCCACAACATGTAGGAATTATGGGAGCTGCAAGATGAAATTTGGGTGGGGACACAGAGCCAAACCGTATCACTGTCCTAACCTTACACTTTAATTTTGAAACTTGGGTATAAAATCTAAAATCAATGAATGAAATAGACAAAGATTAGAAAGTTCTATGCTGGACGTTGGGACCTATGCTATTTCCTCTTCATGTCTCTAGCAATTTGAGTTGCTCATTTATCTGCATTTTTGTATTGTATGTCATTCTAGTTAAAATGTCTCACTAAGCACCTAATTCAGTTTAAGTGCTAGAAATACATGGACAATAGGATAAAACAAGTTGATTAGCACTACTTTAAATTTTCAAGTAAAAAGAAAATTTGTATATGAATATTTTTCCTACCTTTTTTGTTTCACAACTTGAGCATGTTTTTATTATTTTTGCCTAGATCAATTTTATCTTCAGCTTCTGTTATTAATTCTTATGACAAAAATGACATCCGTCATTCCAAACCTCTGCTAGTTCAGGTAAGAATTAGGTTATTTTTTTCTTACATATTTGTAATTCTAGATTTCTTTAAAAAGACAAATATTCTATAATTACTAGAATGTTATTTTACATATTCGCTGAAATTGAATAACTTGGGCTAGTGCTTATTTCTACATGGCACAAATTTATTAGGTAATTGCCCATCACATTAATGTAGAAATGTAGCTAAAGTAATAAATAGTAAATGTAGCTAAAGTAAAAATTAAATAAATAAAAAATATAAAGTAATACGTATAAATAAATATAAATAATCTTTGACAAACCTGAGAAAAACAAGCAATGGGGAAAGGATTCCCTATTTAATCAATGGTGCTGGGAAAACTGGCCAGCCATATGTAGAAAGCTGAAACTGGATCCCTTCCTTACACCTTATACAAAAATTAATTCAAGATGGATTAAAGACTTAAACGTTAGACCTAAAACCATAAAAACCCTAGAAGAAAACCTAGGCATTACCATTCAGGACATAGGCATGGGCAAGGACTTCATGTCTAAAACACCAAAAGCAATGGCAACAAAAGCCAAAATTGACAAATGGGATCTAATTAAACTAAAGAGCTTCTGCACAGCAAAAGAAACTACCATCAGAGTGAACAGGCAACCTACAAAATGGGAGAAAATTTTTGCAACCTACTCATCTGACAAAGGGCTAATATCCAGAATCTACAATGAACTCCAACAAATTCACACACAAAAAACAAACAACCCCATCAAAAAGTGGGCAAAGGACATGAACAGACACTTCTCTAAAGAAGACCTTTATGCAGCCAAAAAACACATGAAAAAATGCTCACCATCACTGGCCATCAGAGAAATGCAAATCAAAACCACAATGAGATACCATCTCACACCAGTTAGAATGGCAATCATTAAAAAGTCAGGAAACAACAGGTGCTGGAGAGGATGTGGAGAAATAGGAACACTTTCACACTGTTGGTGGGACTGTAAACTAGTTCAACCATTGTGGAAGTCAGTGTGGCGATTCCTCAGGGATCTCGAACTAGAAATTCCATTTGACCCAGCCATCCCATTACTGGGTATGTACCCAAAGGACTATAAATCATGCTGCTATAAAGACACATGCACACGTATGTTTATTGTGGCATTATTCACAATAGCAAAGACTTGGAACCAACCCAAATGTCCAACAATGATAGACTGGATTAAGAAAATGTGGCACATATACACCATAGAATACTATGCAGCCATAAAAAATGATGAGTTCATGTCCTTTGTAGGGACATGGATGAAATTGGAAATCATCATTCTCAGCAAACTATCGCAAGGACAAAAAACCAAATACCGCATATTCTCACTCATAGGTGGGAACTGAACAATGAGAACACATGGACACAGGAAGGGGAACATCACACTCTGGGGACTGTTGTGGGGTGGGGGGAGGGGGGAGGGATAGCATTGAGAGATATACCTAATGCTAAATGATGAGTTAATGGGTGCAGCACACCAGCATGGCACATGTATACATATGTAACTAACCTGCACATTGTGCACATGTACCCTAAATCTTAAAGTACAATAATAAAATTAAAAAAAATATATGGGGTGTTTATTTTAAAAATAAGTTATCCATTAATTTTTCTTTTTTTTTCCTAGATGGATTGCAATTATAATGGATATGTTGCGGGTATTCCAAATTCTCTTGTGACTCTCAGCATATGTTCAGGACTCAGGTTGTAGACTACTTAAAGATACTCGATTTGCCAGTATTATATCCTGCTAGCCTATGAATTAATTCTCCATGTATTTGTTCTAATTCTATAATCACCTTTGTTATATTTCAGTTCCTTAAAGACTGAACCAAAATTACTAATAAAATAGGATTGATATTCCAGCCGTATCTGTTCCTGATGAGAGGCTACTTGTTGATACTGACAGGATCTGTTGCTTTAGGCTTTAAGAAAGCTTGAGTGTAGGGAGATTGATTGGTCTCCTCATACTTTTTCAGTTTTCTCAAATTCTGTTCTTGTCCAATTTCCTAATGTCCTAGAATAATTGACAATTGTGGAATGCATGGGACTAATGGACACGGGCTCTGCAGTCAGTCATTATTAGGTATATGGTACCTTCAATCCAGCCCACACAAACGAATGATTTAGGGTATCAAGTGTCAGAGGAGAGTTAAGTGTATCAAAGAGAAGGAATCAAAGACTAAAGAAGAGACTGCCTAGAGATTCTACAGGCTGGTTAGAAAATATACATAACAGAAAGGGGTTTCAACCTGTTTAAGTGCACAGATCCATGCCACTACCATGCTTTCTTGAAGATAATCACAGATGTGTAATGTAAGGTAATATGTATCCTGTGATATAGTGGTCTAGTTCTGGTGTAAGAAAGACCCCAAAAGATAAAGAGATAAAAGTGAAAAAAAAAAAACTAAAGTCACTTTACATCTTAAAAACTGTGGCCCAAATTTCTCGTTATAATATTATGGTTTTAGTAGAATCATTTCAGGCTTGTTTCGATTGTCTTAACACTCAGGGGAACAATGCAGCTGAAAAACATCTCATATGGAATTGAACCAATGGAGGCTGTATCAGGATTTATACACAAGATTTATGAAGAAAAATATGCTGACACTAATATTCTCTTAGAAGACAATGACACTTATACTTGGTTTAATTCAGAGTATCAAGTCAGAAAAAGTTCAGAAGTAAGTATTGACTCTTTTATTTTAATTTAGTATAATTTTGTGTAATAAAAAATACTTTCAGAGCCAAGATTTGGTGACTTACAAATCTTAAAACTATTTCACTTTTTCATGAGGGCCATACATGACTTTTAAAATGGCAAGAGAATAAACTTATGTTTGTCATTATGCTTGCCGTTAGATGAAAGCTTAGCAAAAACTTAATCTTAGAAATATAAAGATATGAATATAGTATAAAAGAAACTGAAACATTAATTTTCATATGTGAACATTTAGATAATTAATATAAAATATTCCTTTTCTTCAATTACTCAGATAATTTAGGGGAGAATATTATACAACCTGGATTTCTCAGTTGAGAGTTCAAAAATGGATGAGCAACTTACATAAAGTACATGTAAAGCAAAGTGATGACTTTTTTTCTCTACCAAGACCTATAGACTGCTCTAAATAACACGTCTGGCTCTAGCAAATTGCCATTGGTTGTAAATTTTAATATTTTTCTAGACTACATTGTTTGCCAAAAGTAACTTCCTAGTAATTGGTAGCAGAAAATCTGCTCGCGTGAAAGATTAGTATGAAAATTATCAAAAGGCTAAGAAAAACCAAACTTTTATGTTATAAACTGAAAATTTCAGTTTCAATTATTATAAAAGTAAAAGATACCTGAGTTTTTACGTATCTTGAGAAGTCTAATAGAAAAGTCTTACTACCCAGGGCACTTTGAACTGGAATCTTCTGAATAGCACCTAAATTTTGTACTTGAAAACAGCCTTGTTATGTAATCAGGAACAATGTATCTTTCAGTTTATCTCTCAATATAATTTCAGTAGAAGGTAAATTTTTGTAAGTTCCTCATGACTTATGTGTGTTTTTCAGAAAACTGACTTTATTAAGTTATTCCCTCGATATATTGAAATGCATATTGTTGTGGACAAAAATTTGGTAAGTCTTACTTTATGCATTGTTATTTTAAAATTAATATATCTCTTTAACTTGATTTCAGTGAGGCAATGGAAATTACCAACCATTCTATTTTGCATTTGCGATGAACACATTCATGCAAATTAATCAAGTTTTTGTTATTTTGTATATAGCATCTACTCACTTTTGCAAAGTGAAGCATCTTAATTTCTAAAGCTTGTTGACATTGTTGATTTTTCAAAAAACCTACATCCTCAGTGAAAGGATAGGTTACAACTTCCTTAAGCCCTCAACCCTCATATACAATAATAATATGTAGCTGTCTCAGTCTAATTGGAAGGATGGTCTACAAAACAAATATGCCACTTCTTTAAAGCAAAAGGAGAAAACATATTATCATCTGTTTTCTTCTCAGTTCTAGGTAAATGAAACAAAAAGAAAAACCAATGAATAAAATACTCATATTGAGAATTCATGACTATACTTTGGATCTCTTACGGATTTAGGCTCCGAATATTTGGTACCTATGTGGTTAGGATTCTGATCCATGAGGCTACATTTGTCCCAGATTGGTAAAAGCTGAGGGTGCATGATGGAAGCAAATAGTATTTATATCTGGAGGAATGTCACTTCAAGCAGAATACCTCAGGATTCCTACAGATTAATATCAGCCATACATAAATGGGCTCACAATCCATAAGGAAATAAAACACCATGAACAATGGTTAGCAAAAAATTAGCCATACATAAAAAATATATGTATGGCTAATATTCATTTTTTAAAAATATAGTTTATGATTGGCAGAACAATAGGGTGACTGTCATTAACAATAATTTATTGTATATTTTAAAACAACTTAAAGAGTGGAATTGGAATGTTCCTAACACAAGGAAATGATATTAATGAATGTTTGAGGTAATGGATACCCCAGTTACCCTGATTTGATCATGACACATTGTATGCCTGTATCAAAATATCACATGTACCCCATAAATATGTATAACTATTATGTACCCATAATAGCTAAAAATAAAACATTTAAAATAAAATAAAATAAAATAAAATATTTTTCCCCTCAAAGAATCTGTTGATTCCAGAAAGGGTGAATATGAGTCAGGGTAGCTGAGCTAAATATTGACAAGAATAACAAAACTTGAAGTTCATGGCTCATTGGAGTTGAGTCGAGGGTACTTTAGTATAGCTAAGTTGACCCAGTACAAAGCAAACGCATACAATAAAATAATATTTCTATAAAATTACAAAATCAGAGGGAGGAAAGCAGAACTTTAAGCACACTCAACTAAAAGAAGGCAATTAAGAGAAAGAAAAACACATATTTAGGATTTATTTCATAAATCCAGAACAAATTTGAAAGCTAACGTTAAGACAAAAGATTTAAGCTGAAATACCTAAGTAATTATATGTAGGGGGATTAAGTACTGCAATTAAAAATCAAAGATAAAGATTAATTAAAAGCAAAGACAAAGATTATCATAACACACACACACATAAACACACACACATTCTGCTTACAAATGACATATGTAAAATATCGTACATAAGTAACAAAAGTAAAAGAATGGAAAAATATAAACAAATTAAAAAAACTAGTTTAGCTGGATTAATATCAGACAAAGTAGATTTTTATATTTTATACTTTAAAGTAAGTATAAGTTTTCTTATTGTTGCATAGCAAACCACCCCAAAATTTAGTGGCATAAAACGTAACAATTTATTTCCTTGGTTGGGAACCCAGAGACTTTTTGCATTTTTACCAGTCTTAGACCCTTTTAGTTTAACTTGGTGGCCTTTTATTGAAATAGCTATCAGATATGGTTTTGCTGTGTCCACACCCAAATCTCAGCTTGAATTGTAGTTCCCATAATCCTCGTGTGTCATGGGAGGGACCGGGTAGAGATAATTGAATCATGGGGGCAGTTTCCCCCATCCTGTTCTCCTGATAGTGAGTTAGTTCTCATGAGATCTGATGGTTTTATAAGGCACTTCCCCCTTTGCTGGGCACTCATTCTTCTTCTTGATGCTGCCATGTGAAGAAGGATGTTGATATGGTTTGGCTGTGTCCCCACTCATATCTCATCTTGAATTGTAGTTGTCATTATTCTTACGTGTGGTGGGTGGGACCCAGTGGGAGGTAATTGAATCATGGGGGTAGGTCTTTCCCATGCTGTTCTTGTGATGGTGAATAAGTCTCATGAGATCTGATGGTTTTATAAAGGGGAGTTCCCCCGCACATGTTCTCTTGCCTGCCACCATGAAAGACATGACTTTGCTCCTCCTTCACCTTCTGCCATGATTGTGAGGCCTCCTCAGCCATGTGAAACTGTGAGTCAATTAAACCTCTTTCCTTTATAAATTACCCAGTGTCAGGTATGTCTTTATTAGCAGCATGAGAACGACTAATATACTATCTTAAACATTTTGTGGGATTTCTTTTTTAAACAATTTTTTTTCCAAAGAGAAAGTTTTTTAAATTAAGATTTCAAAAGCATAGGAATACACTTAGGAGGTATCAGCTACTTTATTAAAACAAAATACACATTGCTGTGAGGTTACTAGTGGCAAGTATGAGGACTGACTTAGATCTAGGTGCAGTCTAGTGGGGGGCTTGCAGGGGAAGTTCCCCCAGTGCCCTTTCTAGAAATGGCCACTAATAGGAAATTGCCCATTCCTCTGGTTGTTTTCCAAATGGCATGTTTATGTGTGGATTTGCTTGCAGCATAATTTGTTTGATTGCTTCTAGGCGAAAAGGGAAAAAGTTTATAAGATCTAAAATATTGGGCTAGAATGTGAGTATAGTGAGGGAGTACAGGTTCATTGTGTTTAATAATAGAAATTATAGTGCTTATAAGTACATGATTTGGGAATCAGAGAGACTGGGGATTGAATCTTCATTTTGTTCACTAGAACTCTATTTTTCTTTTTATTGGGGGAAAACACGTAACATTAAGTTTACCATCATAACCATTTTAAAATGTATAGTTCAATAGTGTTAAGTATGTACACACTGTTGTGAAACAGATTTCTAGATCTCTTTCCTTTTGAAAATGAATACTTATCCCCATTAAACATGAATTCCCTCGACCCTTTCCCCCCAGCTCTTGGCAACTACCTTTCTACTATCTATTTCTATGATTTTGACTACTTTACATACTTCACAGGAGTGGAGTCATACAGTATTTGTACGTTTGTGATTGCCTTATTTCATTGACATAATGTCTTAAAGACTCATCCATATTGTAGCATGTATCAAAATTTTATAAATTTTGAAAGCTGAATAATTGTCCATTATATGTATATGTCACATTTTGTTTCTGAATTCATCTGCTAATGGACATATGGGTTTCTACATATTCCTTTTGTGAATAATGCTGCTGATACAGCTCTGATGACTGGAGGAACTCCAGGGTCCTTGGGCTCACACCGATTTAGATAAAATGACACAGACACATGTGGAGTGGTTTTAAGGAGCGGAGAGTTTCTTAGGCAAGAAAGAAGGAAGGAAGAAGAAAACAGCTTCCCCATACAGAGACAGAGGGAGAGCGATTCTAACAAAGAGAAACCCCATGTGTGGCGGAAGAGTGGTTGCTTATATTGGGATGCTGGAGGAGGCAGTGTCTGATTTGCATAGGGCCCAGGGGATTGGTTTGACCAGGTGTGTCATTCACATAGCCCACAGAAAACCTGGCCCTCCCACCTTAGTCCTCTAATATGCAAATGTGGGTGACCATGATGTTTTGAACACATGGTGTTATCTGGAGATGGCCATGACACTTGTCATACCTGGTGACAAGGAGAAGAAGGCAGGAATCGCCATATTGAGTGGACCCATTTTTTAATTGCCGGCATTTGCATATCAAAGCCTGCCAGCCTGGGCCTTCAAGCCTCCTTTTCTGTTAGAGAAGAAATGTTTCAGGGGGTTGCTTCTTATTACAGGGAAATTTCCACTAAGAACCTTTACCCTTTCTAGATGCCTAAAAATTATTTCTTAACAACTCCCGTATTATTCCCCACCTCAAGAGAAGCAAACCTAACTGCTGTTAGGGGGTGTTGGATGATGATTCTTTCTGGCTATTTCCTGCTGAAAAAGGGCATCGTGTGGGGGAAGAGCAGTTGGGTCTTCTCCTGAGGTTGATTTAAGAGTTCTCTGAAGAATGGCATGTTTATGTGTGGATTTGCTTGCAGCACCATTTGTTGTTTGATTGCTTCTAGGCGAAAAGAGATACATTTTACAATAAGGCTTAAAATATTGGGCTAGAATGTGAGTATTAAGATTACCACCATTAGTGGGGGTCCTATAGACCATAACTGATGGTAGAGTTTGACACCTGTTAGTTACACCAATGGATTGCAATACCGGTTTACCTTCACTAGATGTCGCTGTATGTTACTAGAAACCTTACTATAAAAGTAACATTTTCCTTGAGAAAAGCATACATTTCCTTCTTGACTTACCATTAGAGAATAACTTAAGCTTTAGGCCATTTTATAACTTGCAATATGATTGGGAGAAATATGTTATTGGGTGGCTAAAATACCATTAATTTTAACAATTCTTTTCCTTTAATAACTAATTTTTTTTATGACTTTTACAGACCCTTTTATAACATACTTAAACATTTTGACTTGTCCTAAACATCCATCCTTTAAATAACAAATCATTTCCTTTTAGGACAAGTATTTATTATATGAGATTCTTCCTTATATAATTTTTTTCCTTATAACCTTCTTTTCATAGCTTAGAGTGCATTATATTACCAACCTTTAATAAAAAGTCCTAATAAACTTAATGGTAGTAAAACTTTCATGCTTCCTTCTTATTTGTAACTGTTACTCTTGTTATAAGCAAAACAACCTTGACTAAATCTTTTCTCCAATTATTAATTCTGATGATGATAATTTGGCAAAATATTTTAGCAATTAGAATTCTACAATGAGAATTCCACATTGTGGGTGCCACAGTGTGCTACTGGGACTTCAGTACAGCTTTATTGAAAATAGTAATGTGACTATAACAATTTTCCACAAGAGTGGCATAATAAATAATTTCCATTTAAAACTTTACTTGCCAAGATCTAACATTTCCCTTTGGGGACTTACAAAGTTATAAAGGTAATCCCATGTATAATTAAATCTCCCTGCAAATATGCATTAAAAAGAAGTTTTAATATTCAGTGGTGAACTTTGAGAGGAAAGGTTAGAAACAATAAAAAGTATCTGGTGAGGTAGGAGTGGGGCTGAGTAAGATGAGTAGTCCTCACTTAGTTACTTATTTTTTATGATTTTTAGCTTAAGATCTTCTATTTCTTCACATTGATATTCTGGACATTTTTCTGGGCTGTCAGGGGTGGCTCCCTCAGTTTTTCAGGCTTTGACTTGAGTGTGATTTATTCAGGAGTTGATTTTTGTAACTTTTACTGCTGAGGGGGTTGAAAGAAGAACAGTGTAGGGCTCTTCCCAGCTTGGCTTATTAAGGAGACAGAGATGAGAGTTTTCACTAATACTAAGTTTCCTGGGTTAAATAAAGGTGACTCCTGTTGGAAGTGAGCTAGAGAGGTTATATGTTTAATCAGTTTAGAGGTTTTCTGCCTGAAAACAATTTTTGACCACATTGATAAGTTTTAACCTTTCCCAAGTGAAAAGCTTGGTGAAGGATTTTTTTTTTTGAGACCTGTCTCACTCTGTCACCCAGGCTGGTGTTCAGTGGCACCGTATTGGCTCACTGCAACCTCTGTCTCCTGGGTTCAAGCAATTCTCCTGCCTCAGCCTCTCGAGTAGTGGGGATTACAGGTGCCTACCACCACGCTCAGCTATTTTTAAAAAAATTTTTAGTAGAGATGAGGTTTCACCATGTCTTGAACTCCTGACCTCAGGTGATCTGCCTGCCTCAGCCTCTCAAAGTGCTGAGATTACAGGTGTGAGCCACCACGCCTGGCCCCTGGTGAAGGATTTTAAGGACTTTCTATTGGTTGGAAGCTGGAAAATGGCGTTTGCCATTCTCTGACTATAGCCATTTTGAGGGCTGAAAAGTATGCCCTTGAGAAGTGGCCTATTTTATTTTTGCAGGGGAATACTGAGGTTAATTTTTCTTATGGAGCCTTCCTAGATTAGAAGGGCTTGAAGCGTGTTAATGCCTTGAATTTTCCTTGTCGCTGACTTAGCTGCCTGATCAGCTAACCTATATTTTTTGGCTGCCTTATCTGTTTCCTTTTGATGTTCCTCAGAATGCATTTTTGCTATTTTTTTGTGATAGAAAAACTGAGGATAATAGCCTGCTAATTTTTTGGTGGCATTTTATAGGAGATTTATTGGTGGTAAGAAAATGTTTTTCCTTTTAAATGGCAACATGAGCATGGAGAGCTAAGAAAGCATACTTAGTATAAATTTTAGCTATTTTTCCCTTGCTTAATTCAAGTGCTCTTGTAAGAGCTATTTGTTTAGCTATTTGAGAGCCTGTGCCTGGGGAGAGTGACTACTGTTTATTCAGCCTTATGTACTTCTTGCTTTAACCACTGTTTGTTAGCTAAGAAGAGCTCCCCCTAGAGGACAGTAATCCTGCCACTTTATGTGGAGTGTACATAGTTAAATTATTTCCTAGGGTTAACTTGGAGGCTTTTTTGAATAGTAGAACTATCATGACAATGGCTTGGAAGCATGTGTTAATAGGTCCTCTTAACTGCAAATAAAGTTGAGAAAAATATTGGATTAGAGTTTTCCTTGAGATGCCCCTTACGGTCATGCTATGGGAAGAGGGGAGGCCTGGATTAGAGATGAGAAAAGAGAGAGACTGGCTCTAGTGTTTAGAAGGAGGTCTACTTTCCTTTCTTTAATTTCCAGAATTAGCTGGGGCTCCTGTGCTATAATGGCAGTTTGAGCCGCTGGAGCTGGGGCTTGAACCCCGGGACCCATTAGTCCTGCTGGACCATCTGTGAGACTGTTTCTGAACCCACTAACCTCCACCTCTGGGGGCAGTTTCATCTCCAGTGGTTTCTGCCACAAACTGGACAGGTTTGAGTTGGCTTCATCTTGCTGCCTGGGCATTCTTTCTTAAAATGTCTGGGCCTGACACACTAATAGCAATTAGCAGATGCACCTGGGGGATCCTGGACTTTGCAAGCCTGCTAAGCTGCTGCTAGAGACGTTGTCCTTCTTCTGAGCTTGCTTTCTTTCTTTTGGGCCTCCTTCTGGTCCCTATTATAAAAGACTGAAGTGGCCACCTTCGGGAAGTTCTCTAACGTGCTATTTGGTCCTATAGCTTGCTTCTGTAGTTTTCTTCTAATATTGGGAGCTGCCTGTGTAATAAACTTGTCCTTCAGGATGAGCTGTCCCTTCACTGAATTGGGGGATAAAGAGGTGTGTTCTATTAGTGCTTCTCTCAGCCTTTCCATAAAGGCTACAAGAGTCTCATTTGGCTTTTGGTTTATTATAGATAGTTTAGAGTAATTGAGTGGTTGGTCCTGGTTTTTCATAGGCCTTCTAAAATGCGTATTAAAAAGTGCTTTCTTTTCCATTCAGCTCCTGAGCTATTGGGGTTTCAGTTAGAGTTGTCTGCTAGAACTGCTTCCCTCCCAACTGGGAATGGTGTTTCTACTACTTTTTCACTTTCCCAATCTGCTTTCTTACCTTTTGGTGTATTATGGGAGATACATTGTTCATTTTCAAAATTCTCTGCTGCTTGCAGAGCTGTATGCTTTTCAGCTGCAGTGAGGGTCTGACTTAGGAGCAACATGACATTACTTCATATTTTGGAGAGCTTTTATATACCTATCAGGGTCATCAGAAAATCAGCCTAAGTCCCCCTTTATTTGCTTAAGGTCCTATAATTGGAAGGGAACTTGAAGGGGCCCCAACTAAGGGGGATCCTTAGATGGTTCCCCTGGAAATTGCTTTTTTAATTTTGGGGAACTATTTTCCCTGGGCCTGCCTGATATGATTGCTCAAAGAGCTGGGTTGATCTTACAATGCTTGTAAAGGTTTAGTAAAAATGCTATGCCCTTGTGGAAAAGAAAATGAGTTGCTTTTTTCTTCAATGTTCTGAGGTTAAGGAAGTGCCAGTGTTTCAGAGTGCATTCCAGAGGGGTGCAAGCTGAAGATAATTTGTTACCCATTTAGGAAAAGAAAAGAGAATAAAAGCGTCCTCTTATTCTCCTTCCTTTCCATATGACTCAGAGTGGAGGAGAAGACAGGGAGCATCCTCGGACAGTTTTCCCTCCCTGGTTTCTGGATCCTGGCCCCATGTTAAATGTGCCACCCATGGTTGAAAGCATGGTCCTTCAAGCCATGGAATCAGATGAACTAAGCGATGGGACTAACCACGCTTTACCCACGCAACCTTAGCTTCTCTGCCTTGTGTGATTCCCCTCTGACTTCCTAAAGCTGTGTGATCCTCCTGGCTCCCTGAAAAATGGATCTCGGGAGAGACTGTCACCTTTGGGCAAGGCTCCTTTAATGTAGGCAATGTGCTAGATTGCCTGCTATTATGGCCCGTGCTAAAGCTTTTACCCTTACAAAAAAATGGTTCCGATTATCTTCTGAATTTAAAATCCGCTTACTAATTAAGTACTATCTTAATTGGAGACAGAATAGGTGCCTTAAAAGAATGTAGCAACTGAATGGCCATTTTCCTGTTGATGGGACAATATCGAGACTAAAATTTGGCTGTGGAAGACATCTTACTCCTAACTGT
Organism: Pongo abelii; assembly: GCF_028885655.2. Lineage (NCBI taxonomy): Eukaryota > Metazoa > Chordata > Mammalia > Primates > Hominidae > Pongo > Pongo abelii. Next base: position 41,322,199 of record NC_071992.2, read on the forward strand.
TGCAGCAAAGGACCGGCAATGTGTCTTATGAAGAGGATTTCTATTTTTCACTAGATGGCGCTGTTGGCTTAGAAATACCATGTGCTCATTAGTAGTGAGTGACCTCACTGTAGGTGAAAGGCGAGAACTCTCTTCCTAGAAGGTTGAAATGGCATTTTTCCTGAGCTATATCCCCAGTCTACAGCATTTCCTGATCTTGCCTAACAGGATTGTTTCCCTAGCCCATAAAAGTTCCCACACATTCGACATACACAGAGAGAGTAAGAGACTACAGATAGAGAAGAAAAGTTTGGCGACAGGATAGCTGGAGGAGAGCCTTGAAATTAAAGGACAGATTTAAGGTGGAAGTTTGCTCCTAATACTCACCACCCTGATGAATGAATTCTCGGCCCATGAACCAAAATGATACAGCTCTGATGAATGAAGGAATGGAGGGCTCAGAACAAAGAGGAACCCCGGGTGCAGCAAAGAAGTAGTTGCTTATATTGGGAAGCTAAAGGAGGCAGTATCTAATTTGCATAGGGCCCAGGGGATTGGTTTAACCAGGTGTATCATCCACATAGCCCATGAGAAACCTGGCCCTCCTACCTTAGCCCTTTAATATGCAAATGTGGGTCACCACACTGTTTTATCACATGGTGTTATCTAAAGGTGGCCATAATACTTGGCACCACCTGGTAACAAGAAGGAAAAGGTGGGAATCGCCATGTTAAGTGGACCCAGATTTTAATCATCAGCATTTGCATATCAAAGCTTTCTGGCCTGGCCCTTCATGTTGTGTTTTCTGTTAAGTAGGAAATGTTTCAGGGGTTTGTTTCTTATTACAGGAAAATTTGCACTGAGAACCTTTACCCTTTCTAGTGGCCTAAAAACTGTTTCTTAATAACTCCTGTATTATTGCCATGAACGTTGGTGTACAAATATTTTTATGAGTCTGCACTTTCAATTTTTGTAGGTATATACCCAGAAGTATAAGGTTAGCTCGTATGGTAATTCTATGTTTAACTTTTTGAAGAGCTGTCATACTGTTTTCCACAGCAGCTGCACCATTTTCCATTCCCATTAGTAATGCACAAGGACTTCAATTTCTTCCCGTCCTCACCAACAATTGTTATATTCAGTTTGTTTTATTACTAATAGTAATTCTAATGGGTGTGAAGTGGTATCATCTTGTAGGTTTGAATTTCATTTCCTTAATGATTAGTGATGTTGAGTGTACTGTGCTTATTTCTTATCTGTAGATCTTCTTTGGAGAAATGTCTGTTCAAGTCCTTTGCCCATCTTTTAACTGCATTGTTGTTTTTGTTGCTATTGTTGTTATAGAGACTGGGGATTTCTTTATGTATTCTGGATATTAATTCCTTATCTGATATATGATTTGCAAATTCTTTCTTTCATTCTGTGTGTTGCCATTTTACTCAGTTGATGGTGTCCACGGGTGCACAATAGTTTCTAATTTTATATGGGCTTTTCTGTGTATCCAGTTATAGTTTAGTCCATTCATCAAAAGCCACATTCACAAATTCTTTTAAAAACAGGCACCTTTATTCTGGGAGGCTTGCCAAGCTTCTGAGTGACAACTCCCTTAACATTAGAAACCGTTTTGTATAACTAAGGGTGTCTACTAAGCACAATCTTAAATCTCTCAAATGCTTCAAAAAAATGTATTATAGTTACACCCTTGATGTGAGATAGTTTCTTACTTTGAGCGTGAATGGCTGGAGATGAGGATTCTCCTTACAATCGGAACAGTTTTTTCCTTTAGCATATCTCTTTCTTCTTTTACTTTATCAAAAACAGCAAATATAAGCTAATTGACACACTTAACACTCTGATTTTAAATTATTTTGCCAAAGTTCACAAACTGATTAGGTACATTTAAAATTTTTTTTCGAAGACTACACATTGGGTACAGAGTACACTGCTCAGGTGATGGGTGAATCTAAATCTCAGAAATCACCACTAAATAACTTAATTATGTAACCAGACACCACCCTTTGCAAGTAAACTCTCAGGATTTTAGTTCTAGCAAATGAAGGCAAAAGTGACTAATCAGAGCAAATGAGACTCATTCAGGTGCATCAGTTGCAGGGTGCATGAGCCTCACTCATCCAGCTGGCACAGAGCACTGCTTCTGTGACCACCAAGCTGCAGACAAACCAGCAGACTGCAAACGACTAAATCACTTAGAAGCTGATAGAAGTCTTATTATTGTGATAGATTATGCTGAAACATTAAGCCTTACTATAATTAATGATTTCATATAGTTTTCACAATGACAGTAAAATCCTGCCACAAGTGGCACTGTCAACTTTTCTACTTTTCTGTGTGCACTCCGTTTTCTTCACATCGACATTCAAATTACAGAGTCTCCTTCGTCTAAAGGAGCTGTCCTATTGAGGCAGCATCCTTGCCTGGGGAAATACTCGAGGTTTGTTGTCTCGTTCTGAGATTAATGACATGGACAGGCACACATGGAGTGGGTTAAGGAGCAGGAAGTTAAATAGGCAGAAGAAAGGAGAGAGGAGAGCAGCTTGCTCTTTCTTATGAGACAGAGATGTCCAAAAGGGAAAAGCCGGCCCGCCGCGGACTGCTCCAGATCTTATAGGCAGGATGGAGGGGGCAGTGTTGGATTTAGGTAGGCCCCACAGTTTGGTTTGATCAGGTGTAATGTTTACATGGTGCCCAGGGAAGGCTGGTTGCCCCGCCCTAATCTTATTATGCAAATGGACTTTCTACTTGGCCAGCGCCATCTTGTCTGCTCCTTACTGTACGTGTGGCTGCCAAAGAGGAGAGAAGATGGAGCTGCCATTTTGAACATGCCTATTCCCAGGCAGCCTTTTCCTATTGGCACAACTGCCGGCATTCACCTGTGCAAGCTTCTGGCTTGCTTGTCTATGTCTGCAGCTTGATTTTACAGGCTGATGTTTGTTGGAAAAGAAAATGATTTTGGAGTTGCTTTTCATTAAAAGGAAAACCTTACTGAGGACTCCCGTACCCTCAGTATCTGCCTAAGTAATTTCTTCTTAACTCCTATGTAACTATCAGCTCCCTAATGGGACCAATTTATTTAACCTGCGCTGCAGTACAGCCACAGAGCCGACTAATATGAGTCTTCCCAGCTGGCCCTTCCTGCCGTTTGATTCAGTGCTGAGAGTTCCTTTCTTTTGACTTAGGCTGATTTATAGAAAAGAAGCACATTCCAGAATAATTAAGTTAAGTATTAGCCAGATAGTCTTTAGCTGCTGGCTTGGATTATATAACAACTCCCTAATTCTAGAAGCTAAGGAACAGAAGGCCAGCATTTTCTCTGATTTCCTGTAGTTTTAATGCTTTTTCACTCTCCCCTCCCCTTCTCCCAGCCCACTGTCCCACCACTTCACTGCATATGCCTTTGAAAGTCTATGCAGATCATATTCCTCAGCTATTTTGATTATCTTGGGTGCTTCTGCTTACACTGCCATGTATCTTGGCCTCATAAAATATTCGCTTTACATGACCGTTGCTTGCTGCCTTTAACACACTCACCATAGAACTCTTGCAGAGCCAAAACTCTAGGAAAAGCACCTGCAATTATTAATGCGTTAAACCAGTATTCTGAGATGACTAAATGCATTGTTTCTGCTGTAGAAGAAAATGCTGGGGTGAAGCCAGAGCAAAGGTAAAAGACCTGGTTTTCCTTAAATGGATATAGCCTCAGAGGCATTTATATTCTTGGAGGACCCAGTCCTGATTCTTCTAATCATTTTTCAAACCAACTTAATGAATATGAGACGGGCTGTACATTAAACTGATAGAACAGGTAAATATCACCTGCGTGTAGGGTGGGCAGCTGATATAGGGCAACTGTTTTCTGTGATTCTAAAGAATTTGTAAGGGGAGTAAAAATGCGGGCCGGATTTCTGAATGAGATTTACGTTCTGCTCTCACTCTTGACCGGCTGCCACAATAAACACGGGGAGATATTTTTAAGCTCTCATGAGCTAAAAGCAATGCCAATTGCTATGGGTTGCTTTTGGTAGAATTTTGGGTAATTTCGCTTACAAATGTTACCTCTACTTACGCCTTCCTTAAAAGATAGCTAAATGCCAAGCCCACTGGAATAAACATCCAGAGTAAAGAGCTACATATACCCCAACATATTGTTTTTTCCAAAGCTACAAGCCTACGTCAGATGCTTTGTACCCCACACTGCTGTCCAAGTGAAACCTCCCTTCCTCTGTCTTCCAAGTACAGCCCAAACCCTAAATACGACCTTTAAAAGGACCCTTTACAAAGTGGATGTTTAAAGTGAATAAAATGTCATCTAATCATCTATTCCTTTTGCCTTAAGCTGCAGAGTCATCCAGGTTTGCTATTTCCTTCAAGTCTACTTTCTTTTCCTAAACACCGGAAGCTTCAGAGCCACTCACGCATTGCAGTAATTCTGCCGGCTCAGGGTAAAAAATAAGGCCTTCTCTGTGTTGATGAAATCAGGCCGGTTCCTCAGTAGGATCTGTGGTCTAGGGTGACCCTGGAGAGACATGAATTTCTAATTTTTATACTTTACTCAAATTTCATAAATTATTTTTATTGCAAAATCCAGTGCTTTAGGGCTGGGCGCAGTGGCTCATGCCTGTAATCAGCACTTTGGGAGGCTGAGGCGGGCAGATTGCTTGATGCCAGGAGCTTGAGACCAGCATGGCCAACATGGTGAAACCCAGTATCTACTAAAAATAAAATAAAAAATTAGCTGGGCATGGTGGTGACACCTGTAATCCCAGCGACTCGGGAGGCTGAGGCAGAAGAATTGCTTGAACCTAGGAGGCGGAGGTTGCAGTGAGCCGAGATCGTGCCACTGCACTCCAGCCTGGGTGACAGAGCAAGACTCCCTCTCAAAAACATTTTTTAAAAATCCAGTGCTTCACAATGAATTGATTAGGTGCCTAAGGGTATCGGGGAACCTGCCTCTATATTAACGTAGGTTCTTTTCTATTTTCCTTAAGCATTGGCCAGCTTGATCTCCATTCATATTATATGGTATTTCATTCACGGCTTCTCTGGGAGAGAAGCACGGAGTTGTACCTCTCAGTCAGCCAACAACACTCCCGCTTGTGATGTTCCCATATAATAATGAGAAACGAAGCTCCCATGGGTATCCCACACACGTGCATAAAAGAAATGCCTTCAAAGTGAAAATGATGCCACGCTACACCTAGTGTAGGATCACCTGAGTTAGCTGGAAAAAAAATGCATCAGTGTCTGTAGTCATGAAGTGATTCTGTATTTTATTGTAGAAATCATATCAAGTATCAGTTTCAAACGATTTTTCTTTCTTTTTTTTTTTTTTTGAGATGGAATCTCACTCTGTTGCCCAGGCTGGAGTGCAGTGGCACGATCTCCGCTCACTGCAGCCTCCGCTTCTCAGGTTCAAATGATTCTCCTGCCTCAGCCTCCAAAGTATCTGGGATTACAGGTGTGCACCACCACACCTGGCTAATTTTTGTATTTTTAGTAGAGACAGTGTCTCACCATGTTGGCCAGGCTGGTCTCGACTCCTGGCCTCAGGTGATCCACCTGCCTTGGTCTCCCAAAGTGCTGGGATTACAGGTGTGAGCCACCGTGCCTGGCCACAAGCAATTTTTACATACTCCATGCTTAAGTTGAGATGTTGCCTCTACTTTCTTTCTTTCCGGGAGTGTCAGCAGCTATAGTCAAGTTTCAAGAAGGGGGAATGCTGTCAGTACTGAGCAGGCAATGGCCTAAAAACAATAAAAAGCCCCACTAAAAGCTGGTTTTCTTTTGATTATTATCCTGTACTGACAATTCTTTGTAATATCAGTGATGAAATAAATCACTGGGGAAGACCCCTCCCACACCTGCCCCTAGTTGATATGGCACTATGAAAGCACTCCAATATCTTTCTTTCTTTCTTTCTTTTTTGAGACGGAGTCTTGCTCTGTTGCCCAGGCTGGAGTGCAGTGGCGCAACCTTGGCTCACTGCAAGCTCCGCCTCCCGGGTCCACGCCATTCTCCTGCCTCAGCCTCCCAAGTAGCTGGGACTACAGGCACCCGCCACCACACCCGACTAATTTTTTGTACTTTTAGTAGAGACGGAGTTTCACTGTGTTAGCCAGGATGGTCTGCATCTCCTGACCTCGTGATCCGCCCGCCTTGTCCTCCCAAAGTGCTGGGATTATAGGTGTGAGCCACTGCACCCGGCTTCCAATATCTTTCTTAGGAAGGATACATCATCATTTAAATAATGAAAGCAATATATATTCACTGTAGAACATCCAGAAAAATTTGAAAAAATATTTTCAGGAGAGAATCAAAATTCACATTAACTCCACTGCTTATTGATAATCATAGATCTTTATGTCATTATTACTTTTTATTATTAAAAGTAATTCTGCCATATATATCCTTGTTACATATATTTCTTTTGGCATTTGTGATTTTTTTGGGGAAGTACATTCTTGAAAGTTTAACTTTTAAAAAGCATCAAATATATATCATCATGTCCTTAAAAAGTATTTATCAATTTATAATTCCTAGATTAGTGTACACCTCTCCCAACACAAAACTTTATCATGAAAAATAAAACCTGATTATTTAACTGGCAAAACTTTTTTGAGTTTTCCAATTGTTTTGTTACTACATTTAATAGGTCACTACTTTTTTCAGGATAATAGTCATTTCCTCATTGCTCTCTTAGCTTCTGATAACAAGCAGCTCACCATTTCTCTAGCCATTGCTAGAGAAGAGCTCCTCTGATGCATCTGGAACCCTGGGTTGCTTTCTTAGACTGAGAGTAGTCACACATATTTGTGGTGCTTGTTATTATAGCACCTTACTTGCAAGCACCAATTTTAAATACTCTAATACTCTGTAAAGAACCACCACAAAAAAGTGGCTTAATGCAAAAGCCATTTATTTAGCTAATAATTTTGCTAGATATTTCTTTTGGTCTGTATGTAGCTTGGCTGGGAAGTTCTGCTTGTCTCAGCTGGGCTCATTAATGCTTCTGAAATCAGCTTCTAGTCAAAAAGGTGTCTTTGATTCTGGAAGTTGGCTAAATATTAGATAGGGTCACTGGGCTTTGTGTTTTGTGTCTCCTAGGAGGGTAGGCCAGGCTTCTTCACATAACAAGTGTTGCAGGGATCCCACAGTGTCAACAGAGAGAAATCCAGTGCTCAAACACTTTAACATCTTTGCATGTGTCACCTTTGCTGCTGTTCCACTAGCCAAAGAAACAGAATGTTCATCCTTCCCTCAAAACCCCCACTACCCTTCCCAGCCTCTGGTAACCATCCTACTCTCTGTGACCATTAGTTCAATTGTCTTGATTTTTCAATCCCACAAATAAGTGAGAACATGCGATGTTTGTCTTTCTGTTCTTGGCTTATTTAACTTAACACAATAATCTCCAGTTCCATCCATGTTGCTCCAAATGACTGGATCTCATACTTTTTTTTATGGCTGAGTAGTACTCCATTGTGTATATGCACCACATTTTCTTATGCATTTATCTCTTGATGGACCCTTTGAAATCTTAGTTATTGCAAACAGTGCTGCAAGAAACATAGGGATGCACTGATTTCCTTGCTTTTGGATATATACCCAGCAGTGAGATTGCTGGATCATATGGTAGCTCAATTTTGAGTGTTTTTGAGGAAAGTGCAAACTATTCTCCTCAGTGGTACATCCCCACTAGTACATCCCCACTAGCAGTGTACAAGGATTTCCTTTCCTCTGCATCCTCTTCAGCATTTGTCATGTGATGAGCCTCTTATATATTCTGGTTATTAATCCCTTGTCAGATGGGCGGTTTGCAAATATTTTCTCCCATTCAATGGGTTGGCTCTTCACTTTGTTGATTGCATCTTTCAATGTGCAGAATTTTTTTTTTCTTTTTGAGACAGAGTCTTGCTCCGTTGCCCAGGCTGGAGTGCAGTGGCACGATCTCAGCTCATTGCAAGCTCTGCCTCCCAGGTTCACGCCATTCTCCTGCCTCAGCCTCCCAAGTAGCTGGTACTACAGGCGCCTGCCACCATGCCTGGCCAATATTTTTTGTATTTTTAGTAGAGACAGGGTTTCACCGTGTTAGCCAGGATGGTCTCGATCTCTTGACCTCGTGATGCACCTGCCTCGGCCTCCCAAAGTGCTGGGATTACAGGCGTGAGCCACTGCACCAGGCCTGCAAAAGCTTTTTAACTTGATGTGATCCCATTTGTCCATGTTTGCTTTGGTTGCCTGTGCTTGCAGGGTATTGCTCAAGAAACCATTGCCCAGACCAATGTCCTGGAGAGTTTCCTGATGTTTCCTTGTTTGAGGTCTTAGATTTAAGGCTTTAATCCATTTTTACTTGATTTTTGTATATGGCGAGAGATAAAGGTCTAGTTTCATTCTTTTGCATATGGATATCCAATTTTCCCAGCATCATTTATTAAATTTGTTGAGTTTTATCAAATGCTTTTTTAGCTTCAGTTTAAATGATTATATGTTTTTCTATCCTTCATTCTGTTGATATGATGAATGACACTGATTGATTTGGTTGTGTTGAACCATCCTTGCAACCCAGGGATAAATCCCACTTGCTCATAATGAATGATCTTTCTAATGCATTGTTGAATTTGGTTTGCCAGTATTTTGTTGAGGAATTGTACGTCAATATTCATCAGAGATATTGGCCTATAGTTTTCTTTTTTCTTTTTTTTTTTGATGTGCCTTTTCTGGTTTTGGTACCAGGGTAATACTGGCTTTGTAGAATGAGTTTGGAAGTATTATCTCCTCCTCTATTTTTTGGAATAGTTTGAGTAGGATTGGTATTAGTTCTTTCTATGTTTGGCAAAATTCAACAGTGAAGCCATCGGTTCCCAGTATTTTCTTCACTGAAAGACTTTTTGTTATGTCTCTGATCTCATTACTTATTATGGATCTGTTCAGCTTTTGGATTTCTTCTTGGATCAATCTTGGTAGGTTTTATGTATCTATGAATTTGTCCATTTCTTCTAGATTTTGCAATGTATAGGTATATAGTTGTTCATAGTAGACACTAATGATCCTTTGAATTTCTGCAGTGTCAGTTGTAATGTCTCCTTTTCCATTTCTAATTTTATTTTTTTGGACCTTCTCTCTCTTTTTCTTAGTCTAGCTAAAGGTTTTTCAATTTTGTTTAACTTTTCAAAGAATCAACTTTTTGTTTCATTGATCTTTTGTTCTTTTAATTTCATTTATTTCTGCTCTGATCTTTATTATTTCTTCTACTAATTTTAGGTTTGGTTTGTTCTTGTTTTTGTAGTTGTTTAAAATGCATTGTTAGATTGTTTATTAGAAATTTTTCCTCTTTTTAAAAATGTTTTATTTTACTTTAAGTTCTGGGATACATGTGCAGAATGTGCAGGTTTGTTACATAGGTATACATGTGCCATGGTGGTTTGGTGCACCTGTCAACCCATTATCTAGGTTTTAAGCCCCGCATACATTAGGTATTTGTCCTAATGCTCTGTCTCCCCTTGCCCCCAACCCCCCCTACAGGCCCCAGTGTGTGATGTTCCCTCTGTGTGTCCATGTGTTCTCATTATTCAACTCCCACCAATGAGTGAGAACATGCAGTGTTTGGTTTTCTGTTCCTGTGTTAGTTTGCTGACAGTGATGGTTTCCACCTTCATCCATGTCCCTGCAAAGGAAATAAACTAATTCTTTTTATGGCTGCATAGTATTCCATGGTGTATATGTGTCACATTTTCTTTATCCAGTCTATCATTGAGGGGCATTTGGGTTGGTTCCAAGTCTTTGCTATTGTAAGTAGTGCTGCAATAAACATACGTGTGCATGTGTCTTTATAGTAGCATGATTTATAATCCTTTGGGTATATACCCAGTAATGAGATTGCTGGGTCAAATGGTATTTTGGGATCTAGATCCCTGAGGAATCGCCACACTGTCTTCCACAATGATTGAATTAATTTACACTCCCATCAACAGTGTAAAAGCATTCCTGTTTCTCCACAGCCTTGCTAGCATCTGTTGTTTCCTGACTTTTTAATAATTGCCATTCTAACTGGCGTGAGAGGGTATCTCATTATGGTTTTGATTTGCATTTCTCTTATGACCAGTGATGATGAGCTTTTCTTCATGTTTCTTGGCCGCATTAATGCCTTATTTTGAGAAGTGTCTGTTCATATACTTTGCCCACTTTTTGATGTTTTTTTTTTTTCTTGTAAATTTATTTAAGTTCCTTGTAGATTCTGGATATTAGCCCTTTGTCAGATGGATAGATTGCAAAAATTTTCTCCCATTCTGTAGGTTGCCTGTTCACTCTTTTTTGATGTAGGCACTTACAGCTATAAACTTCCCTGTTAGTACTGCTTTTGTTATATCCCATAGATTTTGGTATGTTGTATTTCCATTATCATTTGTTTCAAGAAAAATTTCAATTTCATTCTTAATTTCTTCATTGACCCACTGGTCATTCAGGATCATGTTGTTTAATTTCCATGCATTCGTATAGTTTCCAAAATTCTTCTTGTTATTAATTTCTAGTTTTATTCCACTGTCATCAGAGAAGATGCTTGATTTTATTTCAATTTTTTGAATGTTTTAAGACCTGTTTTGTGACCTAACATTTGGTCTATCCTTGAGAATGATCCATGTGCTGGGGAGAAGAATGTGTATTCTGCAGCTGTTGGATGAAATGTTCTGTAAATATCTATTAGATCCATTTGGTCTATAGTGCAGATTAAATCTGATTTTCTTTTGCTGACTTTCTGTTTGGAAGATATTTCTAATGCTGAAAATGGGGGTGTTGAAGTCTCCAGATAATATTGTACTGGGGCCCATTTGTCTCTTTAACTCTAATAATTGCTTTATATCCCTGCCACTTACAACTTTGTGAAAAAAAAAAAAAAAAGAATTTTCTTTGTATACCTGGGTGCTTCAGTGCTGGGTGCATATATGTTTAAAATTGTTATATCCTCTTGCTGAATTGACCCCTATTTTTTATTATATACTGACCTTGTTTGTCTCTTCCTATAGTTTCTGTGTTGAAATCTATTTTGTCTGATATAAGTGTAGCAACTCATGCTTTTTTGGTTTCCATTGGCATGAATATCTTTTCCCATCTTTTTATGTTTATTCTATGTGTGTCTTTATAGTTGAAGTGTGTTTCTTGTAAACAATGGATCAATGGGTCTAGTATTTTTCATGCATTCAACCAGTCTATGTCTTTCGATTGGAGAGTTTAGTCTATTTGCATTCAATGTTATTGATAAGTAAGGAGGACTTACTGTTGACATTTTATTATTTGTTTTCTGGTTGTTTTGTGGTCTTTTCTTGCTTCTTTCTTTCATTCCTGTCTTTCTCTAGTGAAGTTGATTTTTTTCTTTGGTGATTATTTGGTTTCTCATTTTTTATTTTTTGTGTATGCATTGTATGTTTTTTGATTTGAGGTTACCATGAGGCTTGCGAATACTCTCTTATAACATATTATATTAACCTGATGATAACACTATTGTCATAAACAAAGAAACAAAAAGAAAACTAATGTAAACTCTATACCTTAATTTCACCCTTCCGCTTTTTAACTTTTTGTTGTTTCCATTTATATCTTATTGTACTGAGTATGTCATATACTTAATATCATCCTTGCTATTTAATACAGTCTTGGCATTTTTAAGCAATTAGACATGGGAAGAGCTTACTGGAAAAAGAAGAAATTAGAACATGTATTATAATACGTTGTGAAAAAGGATGTTTCTAACACAGTATACAGTATCATTATTATTATTATTATTATACTTTAAGTTTTAGGGTACATGTGCACAATGTGCAGGTTAGTTACATATGTATACATGTGCCATGCTGGTGTGCTGCACCCATTAACTCGCCATTTAGCATTAGGTATATCTCCTAATGCTATCTCTCCCCCTCCCCCCACCTCACAACAGACGAGTTCAACCATTGTGGAAGTCAGTGTGGCGATTCCTCAGGGATCTAGAACTAGAAATTCCATTTGACCCAGCCATCCCGTTACTGGGTATATACCCAAAGGACTATAAATCATGCTGCTATAAAGACACATGCACACATATGTTTATTGCGGCACTATTCACAATACCAAAGACTTGGAACCAACCCAAATGTCCAACAATGACAGACCGGATTAAGAAAATGTGGCACATATACACCATGGAATACTATGCAGCCATAAAAAATGATGAGTTCATGTCCTTTGTAGGGACATGGATGAAATTGGAAATCATCATTCTCAGTAAACTGTCACAAGGACAAAAAACCAAACACTGCATGTTCTCACTCATAGATGGGAATTGAACAATGAGAACACATGGACACAGGAAGGGGAGTATACGGTATCATTTTAATGGTAATCCACTCATTGAGGATTTTCTCACTTTCTCCACATACTGTTTTTCAGTGTAAGATTACTTTATAATTATAGAAATGAGAACTGCTTGAAATATCCATTTTAGAAATTCAGTATTCAATTTTCATAAAAAAGAAATAGTACTACAAATTGAGTGCATTAAACATTGCCTAAAATCATGTTATTATATATTTTTATTAAATAATTATTTGCATATTATTACTGATTTCCTGGATTTCAATTGGAGTGGATTTCTATGGCTACTTTAGAATATGGCATATTGTAAAATGAAAGAGATGTGATATATTAATTACATCCACTAGTTTTTAAAAATCATTTATCTTTTTCAGTTTGATTACATGGGCTCTGATATAAATGCTGTAACGCAGAAGGTTATTCAGATAATTGGCCTTGTTAACACTGTAAGTTTTTAAAAACTATTTTAAAATATATTTTATAAAAATGATGTGTATAGTAGTTTGCTGTGCTGTTGAAGAGTTTCCATAACCAAAGTACTGTATCAAATGTGTTTTTAGAAAATGTAATATAATGTTCATTTAAAATTTTTAATTTATATTCTTCTTTTAGATGCTTACCCAGTTACAATTGACTGTTATGATATCTTCAATTGAAATCTGGTCAAATAAAAACAAAATTTCTACTACAGGGCATGCTGAAGATGTATTGTTACAATTTTTTGAATGGAAAAAGGACCATCTTAACTTTAAACCACATCAAATTGCATGCTTGCTTGTGTAAGTGTAGTATTCTGCATTTTATAACATTAAAGGAATAACTCAAAATGATTTAATATGTTCATTATGAAAAATAAGCATTTGTTTTATATATATTGTGTTCTACACATTTAATATAGTTACTATGGAATGTGAAAAATGTAAGCAGGAGTCCTTGTCCTCAAGGAGCTAACTTGAGGCAAAACTTAAAATGTTTTATCAAACAACATAAAGTTATTAATAAAAGTAAAATTCCAAAAAAGATATTGAAATAACTAAAAGTTTAATTGTGAATGCTACAATTTATTTGATTTCCTTTGGTTTATGAACCTTTACTCCAGGTTATCATAATTCTACATTCCTGGCTTACTTCTAGTTAATTCTAATGTTTTTATTTTCTAATATAATGAAGGGTTAAATTTTCCTCCTATCTAGAATTTAATGTGCAGAAAAATCTGGTCAAAAATAAATAATAAATGAATGAGGAGGTTATAGAAATTTGAATTTTCAGGGCTATAAATATAGAGGAAACCAGAATAAAAACTATAATCATTGGCGCAATAGTATTTACATAAATTGTTAGGCCTTATCCCAGTTATATTTCTGGATATTTATCAAATTCAAAAGTGAAAAGTGTATGTTGAAATATTCTTAACATTGAAACTTTGATAGAAATGTATTTATGGTATAATTCAAAGTAGAATGGTGTTTGAGAGATAGTAATTGTTTGATAATGTTTGCTGCTATGAAACTTATCAATAATACCACTTTCAAATTCACTTATGGAAAAAGTTATTTTTCAGCTACAGGAAACTTCCCACCTTAATAGGAGCCACATTTCCTGGGCAAGTATGTAATAAGGATTTTGCTGCTGCAGTTGCTCTGGTAGGTGATTATCTGGTTTGCTCTCAATACTTTCATGTTTCAAATTTTCCGAAATATTTTTTTTTTGAGAAGGAGTCTTGCTCTGTCGCACAGGTTTCCTAAATATTTTAAAACATGCATAAATATATTACTTAGTTTCCTCATAATTTTATAGCTTTTATATTACTAATTTGGGGCATAATCAAGGGGTATGTCAGGAATGGGGTGAGAAGGAAGCCAATGAGCGCATGATGCATTTTCATAAAGATCAAGCACATTTACTCCTGGTTAAGGAGTAATGTTAGATCCTCCAATTCCTTTTCTCCTGGGATGTGATTATATTTTTGTGAAATTACTTGCTATCATCTTGCAGGTCACTCTGTGTTCATTTTTCCTCCTTTTTGTTCTCTGTGCTTCACTTGAGATAATTTCTATTGATCTGACCTTAAATAGAATTATCCATTCTACAACAGTTTCAAATCTGCTATTAAGCCAACCAACTCAGATGGCTGAATTTTTAAATTCTAGAATATCTACTTTGTGATTTTTTAAAACTTTGTTAATTAATTAAATCTCAAAATCACATAATTGAGGTATAATCAACATACAAAAGCTGTACTTATTTAATGTACACAACTTGCTGAGCATGGAGATAAATATTACACTTGTGAAACCATCACCACAATAAATGCCATAAGCATATTTGTCATCTCCAAAAGACTACTCTGCTCCCTATGCTTATTATTATTAGTAGTATTTTGTCATAATAACATTTAATAGAAGTTCTATCCTCTTAGAAAATTTTTTAAATTAATATTTCATATTTTATTTTAGATTCAGGGTATACATGTGCCTGTTTGTTACATGGATGTATTACATACTGGTAGGGATTGGGCTTCTAGTGTGCCCATTACCAAATAGCGAACATTGTACTCAATAGGTACAACTGGGTTCTCTATTTTCTTCCATTGATCTATGTGTCTATTTTTGTACCATGCTGTTTTAGTTACTATAGCCTCGTAGTATAATTTGAATTCAGGCAATGTGATGCCTCTAGATTTGTTCTTTTTGCTTAGAATTGCTATGGCTATTTGTGCTCTTTTTGTTTCCATATGAACTTTAGGATTTTTTTTCCTAATTCTGTAAAAACTGATGTTGATAATTGGATAGGGATTGCATTGAATCTGTAGATTGCTTTGGGTAATATGGTCATTTTAATAATATTGATTCTTCCAATCTATGAGTATGGGTTATTTTTCCATTTGTTTGTGTCATCTACAATTCTTTTCCTAGTGTTTTGGAGTTCTTGTAAAGATCTTTCACCTCCTTGGTTAGATGTATTCCTAAGTATTCTGGGTGTGTGTGTGTTTATGTGTATGTGTTTGTGTGCCTACTATAAATGAGATTGTTTTCTTGATTTGGCTTTCAGCTTAAACATTATTGGTATATAAAAATGCTACCCATTTTTGTTCATATATTTTGTATCCTGAAATGTTACTGAAATAGCTTATCAAGTCTAGGAGTCTTCTGGAGGAGTTGTTAGGGTTTTCAAGGTAAATGATCATGTCATCAGTGAACAGAGATAATTTGACTTCCTCTTTTTCAATTTGGATGCCATTTGTTTCTCTCTTGCCTGATTGCTCTGGCTAGGAATTCCAGTACTATGTCAAATAGGAGTAGTGAGAGTGGGTATCCTTTCCTTTTTCCGTTCTTAGGGGGAATGCTTTCAAGTTTTCTCCATTCAATATGATGTTGGCTGTGGGTTTGTCATATATATGACTCTTATTATTTAGAAGTATGTTCCATTTATGCCTCATTTATTGAGGGGATTTTATCATAAAGGGATGTTGGATTTTGTCAAATGCCTGCTCTACATCTATTGATATGATCATATGGTTTTTGTTTTCAGTTCTGTTTATATGTTGAATCATGTTTACTGATTTGTTTATATTGAACCATCCTTCCATCCCTGGAATAATGCTCACAGATAGTGCGCTTGATCTGTGCTCTCTCCCTGGACTTGGAGCAGCAGGGATGGAAGCAGCAGTGGCAACAAGAGGAAAGGGCTCGTCAGTGACCTCTGAGAGTAGGGTGGTATATATTCTGTTGGTACAGGAAAGTGCCTGGCCTCCTTTGTTGATGTGGTGGTGTCAGCTGGCACTGGGCTCCTCAGTTCAGGCAGCGGAGCCAGGACTGCTCTGGGCAGCCAAGTCACCATTTCCCTGGGAGGCAGAGTTACATTTCAGCTCAGACCCTGAGGGGAGAGGCAGGGCAGTAGGGACTAGGATGGGTAGACCGAGCAGCTCCACAGTAGCTTGGCCCCGCAGGGGAGGGTGTAGCAGCAGCTTGGCTCAGGGATGGCAGGCCACCAGGCAGGGATGTTTCAGTAGTGGCAAAGCATCATGGATAGAATAGGACACCTCCGGAACAGGACACACTCCAGCAGTGGTTCTGGTTCCAAGCAAGCAGATTGGAGTAGTTGCTCAGGCCATGGGGACAGGGCACAGTGTCGTATCCGTCTCATGGGGAAGCACAGCTCCTTCAGGTGGGTTCAGCACCTATGAGGACTATAGAAATCTCCAGTGGTGAGGACTTTAGGTGTCCAAGGTGGTGATGGGGGCTGCTGGGGTCTTTTTGCTTACCTTTTTCCCCAGGGAGAAGTCCCTCCTGTTTCCAGACTAATCGGAGCTGGGAGACACAGTCGTGGAGGCAAAATGTTTTCTTCTGTTCTCTGTGTGGCTATCCTGGGTTTCTATGTGTTTTTTGTTTGTTTGTTTGTTTGTTTGAGATGGAGTCTTGCTCTGTCACCCAGGCTGGAGTGCAGTGGCGCAATCTCAGCTCATTGCAACCTCTGCCTCCCAGGTTCAAGCAATCCTCCTGTCTCGCCTCCTGAGTATCTGGGATTACAGGCATGCACCACCATGCCTGGCTAATGTTTGTATTTTTAGTAGGGACATGGTTTCACCATGTTGGCCAGGTTGGTTTCAAACTCCTGACCTCAGGTGAATCACTCATCTTGGCCTTCCAAAGTGCTAGGATTACAGGCATGAGCCACCACGTGCAGCTTATCCTGAGTTTTGTGCTACACAGGGCTTCTGCTCTCCTTTGATATACTTGGCACCCTTATTTCGTTATTTTCACCAGAGTGTAGTTGCTTATTCATTGTTTTGACTGTCTTTGTAGGGGGGACAAGTGGTAGGGGCTTCCAGTTGGCCATCTTGCTGCTGTCACTTCCCTCCCAATATCTTTTTTAAAAAAGTTTCTTTTTAATTTTCATTATGATTAGTTTAAATTTGTGTTTCTTTACTGTTCTGGTTCATTCATTTTGATTTCTGTTTGTATGTTTTTCAGTTTACTTTCCTCATAGGACTTTCACTTATCAAATGCTATGTAAGTCAGGGCAAATTAAGAAAACAGATACTACACTACGTATTTCAAAAGGATTTAGAAAAGAGAATTAGTTATACAGGTATTTCACATCTGAAAAAAGTCAAAAGGGAATAATGAGTTAACAGATAATAAAATGATGGTTACCACTCCAGAACTAAGGAAAATTGGGGTTCCCAAAATTGAGGTCGGAAGAGGGAACTTCCAACTGGCATTTAGGTCTCTGGAGGAAGGAGTGCTGCCTCGAGCTACTGCTACATTGAAGGGGCATAATTACATGGGTTCTGATAGTACTGGAAGAAGTTGGAGTCAGGAAACTATTGATCCTGGAGTAAACTACAAATACTGAAATAAACTTCCACTTTAGGAGCGAAATGTTGCTGATTGGGCCATGGTGCTGACAGAAACAACAGTCCACTGGAAAAAGAAAGCCACTTCTTTCTTTCAACTGCAGATAATTTGGTAACAAAAAAATATGAGAAATGTAGTTTGCAGAATCTTAGTCCCACAGTCTTACAGCAGAGTATAGAAGGGTAGATTTGAAATTCATTTTGTTGTTTTTTTTTATGGTGCTTGCACTCATCTGTCATATCATTTTTTCTTATGAGGTTCCTTAACATATGAGGAAAAAAGAGGATTCTAACTTTTTCCTCTAACAGGTAGTAGAGGGAATAGGGATCTACCAAAGTTAGGTAAAAATGTGGCCTTTCCTACCATTTATTCCTTGCTTCTTTCCTCATAATTTCTTTTGATCAAAAGTTGGGATGGGGAAGGAGAGATTGCTTGGGTTCAAGCAGTCGGCCAGGAAGTGAAATTACTCTTTTTTGAAGGTGTACTGAAACGTTTGATGCATTAGTTTATTGTTATGTTGGCCATGCTGTTTTTCTACCTGTTAGTGGGTATAGGTGAGCAATAAGCGACCCAGGGCAATGTGGAGAACCAAAAATTTAGAAACATCTCCGTGAATTGTGGCCGTCTTCTCTGAACTACTCTGTACTTATCACTCCCTCACTATTATTTACTTCTGGTTCATCAGAAACCAATTACCTTTTTACATTACAAGATCAATTAACTTTCTTCTATGATGTTGTTGTTTTTGTATTTTGGAGATGTTCAGTGGCCCTTATTATTTTGCTATGTGGTGGAAGAATTAATTGATTTTGGTGGAAGTACTTAAATAAACAGAGTAATGTCATGTGAGTAATTAAGGCATGTAAGAGCTGAGTTATTCCGAATGTTTTCAATTTTACCTGCAACTTCAAAATAATTTGAAATTACTTAGAAACAGATGATAGCTGTGTTCTTTCTCCTATATAACAACACTTTAATTGTCTTCTAAATAGTCATCTGAGCAGGACTCTTAAAGGAAAACATAAGCATTGGAAATGATGTACAGGAGGACAATAATACCTATGAGGATGTATTGTTTATCTATTGTGACATAACAGATAACACCAAAACTTAGCAGATAAAAACATGCAGTTCTGTAGGTTAGGAATCTAGGAGGAATTCAGTGGATGGTTCAAACTCTAGATTTCCAACAAAGGCCAAAATCAAGGTGTCAGCAAGGGCTGGAGTTATCTTAAGGTTTGACTAATGGGGGATATGCATTCAAGCTCAGTCGTGTGGCTGTTGGCAGACCTCAGAAAGTCTGTTTCCACGATCACTCATGTGGGCTTTTCTACTAGTTCACCTCACGGCATTGCAGCTGGATTCCCCTACAGTGAACAAGAAAGAGCAAGATAGAGATAGCAAGAAAGAGCAAGATAGAGAATTTAAGAAGCCAGTCGTTTTATAACCTATCCTGGACATGATGACCCATCAGTTCTGCTATATTCAGTTAAAAGCAAGTCAGTAAGTCCAGCCTATATGCAATAAAGTGGGATTCCACAAGGACGTGAATACCAGGAGACAGGGATTATTGGGACCCGTTTCAGAGGCTTCCTACTACAGAAGGAGTGTAGAATCAACTATTGAAGACTATTAAAGGCATTTTGTTTAAAATAATTCAAAGAAGCCATAAACTAGGGTTTTTGACTGTGACGTTTGCTAAGATAGCTGATATTGTCATTAAGTAATAGTGTTTTGAAACTTAATATAACTATTATGTGGACTCATTCATGTTTAATAAATCTATAATCAAAAAGTTTATATAACTACTATAATTGCATCCACATAGGTATCTTGAATGCATTAATAAATTTTAAGAATTACTTTCATATACTAATTTTTGATTCAGTAAATATTGTTGTATTTTAGAACTGATTATAATTATTAGTTAACTTTTTCTTTTTCTTATATTTAGTATACAGAGGGTTTATCCTTGGAGTCATATACTGTCATTATTGTTCAGTTGCTTGGCCTTAATCTGGGATTAACTTATGACAAAACTGACACCTGCCGTTGTTCAGGAGATGTTTGCACAATGACGCCAAAAGCAGTGTAAGAATTTTCTTTATTAAATAGACATGTTGTTTCTTTAATTAATTTCTTTCTTCCTTGTGTTCTTTCAAACTTTTTTCTTTTTAATTTTTGCGGGTACATGGTAGGTGTATATACTTATGGAGTGCATGAGATGTTTTGATACAGGCATGTACTGTGAAATAAGCACATCATGGAGAATGGTGGGGTGTCTATTCCCTGAAGCATTTATATCCCTTGAGTTACAAACAACCCAGTTACACTCTTTAAGTTATTTTAAAACATATAAATAAGTTATTATTCATTGTAGTCACCCCGTTGTGCTATCAAATAGTAGGTCTTATTCATTCTTTCTGTTTTTTTTGTACCCATTAACCATCCCCACTCTCTATAGCCCCCTACTACCTTTCCCAGCCTCTGGTAACCATCCTTCTACTCTCTATTTCCATGAATTCAATTGTTTTGATTTGTAGATCCCACAAATAAGTGAGAACATTTGATGTTTGTCTTTCTGTGCCTAACTTGTTTCACTTAATGTAATGATCTCCAGTTCTATCCATGTTTTATTTTTAATTGTGGATACATAATAGTTGTACATCATAAATATATACATCATAAATATTTATGATATAGGTGTGATATTTTGATCCACGCATACAATGCGTAATGATCAGGGTTATTAGGATTTCCATTACTACAAGCATTTGTCAATTCTTTGCATTAGGGATGTTCCAATTCCACTCTTTTAGTTATTTTGAAATATGCAAGAAATTATTGTTAACTGTAGTCACCTTATTCTGCTACCAAACACTAGATCTTACTCCATCTATGGGCGTTGTCTAACCCACAGACTTGGAGAAAATATTTGCAAACCATACACGTGATAAAAGAATAATATCCTAAAATATTTAAAGAACACAAACATCTCAACAGCAAGAACATATACAAGCCGATTTAAAAATGGGCAAAGGACCTGAATAGACATTTCTCCGAGGAAGACATACAAATGATCAATAGATTTATAAAGAAATAGTCAACATCAATGATAATTAGAGAAATACCGATGTTAGAATTGAAATTATCAAAAAGAAAAAAAATATATGTGTTGACTAGGATGAGGAGAAAAGGAAACACTTGTACTCTGTTGGTGGGGATATAAATAATACAGCCATTATGGAAAACAATATGGATATTCCTCAAAAATACTAAAAGTAGAATACCATATGATTCAGCAAACCCACATCTGGGTATATATTAATAATAATTAAAATCAGTATGTTGAAGAAATATCTGCACCACCATGTTCATTGCAGTTATTGACAATAGCCAAAATATGGAAGCAACCTAAGTGTCTATCAGTGGATGAATGGATAAAAACATGTGGTTGTCCTAGTTCATTTTGTGCTCCTATATCAGAATACCCAAGACTGTTAATTTGTAAAGAACAGAGATTTATTTGGGCTCACCATTCTGGAGTCTGAGAAATGCAAGGTAGGGAGGCCTGCGTCTGGTGAGAGCCTTCTTTTTCTCATGCCATGCAGGAGGAAGGGCAAGAGGAGTACAGGTGCATATATGAGAGGAGCTGAACTTGGTTTTATAGCTAAACCACTTTTCATGATAACTGTGACAGTCCATTCAGGACATGCATGATAGAAGCATCCTCAAGGATTAGTTCTCATGGTCTAATCAACTCTTGAAAGTCTCACTTCCCAACACTGTTGCATTTATTGGGTATTAAAATTGACACATGAATGTTGGGGGACACAAACTATAGCATTTCACCCTGCCCCCAAAATTCACATCCTTCTCACAATTCAAAATACATTAATTTCACTCCAATAGCCCCCAAAGTCTTAATTTCTAGCATCAACTCAAAAATCTGAAGTTCAAATTCTAATCTAAGTCAGATGAGGGTAAGTCTCTAGGCATGGTTTATCCTGAGGCAAATTCCTCTCCAGCTGTGAGCCTGTGCAATTAACAAGTTGCATTGTTTTTTGGTGCTTCCAAAATACAATGGAGGAACAGGCACAGGATCAACATTCCCATTCCAAAAGAGAGAAATAGGCAAGAAGGAAGGGGTAACTGGTCTCACATAACTCCAAAACCCAACAGGGAAAAACAATACTGGCTTAAACCTGGA
The DNA here is from genome assembly GCF_028885655.2 of Pongo abelii. Taxonomy (NCBI): domain Eukaryota; kingdom Metazoa; phylum Chordata; class Mammalia; order Primates; family Hominidae; genus Pongo; species Pongo abelii. The sequence goes on from NC_071992.2 coordinate 41,344,111, forward strand.
GAATAACCTCCTTTGACTCCATGTCCTACATCCTGGGCATCCTTGGGTGGAGGTTGAGTCTGTAAAACATCAGGATTCTTGCTTCTTTCTGGTCTTAGTCCACCCAGCAGCTTTCACAGGTTGGAGTCTCATGCCTGCATCTCTCCCAGACTGAGGTTGCAAGCTGGTGGCTTTAAAGTTCTGGGGCCTCAGGGGCTGCCCCATTCCCATGGCTTCACTAGGCATTTCCCTAGTGGGAGCTCTCTGTGATGGTCTCACTCTTATGGCCTTGATGGGTTTTGCTCTAGTGGGAGCTCTCTGCAGTGGCTCTGTCCCTGTGACAAGTCTCTGCTTGGGCTCCCAGGCTGTTGATGACATTATTTGAAAAAATCTAGGTGGAAGTCACCATGGTCTGGCAACTCTTGTGTTCTGCAGGTTTGCAGAGTTAGCATCATGTGGACATTGTCAAGGCTTACCACTTGTGCCCTTTGGAGAGGTGGCTGAGCCACACCTGGGCCCACTTGAGTAATGGATGGGGAAGCTAAGAAGCACTGTGTCAGAATGCAGAGTCCCAGGGCAGCCCTGGGCAGTGAACCTGTGGAGCACACCTCAGGCCTGTTCTCTGAAACCATTCAGCCCTTCTAGAGCTCTGAGCCTGTGATGGGATGATGGGAGAGGCATCCTCAAAGATCTCAGAAATACCTTCAGGGTCATTCTCTTGTTGTCTTCCTGGTTAAACAGGATAGAACCTGGCTTTATTGTATCCATATTAATCTCTTTAGCAAACAGTTGCTTTTTTTTTGAGACGGAGTCTCACTCTGTCACCCAGGCTGGAGTGCAGTGGTGCGAGCTCAGCTCACTGCAACCTCCACCTCCCGGGTTCAAGCAATTCTCCTGCCTAAGCCTCCAGAGTAGCTGGAATTATAGGCACGTGCTACCATGACTGGCTAATTTTTGTATTTTTAGTAGAGAAGGGGTTTCACCATATTGGCCAGGCTGGTCTTGAACTCCTGACCTCAAGTGATCCTCCCGCCTCGGCCTCCTAAAGTGCTGGGATTACAGGTTTGAGCCACCATGTCTGGTCACAGTTGCCTTTTTAAACGTGCTTTTTTATTTCTTACATAGCCATCCTGAAAGGTTTTCAAATCTGTCTGTTCTGCTTCTTTTAATGATAAATTCCATATTTAAATCATTTCCATTCTCATTTTACTATAAGCAGCCAAAAGAAGCCAGGCAGCACCTTGAACACTTTGCCACTTAGATATTTCTTCTGCCAGATATCCTAGTTCATCACTCTTAAATTGAGTCATGGATGAGGAAGCTGAGAAGCACTGTGCCAGAATGCAAAGTCCCAAGGCAGCCCTGGGCAGTGAATCTGTGGAGCACAGGATGTCTTCCACATGGTCCTAGGACGCCAAAACAATTCCACTAAACTCTTTGCAACTGTGTAGTAAGGATGGCCTTTACTTCCGTTTCCAGTACCTTGCTTCTCATTTCCACCTGAGGCCTCATCAGAATGAACTTTAAGTCCATATTTTCATCGATTTTATGATCACAACCACTTAAGTAATATTTAAGAAGTTCCAGACTTTCTCTACACTTCTTCACTTCTTTTGAGCCCTCACCACAATCTCCCTTAATGCTCCATTTATGACAATCTAGGACTTTTCTGCTTCTCCAAACTCTTGTAGCCCCTACCCATTATTCAGTTCAAAAGTTGCTTTTACATTTTTAGAAATTTGTTATAGCAATAGCTCCACTACTGGTACCATTTTTTTTTTCTTATTCTGATTTGTACTGTTAAAACAGAATGCCCACGACTGGGTAATTATAAAGAAGAGAGGTTTATTTGCCTTATGGTTCTGGATCCTGATAAATTCATGGTTGAGGGGTCCACATCTTGTGTGAGTTCCTTGCTGTGTTATCCCATGACAAAAGGTATAAGGGCAAGAAAGCATACACACGTACTGGAGAGGGGATCAAACTCACTTTTATGACAAACCCACTGTTCTGAGAATGAACTTGTTCTTGTGATAATGACATTAGTACATTCATGAGGACAGAGCCCTCATGATCTAATCACCTCGTAAAGGTCCCACCTCTAAACACTGTTGCATTGGGTATTAAGTTTCTAACACATGAACATTAGGGGACACATTCAAATATAGGGGTGATATTATACATAATTCAGCCTTAAAAAAGAAATACATTTTGTCATTTATGACAACATGGATGAATCTGGAGAAGATTATGCTGAGTGAAATATAATCCAGGCACAGAAAACAAATTCTGCATGATTTTACTTATATGTAGAATCTAAGTTGTCAAACTCATCAAAGTAGAGAGTAGAATGGTGGTTACTAGAGGCTGGGGGTGGGGAGTGGGGAATGGGGAATGGAAAGATACTGGTAAAAATGTACAAAACTGTGGTTAGGAAAAAGAAATAATTTTAGAGTAAATTGCACAGTGCAGTGACTATAGTTAATAATAACATGTTATATATTTCAAAATTGCCAAAGAGCACATTTTAAACATTCTCATCACAAAGAAATAATAAATATGTGAGATGAGGGATATGCTAATTAGCTTGATTTATACATATATTGCAATATATACATGTATTGAAACATCACATTGTGCCTCATAAATATATACAATTATCATCAACTGAAAATAAAATTTTTAAGAGTTAAAATGCTTTGATACCTGCATTTAAAACTGGCATTGTACAATATAAAGATAAATGGTAAAATTCATGCTAATAACTTAGAATTTTAATTTAGGACAACACTGACTAGCAAACAAATAACACCATGACACCTGAGAGAATACTGAAAAAAGAAAAAGCTTTTCATTTTAATACCATTAACAGTAATTTTCCCTGCTTTATACATAAGGGGCCCCATATTTCCATTCCTGAAAATTAAGCTGTTAGTCCTAGTTTTTCTGCATCAATGCCAAGACTTGATATGCTCAGTATGTTCAATTTACGTCTTTTTAGTTGGTATGTAGTATTATCTCATATAGGTTGTATATGCACTTCCCTAGAAGCTAATGATTTGAACATATTTTCATACTTTATATCCTTTGCATAACTTATTTGGTAATGTGCCTATTTAGATCTTTTTTCCACTTTGTAAAATAAAAATATAGATTTTTGTGCTGTTAATGAATTACAAGATTTGTTTGTATATTCTGGCTATGGTTTCTTTACCAGATACATGATTTTCAATTGTTTCTTTGTAGTCTGTGGCTTGTCTTTTTTCTTTATAGTTGTCTTCTCTGGAAGGAAGATTTTAAAATTTTGATTCAAAAGTCCAGTTTATCAATTTTTATGCAACATGCTTTTATAGCTCTTATATTTAGTTTATGATACATTTTGCAATTATTGTACATGTGTCCAAGTTCATTTTTATTTTGTCATATAGAGTGACAATTATTCTTATACTATTTGTTGAAAAGAGTAGCCTTTTACCCACTTAATTGTCTTGGCAATTTTGTCAAAAATCAATTTACCATGAATGTGTGAATTTATTATTGGAATCTCTATTCTAATTCATTAACCTGTATGTCTATCCTTATAGGAAAGCACACTGTCTCTATTACTGCAGCTTTACACTGAGTTTGAAATCAGGTAGTATAAGTGCCCTGAGTTTTTAAATATTTTCCCAAATTGTTTTGGCTATTCTAGGTCCTTTACATATTCATCTATATTTCATTATCAGCTTTCTAATTTCTGCAAGAGTCCTGCTGGGATATTGCATTTTCCATATCATACTTTTTTTTTTTTTTTTTTTTTTAGACAGAGTCTCGCTCTGTTGCCCATACTGGAGTGCAGTGGCATGAATGATCTTGGCTCACCACAACCTCTGCCTTCTGGGTTCAAGCGATTCATCTGCCTCAACCTCCCAAGTAGCTGGGACTGCAAGGTGCATGCCACCATGCCTGGCTAATTTTTGTATTTTTAGTAGAGACAGGGTTTTGCCATGTTGGCCAGGCTGGTCTTGAACTCCTGACCTCAGGTGATCCGCCTACCTTGGCCTCCCAAAGTGCTGGGTTTACAGGTGTGAGCCACTGCGATTGGCCAAAACTCCTTTTAAGAAAGGATGAGATGGTATTGGTGATGGAGCTTGCTGTAGCAGGCAAGCAACATCAGTTTGCAAGGAAAAAAATTCATCTTGTTTGAGCTGTCATTGAACAGGACTGACAACAGCATGAACAATAGTCAACACCATAGACATTTCAGTTGTTTCAGCTAACACAATTCTGGCTGAAAAATTAAAGGTGAGCAAATTTTCCACTCAATGGGTGCCAAAGTCATTGTGTCCAGAGATAGATAAGAGCAGATAAGAGCAGAACTTTGATGGAGATCAGATAAGAACAGAACTTTGATGGAAATTTTTTTGAAGCAATTTTGAAAAAAAAATCAAATAAAACTAGTGAATTTTGCAAGTCATTGGATACACAATCAGTGTATTAATATAACAATGAATTGGATTTCTGTATATTTGGCAACAAATAGAAAATGAGATAAAAGGTACAATTCCACATACAATGTTTTCCAAAACAGGAAGTATACAGATACAACATTAATGAAGTATGTGCAATTGTGTACAAATAAAAATTATGATTCTGAAGCATTTCATTGAAGAATTGTAACAGGAGGTGGAACAGCTTTACCAGCACAATCCTGAAGATAAAACACAATCAAAGCAATGGCTACCAAGTGGTGGACGTGGTCCAGCCAAAGCCAAAGTGAACCAGTCAAGAGCAAATGTCATGGCAAAAGCTTTTTGAGATGCTCAAGATACTTTGCTTGTTGACTTTCTAGAGGGCCAAAAAATAATAACATCTGCCAATTAGGAGACTATTTTGAGAAACTTAGCCAAAGCTTTCGCAGAAAAATGCCTATGAAAGTTTCACCAGAGAATCCTTCATTATAACAATGCTCCTGCTCATTCTTCTCAACAATAAGAGCAATTTTGTGAGAGTTTTGATGGAAAATTATTAGGCATCCATCTTACAGTCTTGATTTGGCTCCTTCTGTCTTCTATTTGTTTCCTAATCTTAAAAACTCTTTAAAGGGCACTCATTTTTCTTCAGTTAATAATGTAAAAAAGACTTCATTGACCTAGTTAAATTTCCAGGATCCTCAGTTATTTAGGGCCGGACTAAACAGTTGATATCATTGCTTACAAAAGTGTCTTGAACTTGATGTTGAGAAATAAAGTTTATATATTTATTTTCATATTTTAATTTTATTTTTTCATGAACTTTTAGAGGTCCCTGTATCTATACCAGATCTTGTATAAAACAAGATGTATGACTAAAAAGAATTTTGGAATGTGTGTGTGTGTGTGTGTGTGTGTATATATACACACACATATTTATTTAATAAAATATATATTATTCTTGGTGGAGTTAAAAACATGTTAAAACATGTTAATATAATAAGTATGTTTTAAGATTTGCTAACTGTCTTCTATGAAGAATAATGCTCTTTAAATCTCTCTTTAAAGCACCATATTATGGGATACACAAAAATATACAACATTAATTTGTGTCATACCCATATTTTTATATTTTAGGTACTCTGGTGGTGTAAAGGATTTTAGCATCTGTAGCTTGGATGACTTTAAATATATTTCTTCTCATAATGGCCTTACATGTCTTCAGACAAATCCTCTTGAAATGCCAACCTACACACAAAGGAGAATATGTGGCAATGGATTGTTGGAACGAGGTGAAGAATGTGATTGTGGCACTAAAGACGTTAGTAGAATTTTTTTTCTAAAATTTTAAAAATGTTATAGTAGTAAAGAAGATAAATGCCTTATCTATTAGTAAAATAGATTTGAAAAATATATTCTTTGGAAAAGATGGGAGCCTTTGTTTTCTAATTTTATTATTTTTGGAAGCATGGTGCTTAGATAATTTTTGTCTTCAGTTATTGTCTTCTGACATTATTTAGTGTATGTATTAGCTCCAAATGTAAATTTAATTACCACTAAGAGTGTTGAAGGGATTGAAAGAATATACCCTCAACAACAAGCAGAAATAAAAACAGACAACAACATCTAAAAACAGTAGATTATAACCAATGGGGTAGCAAAATGCATGGTTTGTTAATATAGGTAAAAATATTTTCTGTGGAAAGGTAATTCTAATTAAAATATTTTGAAATTAAATCTATCATAAATATAAAAAATATAAAAATATACAACTAAGATCAAACAAAAATAATTATAAAGGATGATAAAGGGACATCCACAAGATGGCCCATTAGACAGCACTAGAGGTGCCTAATGCTGGTCTCCCACCACAAGAGAGGACCAAAACAATGGATAAACAACTACATTTGACCAGAGGGAGTCATAGAGTGCTGGAGTACAGGAGGGGAGTGGCAAAAACCCAGTGGTGCACAGAAACTCAGAATGACTGCCTAGAGAGAAGGAGGAAACACTGTGGTTGTGACAAGATAAACGCATAAGAACAAGAAGTAAAACTCAATCTGGCCTAGAAATACAGAGTACTGGCAATCTTCAAAATAATAAAACTAATGAATCTTGAAAGTCATTGAATACAAAAGTCAATTAATAATGAATTGGATTTCTGTGTAGAAACAGCAAACAGAAAACGAAATCAAAGGGACAATTCTACATATAATGTTTCCCAAAACATGATATGTATAGATGTAACAAAATACGTGCAATTGTGCACAATAAAAATTAACATTACTCAGGAAAAGCAAAAAACATTGAAATGAATGGAGACATTTCCCACTTTCATGGATTGGGAGACATAATATTGAGATTTCAGCTCTACACAAATGGATCCATACATTTAACACAGCCCCAACGAAAATCCACTTATCTTTTTGTAGAAATTGACAAGCTGATTCTACGATTGATATGGCAATGGAAATGACCTACAATAAACCAAGCCATGAAAAGAAAAACAATAAATTGGAGCACATATACTAATTTTCTATAAATTTCAATATTTTCTATGCAGTTATAATAATGAAGACAAGGTAGTATTGACCAAAGGATAAATATATACAATTAATAAAGTAGAACAGAGAATCCAGCTATAAAATGATATTTATATGGCCACTTTACATGGTAAGACAAAGGGCTATTCAATGGGTGAAGAAAATCTTTCCAACAAAATTGTATAAACTAAACATATGTGTAAATAAAATAAAACTTCACCTCTTACCATACACAAAAAATTGACTTGAAATAAATCAAAGACCTAAAAATTAGAGCTAAAGCTCAAAAACTTTTGGGATAAAACAAGAGGCAATCTTTGTGACTGGTGGCAGGCAAAATTTTTTAGATTATGGCGAAAAGAAGAAGTTTAAGGAGAAAAATGATAAGTTGTACTTTCTCAAATTTAGAACCTTTTTCACTTAGACTCTGATAAAAATAAAATGACAAGCTCCAGAATGTGAGAAAATATGTACAATTTGTATATTGACAAGTGGCTTTTATTCAAATATGTGAAAAGACAAGACTTAGTTTCTGGTCAGGTATCTAAGACACTTGGAAGTTGCCACTGCAATGTGTCAACTAGTAAAAAGGTGAACAGACTGAGTAAGCAGCAACTCTTTTTAGATCTGTTGAAGTGAGATCACAGGATAAAGCACTGCCCCCAAATTCAATAGACCAACAAGTGAATACAGAGGATCACAACTTGCTAGAACAGAAGCATGTGAGCTAAACTTTCACACAGCCAGCGCTGGAGTAGAAAAGCCTAAACTAAAATTGACAAATGCCAGAGGCTCAGTGTATATAACTGTGAGAGTTAAGAACTCCAGGAGGACCCAGTTATTGAGGTTGTTCTCATACTTTTATGAGCTTTACCTCTAGAAGTTTAATCTTGTTCTCACAGTGAATATCAGAGAAAAATTCCCTGTGCTTCCAGAAGAAGGAGGAGAAAAGGAACCATTTTGAAATAAGTCAGAGTGTTCAGTTCTTACCAAAAAGAAATGGAGGGGAGAAATTAGAATTATTATGTTATTAGGAATTACACTATCCCTGAAGTGGTATAGTGTTATTTGAAAGTGGACATGGATTAGTTGTAAATGTATATTTTCATCTCTAGGGCTACCACTAAAAAAATGTTTTAAAAAAGTATAACTGATACACTAAGAAAAGATAGAAAATAGCATTGTAAAATGCTCAGTTAAACACAAAAGGCAGGCTGGGCATCCTGACATGCACCTGTAGTTTCAGCTACTTGAGAGGATGAGGTGAGAGGATTCCTTGAGCCTAGAAGTTCAAATCAGCCTGAGCAACATGGTGAGATCCTTTTTCTAAAAAGAAATAAAGAAGGAAAAGAAAAAAAAGACAAAAACAAGAAGAACCAAAGTCACACAAATAGAAAACAGCAATAAATGTAGTAGTTATTAATTTAACTGTATTCATTATCACTTTGCTTTCAATGATTCAAGTGCACCAATTTAAAAAATAAAAGAGGTTGTCAGAATGGATCAAAAACCAAGATCTAGCTCTCTGTTGTGGTGGGTAATACTGAGTGTCAGATTGACTGGAATGAAGGATGCAAAGTATTGTTCCTGGGTGTGTCTGTGAAGGTGTTGCCAAAAGAGATTAACATTTGAGTCAGTGGACTGGGAGAGGCAGTGGACTGGGAGAGACCCACCCTTAATCTGGGTAGGCACTATCTAATCAGCTGCCAGCACAGCCAGAATAAAAGCAGGCACAAGAACGTGGAAAGACTAGACTGGCTGAGTCTTCTGGCCTACATCTTTCCCCATGCTGAATGCTTCCTGCCCTTGAACATCGAACTCCAAGTTCTTTAGCTTTGGGGCTCTTGGACCTTCGACCACAGACTGAAGGCTACGCTATCGGATTCCCTACTTTTGAGGTTTTGGGACTGAGACTGGCTTCCTTGCTCCTCAGTGTGCAGACGGCCTATTGTGGGACCTCACCTTCTGATCATGTGAGTCAATACTCTTTAATAAACTCCCCCTTATATATACATCTATCCTATTTGTTCTGTCCCTCTAGAGAACCCTGACAAATACAGTTGTCTACAAGGAGCCCTCTTTAATATAAATATACATGTAGATAAAAATTAAAGAATGGAGAAAAATATGCTATGCTAACAGTGATAAAAAAAAATCCAGGAGTAGCTATATTAATTTCAGACAAGCAGTCTGCAGAATGAGGAAAGTTTTCCTGGATAAAGCGGGACAATTATAATGACAAAGGGGTCAATTCTGCAAGAAGACGTAACAATTTTTAATGTGTATGTGATTAACAACAGAGTGTCAAAATACATGAGGCAAAAATTGATAGAACTGTAAGGAGAAATAGATGAATCTATTATTATAGCTGGAGACTTCCACACTGCTTTATCAGAAAAAGGCAGATCCAGCAGACAAAAAATCAGTAAAGACATAGTGGAACTCAACAATAACTTTAACCAACTGGATATAATGGACATCTATGGATGACTTCATCCAACAACAAAATAATACACATTTTTCTCAAAGTCATATTGAACATTCAGCAAGACAGACCATGTTCTGAGCCACAAATCACCACTGAACAAACTTCAAGGAATAGATACCATAAAATGTCTGACCTCAGAACACAGTGAAAATGAACTAGAAATTTGGAACAGAAAGATTGCTGGAAAGTCCCAAACACTTGGAGATTAAGAATCACTCATCTAAATAACACATGGGTTATATAAGAAATATCAGGAGAATTTAAAAATAGTTTGAACTGAATAAAAATAAATACACAATTATCAAAAGCCATGGTATTCAGCAAAACAGTGCTCAGAGTAAAATTTATAACATTGGTTGCATGTATTAGAAAAGGAAAAAGATCTAAAATCAACAGTCTAAGCTTCCACCTTAAGAAACCAGTAAAAGAACAAACTAAATTTAAAGTAAGCATAAGAAAAAAAAATAAAAATTAGAGCAGAAATCAATGAAACTGAAAACAATAAATTAATAGGTACAATCCATAAGTTAAAAGATGGTTTTTTGAAAAGATCAATAAAATTAATTTGCCTCTTACCAGACTAAGAAAAAAGAGAAATTACACGTATTACTAACATCAGAAATAAAAGAGAGTACATCACTACAGACAGGGTATTAAAAGGATGATCAAGAAGCTATGAACAACTCTATGCCTACAACTTTTATAACTTAGATAAATTGACTAAATCCTTGAAATACAATCTGCCAAATTTAAACAAAAACAGACAATATTAATAGGCCTACATCTATTTAAGAAATTGAATAAATAATTAATAACCTTCCAGAAGAGAAAGCATCAGGCCCAGATGAATTTACCAGTAAATTCTACTAATCATGTAAAGAAAAAACATATACCAATTCTCTATAGTCTCCTTTAGAAGATAAAAGCAAAGGAAATACTTCTTAACTTATTCTGTGAAGTCAGCATACTCAAATACTGAAAACCAAAATGAAGGCCTTACAAAGAAAGAAAACTACAAAACAATATCACTCAAAAGCATAGAGGCAAAAATACCCAATAAAATATTAGCAAATAAATTCCAACAATGTATAAAAAGAATTGTACAACATGATCAGGTAGGATTTATCCCAAATGTGCAAGGCTAGTTCAACGTTTGAAAATCAGCTAATGTAATCCATCACATCCACAAAGTAAAGGTAGAAAAATTATGCGATCATATTAATAGATGCATTAAAAGCATTTTATAGAAGCTAACAATCATTCATGATGAAAACTCTGAGTAAATTAAGAATGAGGAAAACTTCCTCAACTCAATTAAAAAATATCAACAAAGAACTGACCTGTGAGGAATTGGAAGCTTTTTCACTAAATCAGGAACAAGTGAAGGATGTCCCCCTTCACCACTACTTTTCAATATCACACTGGGAGCCTTAGGTAATGCAATAAATGATAAATGATAAATGTAAATAAAATGGATACACATTCGGAGGAAGGAAATTAAAGTGTCATTGTTCCCAAATGGCATGATAATCTATGTAAAAAATCTGAAAAAATCAGCAACAGCAAAAAACTATGTGAAACAAATAAGTGGTTATAGCGAGGTTGTAGGATACAAGGTTAATATATGAAAGTCAACCTTTTTCATATATACCAAAAATGAACAGGTAGAATTTGAAATTAAAAATGTGATACCATCTACATTGTCATTCCCTGAAATTAAATACTTAGGTATAAATCTAAAAAAAAGTTCAAGATCTATATGAGGAAAAGTATAAAACTCTGATTAAAAAAAAATAAAAACCAAGTAAGTTAAGCAATATTCCATGTTTATAAATAGGAAAACAATATTTTCAGATGTCAGCTCTTCCAACTTTGATCTAGAAATTCAATGCAATTCCAATCAAAATCTCAGAAAAGTTGTTTGTGGATACTGATAAAGTGATTCTAAAGTTTGTATGGAGAGGCAATAAACCCAGAATAGTCACAATATTGAAGGACAATAACAAAGTTTGAGGACTGATACTACCTGACTCAAGAGTTACTATAAAAGTACAACAATGAGGAAAGTGTGGTATTTACAAAAGAATAGACAGATAGACTGATGGAATGGGATACAGAGCCCAGAAATAGACCGATATAAATATAGTCAACTGATTTTTGACAAAGGAGCTAAGATCATATGATGGAACAAAGATAGTATTTTCCACAAATGGTACTAGTACAACTGGATATCCATGTGCACAAATGTGAATATTGACACAAACCTTATACCTTTTGCAAAAACTAACTTAAAATGGATCACACTCCTAAATGTAAAATGCAAAACTATAACACTTCTATGAGATAACATAGGAGAAAATCTAGAAGATCTTGGGTTTGGCAATGACTGTTTAGATTAAAAAAACCCAAAGGCACATACATGAAATAAATAATTGAGAAGATGGGCTGTATTGAAATTTAAATAATGTCTCTCTGCACAAGATGCTTTTAAGAAAATGAAAAGACAAGTCACAGGTTTTTGAGAAAATATTTGCCAAAGACAGACATTATAAAGGACTTTATCCAAAATACACAAAGAACTCTTAAAGCTCAATTATACAGTTTGACTGTGTCCCCACCCTAATCTTGTCTTGAACTGTAGTTCCCAGAATCCCCACATGTGGTGGGAGGGACCCAGTGGGAGGTAATTTAATCATGGAGGTGGCTACCCTCATGTTGTTCTTGTGATAGTGAATTCTCATGAGATCTGATGGTTTTATAAGAGGCTTTTCCCCCTTTTGCTTGGCACTTCTTGCTGCAGCCATGTGAAGGATGTGTTTGCTTCCCCTTTTGCCATGATTATAAGTGTCCTGAGGGCTCCCCTGCCAGCCTTGCTGAACTGAGTCAATTAAACTTTTTTTATAAATTACCCACTGGCGGGTATGTCTTTATTAGCAATGTGAGACTGAACTAACATAGTAAATTGGTACCAGGAGTGGGAGGCTGCTATGGAAGTGACTTTGGAACCTAAAGATGTGGAAGTGGCTTTGGAACTGGGTAACAGGTGAAGATTGGAACAGTTTGGAGGGTTCAGAAAAAGACAGGAAGATGTGGGAAATTTTGGAATGTCTTCGAGACTTGTTGAATAGCTTTGATGAAAATGTTGATAGTGATATGGACAATGAAGTTCAGGCTAAGGTGGTCTCTGATGGAGATGAGGAGCTTCTTGGGAACTGGAATAAAAGTGATTCTTGCTATGCTTCAGCAAGAGACTGGCAGCATTTTGCTCCTGCCCTAGAGATCTGTGGAACTTTGAACTTGAGAGAGATAATTTAGAGTATCTGGCAGAAAAAATTTCTGAGCAGCAAAGCATTCAAGATGTGACTTTCTAAAATTTATTCACAAAGATATTGTTTGGAATTGGAACTTACGTTTAAAAGGGAAGCAGAGCATAAAAGTTTGGAAAATTCACAGGCTGATGGTGTGATAGAGAAGAAAAAAAACCATTTTCTGAAGAGAAAGAGAAATTCAAGCTATCTCCAGAAATTTGCATAAGTAATGAGGAGCCAATGTTAATCACCAAGACAATGGGGAATATATCTCCAGGGCATGTCAGAAGGGCAGCCCTTCACATCACAGACCCAGAGGACTAGGAGGAAAAATGGTTTCATGGGCTGGGCCCAGGGTCTTGCTGCTTTGTGCAGTCTCAGGATTTGGTGTCCTACATCCCAACCATGGCTAAAAGGGCAGAGGCACAGCTCAGGCCATGGCTTCAAAGGGTGCAAGCCCCCCAAGCCTTGGCAGCTTCCATGTGGTGTTTAGCCTGTGGGTACACAGAAGTCAAGAATTGAGGTTTGGAACCTCTGCCTAGATTTCAGAGGATGTATTGAAGTGCCTGGATGTCCAGGCAGAAGTTTGCTGCAGGCTGGCACCCTCATGGAGAACCTCTGCTAGGGAAGTGCAAAAGGGAAATGTGGGGTTGGAGCCCCTCCCAAGAAAGTCCCCACCGTGGCACTGCCTAGTGGAGCTGTGAGAAGAGGGCCACCATTCTCCTGAACCTAGAATGGTAGATCCATTGACAGCTTGCACTGTGCACCTGGAAAAGCCAGAGACACTCATGCCAGCCCATGAAGGAAGCTGGGAGGGGTGCTGTACCCTGAAAAGCCACAGGGGCACAGTTGCCCAAGGCTGTGGGAACCCAACTCTTGCATCAGTGTGACCTGGATGTGAGATGTGGAGTCAAAGGAGATCATTTCAGAGCTTTAAGATGTGACTGCCCCAGTGGATTTTGGACTTGCATGGGGCCTGTAGCGCCTTCATTTTGGCCAATTTCTCCCATTTGGAATAGATGTATTTACTCAATGTCTATACCCCATTGCATCTAGAAAGTAACTAACTTGCTTTTGATTTTACAGGCTTATAGGCAGAAAGAACTTACCCTGTTGGGAAAGCACGATTGTGTTTTAAAATGTGACGACATGAAATTTGGGAAGGGCCATGGGCACAATGATATGGTTTTGCTGTATCCCCACCCAAATCTCATTTTGAATTGTGGTTCCCATAATCTCCATGTTTTGTGGGAGGGACCCAGTGGGAAGTAATTGAATCATGGAGGTGGTTATCCTCATGCTGTTCTTGTGATAGTGAGTGAGTTCTCATGAGATCTGATGGTTTTATAAGGGGTTTTTCCCCCTGTTGCTTGGCACTTCTCCTTGCTGCAGCCATATGAAGAAGGACATGTTTGCTTCCCATTCTGCCATGACTGTAAGTGTCCCAAGGCCTCCCCAGCCATGCTGAACTGTGAGTCAATTAAACCTCTTACCTTTATAAATTACCCAGCATTGGGTATGTTTTTACTAGCAGTGTGAGAAGAGACTAATACACTCAACAGTAAGAAAACAAACAACCTGAGTAAAAAGGAGCCAAGGACTTTAACAGACACCTTGCCAAAAAAAGACATACAGATGGCAAATACAAAAAGATGCTCCACATCATATATTATTGCTGAAATGCAAATTAAAACACCAAGATACCTACCTATTAAATACCTACCTATTAATGACCTACCTATTAAATGATCAAAAATCTAGAACACTAAAAACACAAAATGCTGATGAGGCTGTGGGGCAACAAGAATTCTCATTCATTATTTAATAAGCAAGATGAGTGGAATGCAAAATAGCACAGTCATTTTGGAAAATAGGTTGGTGGTTTCTTTTAAAACTAAATATGCTCTTACCATATTATCCGGCAATCACTCTCTTTGGTATTTACCCAAAAGAGTTGCAGATTTATGTCCACATATAAACATGCACACAGATGTTTCTAGTAGCTGCACACAGATGTTTCTAGTAGATTAATTTTTAATTGCCAAAACTTGGAAGCAACTAAAATATTTTTGAATAGGTAAATGAATGAATAGTCTTTGCTACATTGGACAATGGAACAATGCTCTAAAAATATTGTCTATTAAATAAAAACTGCTAAAAAATGAGCTATCAAGCCATGAAAAACATGAAGAAATCTAAAACATGTATTACTAGGTAAAAGAAACCATCTGAAAAAGCTATGTACCACATGGTTTCAACTACATGACATTCTAGAAAAGATAACAGTATGGGGACAGTAAAAAGATTAGCAGTTGCCAGGGGTTAAAGGGAAGGGAGGGATGATTAGGTAGAACACAGAGGACTTTTAGGACAGTGAAACTACTCTGTATGATACTGTGGTGGTGGATACATGTCATTATAAATTTTTCAAACACATACCATGTACAACACCAAAGTAAACCCTAACTAATGTAAAATTGAACTCCAGGTGATAATGGTGTGTCAATGTAGGGTTATCATTTGTAACAAATGTACCACTCTGATCTGTTGATAAGGAGGGAGGCTGTGTATGTGTGTGGGTGAGGCATGTGGAAAATCTCTGTACCTTCTGCCCAATTTTGCTGTGATCCTAACAATGCTCTAAAAATATTTTATATTAAATGAAATTTAAAAAGACAAAATCTGTATTTCTTGAGAGTACATATTACAACTCAATTAAAAGGAGACAAATGACCTAATAAAATTAGGCAAAATAATTTGGACAGTTTACAGTAGATTATTTATAAATGACAATAAGAAAATGAAATGATGCTTAACATCACTAGTCATCTGGGAAAAATAATTAAAATCACATCATATATACTGAACACATATTAGAATGTCTGTAATAATACACCCACTTCTGATAAAAATAGTGAGTTTTGTTGAGATGTAGAGCAACTGAAATTTGTGTAAATTGCTAGTTGGGTGTAAAAATATTTGAAGCATTTTGGCCATGTCTTATAAAATTAAATATATACTTTCCTTTTGACCTAGATTTCCATCTCTGAGTATTTTTTTCCCAAAGAAATGAAAATATATATCCCCCAAAATATTTCTACACGAATGTTTAGAGCTGCTTTATTCATGGCAGCCAAATCCTAGAAATAATCCAAATATCTATCATTATTTGGACAGATATATTGTGGTATTTCTAGTCATTGGAAAACTACTCAGCAATAAAAAATGAACAAAATGCTGGTAAATTTATCACCATTGGTGAATCACAAAAAAGATTATGCTGATTGAAATGAGCCAGATTCACAAGGTTATGTGATATATGATTCTGTTTCTGTAAAATTATAAAAAAATGGCAAGTAATCTTTAGTGTGAAGAAGTGGTTGACTTCAATAAGTAGGAGGTATCTCTGGTTGGCAATGGGAGTGTTCTGTAACTTGATTATATGAGTAAATGCATATGGCAAAATTCATTAAACTAAACATTTTAAATGGGTGTAGTTTATTGCAATTAAGTTAGTTGAAGGGTACATGCTTTCAGTTATGCAAGAATACCCTCTACTGTAAATTTATATAGCCAGAATGCTTCTCCCAGAATACTTGTGTTGATTCTGTAGTTAACTCAGTGTATGATTGTGATTCAACCATGATTTGATAATTGGAGTTCTATCCTAATTTGCTAACTCTTACCAAGTAAATTTATCTTTATTAAATCTGGTATATTAGCTGCTGTTGAATTATTTCTCAACCTCATACAAATTATATTAATTAACCCGAAACCTTTTAGCACGCACACCAAGACAATCAACAAAACCTGATTTAGGCCCTGATTTGTAGCACTTGCTGAATTCCTTCCTTTAAACACGCCCACAATGGCAGATTTAAAGTGACAAATGCAACATTATTAAATGCAGAGTTGGAAAAATGTGAACGGTAGCAGATCATTATACAGGATTTCCATCAAAAATTAATAATAGACATTAATATTTTCAAGAGCATAGCTAAAATTAAAATGTAGGAAAATAAGAAATGATGTTTTCAATATTTGCTATCTTTTAAAAATATAATTTATTTCATTGTAAGTTAATGAAATTCAATTTTTATTAATGGCTTTGTTAGCAACCCGTTCACAAAATTTCTGAAAATTTAACAAGTGGCCCTTGCAAGCCAGAACAGGGTTGGTCCAGCACACTAGGACGTGTAAGAATTCTAAATTAAAAATCACCCAAACATAGTTTCAAAATATTTTAAAGCGAAATTTTACTATGAGGAGAGACAGACAAATTCACAATCACTTTAAGAGGTGTTAAGACATCTTTGACAGGAAACAATAGAAAAAGCAAATGAAGGACGGGCGCGGTGGCTCATGCCTGTAATCCCAGCACTTTCAGAGGCCAAGATGGATGGATAGCTTGAGGTCAGGATTTTGAGACCAGCCTGACCAACATGGTGAAACCCCGTCTCTACTAAAAATACAAAAATTAGCTGGGTGTGGTGGCAGACGCCTGTAATCCTAGCTATTTGGGAGGCTGGGGCAAGAGAATTGCATGGACCTGGGAGGTGGAGGTTGTAGTGAGCCAAGATCATGCTACTGCACTCCAGCCTGGGCAACAAAGCGAGACTTCATCTCATATGAAAAAAAAAAAAAAAAAAAGGAAAGAAAGAAAGAAAAAAGAAAAAGCAAATGAAAAAATCATTGAAGATACACAATATTTGAACAACAAATTAAAGATGACCTAAGTAAAATATGTAAAACATTTTTTCTAAGAGCTGCTGGGAACACATTATTTTATTTATTTACTTTTTATAATTTCTACTTTTATTTTAGATTGGGTGGGGGTACATGTGCAGGGTTGTTTTCTGGGTATATTGTGTGATGCTGAGGTTTCAGATACAATTGATCCTGTCACCCAGGCACTGAGCTTAGTACCCAATAGTTAGTTTTTCCACCTTTGCCTTCCTTCCTCACTTCCCACTCTAGTAGCCCTCAGTATCTATTGTTGCTACCTTTATGTCTATGAGTACCCAATGTTTAACTTCCATTTGTAAGTAAGAATAAGCAGTGTTTGGTTTTCTGTTCTTGCATTAATTCAGTTAGGATAATGGCATATGGTTTTTGTTTTTAATTCTATTTATGTGATGAATCACATTTATTGATTCGCATATGCTGAACCAACCTTGCATCCCATGAATGAAGCCTACTTGATCATGGTGAATTAACTTTTTGATGTGCTGCTGGATTTGGTTTGCTAGTATTTTGTTGAGGATCTTTATGTCTATGTTCATCAGGAATATTAGCCTGTAGTTTTCTTTTTTTCATTATGTCTTTGCCAGGTTTCGTTATTAGGGTTAGGCTGACTTCATAGAATGAGTTAGGGAGGAGTTCCTCCTCCTTGATTTTTTGGAATAGTTTCAATGGAATTGGTGCTGGCTCTTCTTTGTATGTCTGGTTGAATTCAGTTGTGAATCCATCTGGTCTGGGGCTTTTTTTGGTTGGTAAGTTTTTATTATTGATTCAATTTCTGAACTCGATATTAGCCTGTTCAGGGTTTCAATTTCTTCTGATTCAATGTTGGGAGATGGTGTGTTTCCAGGAATTTATCCATTTCCTCTAGATTTTCTAGTTCATGTGCATACAAGTGTTAATAATAGGCTTAGTATCTTTTACATTTCTATGTGGTTGGTTATAATGTTACCTTTGTCATTTCCGATTGTGCTTATTTGGATCTTCCCTCTTTTTTCTTTGTTAATCTAGCTAGTGGTCTATCAGTCTTGTTTATCCTTTCAAAAAACACACTTTTGGTTTTGTTGATTCTTTGTATTTTTGGGTTTCAATATCATTTCATTCTGCTCTGATTTTAGTTATTTATTTTTTTCTGCTAGCTTTGGGGTTAGTGTGTCCTTGTTTTCCTGGTTCCTCTAGGTGTGAGGTTAGAATGTTAATTTGAGGCCTTTCTAACTTTTTGACGTAAGCGTTTGCCACCATAAACTTTCCTCTTAACACCATTTTTGCTGCATCCCAGAGATTTTGGTATGTTATATCTGTTTTCATTTATTTCAATAAATTTTTTGATTTCTGCCTTAATTTTGTTGTTTGCTCAAAAGTCATTCAGGAGCAAGTTGTTTAATTTTCATGTAATTGTGTGGTTTTGAGAGATGTTCTTGGCATTTATTTCTATTTTTATTTCACTATGGTCCAAGATTATGCTTGGTGTGATTTTAATTTTTTAAAATTTATTGAGACTCACTTTATGGGCAAGCATGTGGTTGGTCTTAGAGTATGCTCTGTGTACAGATGAGAAAAATACATACTTTGTGGTTGATGGGGGTGTGTTCTGTAGATGTCTGTTAGGTCCAATTGGTCAAGACTCAAATTTCAGGCCAGAATTTCTTTCTTAATTTTCTGCCTCAGTGATCTGTCTAATACTGTCAGTGGGGATGTTGAAATCCCCCACTATTATTTTGTGACTAAGTCTTTTGGTAGGTCTAGTAGTACTTGTTTTATGGATCTGGGTGCTCCAATGTTGGGTACATATATTTTTAGAATAGTTACATCTTCTCATTGAATTTAACCTTTCATCATTATGTAAAGTCATTCTTTGTCTTTTTTTATGGTTGTTGGTTTAATGTCTGTTTTATCTGATATAAGAATAGAGACACTGTTCTTTTTGTTTGTTTTGTGTTTGCATGATAGATATCTCTGAAACCATTTACTTTGAGTCTGTGGGGTCATTACATGTGATAAGGGTCTCTTGAAGACAGCAGACAAATGGTTCTTGTTTTTATCCAACTTGCCAATCCGTGCCTTTTAAGAAGGGCATTTAGACCATTTAAATTCAAGGTTGAATTGATATGTGAGGTTTTGATACTATCATAAAGTTGTTAGCTGGTTGCTTTGTAGTTTCTGTTGTACATTGCTTTATAGGGTCTGTAGGTTAGGTACTTAAGTGTGTTTTTGTGGTAGCATATATCATTCTTTTGTTTCCTTGTTTAGAATTCTTTTAAGGATCTCTTGTAAGGCTGGTCTAGTGGTAATGAATTCCCTTAGCACTTGCTTATCGGGACAATATTTTATTTCTCAATTTATGGAGCTTAGTTTGGTGGGATATGAAATTCTTAGTTGAAATTTCATTAAAAATGCTGAAAATAAGCTCCCAATCTCTCCTGGCCTATAAGAGATTCTGCTATCTGCTGAGAAGTTCACTGTTAGCTGATGGGTTTCCCTTTATACATGATCTGACTCTTTTCTCTAGTTGCCTTTAAGACTTTTTCATTAGCATTGAACTTGGACAGTGTAGTGACCATGTGCATTGGGAACACATTTTTTTAGCCATAATAAATATATTCAGTGTGTCAATATTTTATCCCAATCACTGCCAACTAATCCTGGGTCTTGACCAAGTCATACCTAGCCCTAGAGTTATGAGACAACTGGGGTAAAGTTATATTTTCAAAGTAGCTATGTATTTTTAACTATGTAAGTAATACACAAATATATGATAATTGTAAAAAAATCAAACATTCAAGATAAAAGTAAAATTTCCCCTTGGGACTATCACTCCCATCTATAAGGTCCCCATTGTTAACAGCTTTGTGTATATTTTTTCAGACTTTTTATTCTATTTTTACATATATTTATGTGTCTATAGAAATATGGGCTATAATTCTGTGGAGGAAGTTTTGGACAAATGATATTCTATACATTTTTTGCAAATTGCTTTTCTTACTCAACAATATGCTTCAAATATGTTTGTATTTATATATAAAGGCTGCATAGTGTTCCAGTGGAAAAAAAAGATACATAAATGTATGTTTACCTAGTATATTGCAACAAAGTATAAATCAATAAATAAATCAATTAACAATTTATTTTTCTGCTAAGAAGTTCACTCAATAAACCAATTAACATAGCCAGAATATCCTCAATATTAGCAAAGTTAAAAAAAGGATGCTTTTAAATTACCAGGGGGTAAATATATTACAATGAAAATTAGACATTATCAAAACTCAGCAATATATCTATAACTATATTCCAATGAAAATTTATAGACTTAAATGTATAAATAATAAAGATAAGAGCAAGAATTAATAAAATAAGCAATCATTATATAATAGATAGCTTAAAGAGAAAACTTGGTTCCTTGAAAAAACTAAAAAAAAAGTTAAAAATTTTCAAGTAACACTAATGAAACCAAATAAGAAAAGGTATAAACAACCAATATCAGGACTGAAAAAGAAAAAAAAACTCAGAACCTACAGCTAGAAAGAGGACATAATAAAAAATTTTATATTAATAAATATGAATATTCTGAGAATATGAGAAATTACTAGAATGGTAAAACTTACAATTACTGACTCAATGAGAAACAACAAATTAGAGTGTTCTCATAATTAACAAAAGAGTTGTATCTCTATTTTAAAAACTTCTGACAACTGCCACCAGCCTAGTAGATTTCTCTGATAAATTCTAATATTGAAGGAGGTAATAATCCAATTTTCTTCTTTTTTTTTTTTGATAAACAAGGCTCCATGCATTTTATAACCAGTGTAAACTTGACACAAAAAAACCTTTGAGGAGCTTATTACAAGAAAAGAAAATTAGAGGCCAGAGTCACTCATGAACTCAGATACAGAAATTCTAAACAAATATTAGCAAGACAAATTTGGGCTTATTTTAATAATGTAAAATTGATTTTGTATTTGAATATAAATCAATATTATTCATCACAGTAAAATAAATAAGGACAACATTTATGCTAGATCCAGCAAATAAATACAAAACTTTCTGTAAAATTAAACATCCGTTTTCTAGAGCAGTGTTCTTCAATGGAACTTTTCATAATTATGGAAATGTTCTTTTGTGCCATACAATACACTTTCCACTAATCATATGTGTGTGTTGAGCACTCAAAATGTGGCTTATATGACTGAGTACATGAATTATTAACTTTGTTTAATGTTAGTTAATTTAAATTTAAATAGCTACACATTGCTAGTGGTTGTCATATTTAACATTGCAGGTCTAGAATCTCCAGTTTTTCATTTCTTCCAAATAAGTTAGGTGGAGGCATTGAGAAAACAGAAAACATTTGTGATTTTATGAACAATTTTTGAGGTTTTTTAATTTTGGTTTCTACAGGTGAATAAATCTGGCTGATATGATTTGTTCTAAAAGGAATAATATAAGGAAATGTTTAAAGAGAATGTTAGTTAATAAGATATCTAATAACTGTTTTCTCTAGGTTTTGGCCCCATAGGAATATCATTGAAATTATATGAAATATAGTGACATAATATATATTTCTTTTTTAAAATTTCAACTTTTAATTCAGCTACAGGAGGTACATGTGCAGGTTTGTTACAGGGGCATATTGCACACAGGCGGTGAGCATAGTACTCAGTAGGTGGTTTTTCAACCCCCTCCCTTTCTCCTCCCTCAAGACAATACATTTATCTTACACATTACTGAATGAGATATTGATTTCTATAAATCTCACATAAAGAATGGGATTATGAAAAATCAGTGAATTTTAGAAAAGCTTTATACTTTGTAAAGTTATATGTCACAGTTTCATTTGGTGGTACCTAATTATGTGTGATTAACTAACACTTAGCATTTTTTTACAGAATTGCACACATAAATTATGCTGTGATCCTTCAACATGTAGAATGAAAGGTAATGCAAAATGTGGTTCCGGAGATTGCTGTTCAAAAGATTGCAAGGTAAGCGGCAATTTGTATCTGACAATGGCTCAGCATCAAATTTCTTGAAATACTTGTTTCAAGGAGATGGAAAACATATCAGTAATATGTTCAGCCCTTGCCACCATATTATATCCAAGCAACCTAAGACCCACTATCATACTTAAATCCATTCAGTAATCTATCACTTCCTGTACTCTCATGTACATAATACCTAATGCTTCTTCTCTCCCAGCTTGATTTTCCAGCTCAACATATCTGTTATTGTTACAACCATTTGGTCTCTCTTACTGACACCATTTAATGAATTCCTGGTGGACAAGAGGTAGAGCAAGTTGGTGGAATAGGACAGTGATTGTTCCCCCACAAAAACATCAATTTGAACAACTGTTCATGTATGAAAATACCTACATAAGAGCTAAGGAAGCCAGGTGATGAAACGGCTCCGTTGTCTGGGTTATATAACCTGGTTCTATGTCACGGTCCAGAAAGAATTCGGGACACGGACACACAGGAGGAGTGGGTTTGGCAGTGGAAAGTTTAATAGACAAAGAAGAAGAGAGAGAGAAAAAGCTTCCTCATAATGAGAAAGTGGGTCGCCAAAAAGAGGGTCTCCTGTTTGCTGCGGAAAGCAATGGGTTTTGTACAGATGCTTGAGGAGGCAGCGATTAATTTACATAGGGCTCAGGGAATTGGTTTGACCAGGCGTGCCGTTTACATAGCCCTCGAAAATACTGGCCCTCCCACCGTAGTCTTTTATTATGCAAATACAGCCTCCACCTGGCGGCGGCCATGATACCTGTACATGTGGGTTTACTTGAAGGCTGTCATGATACCCTTAAACGTGGTGACAAGGAAAAGAGGGCAGGGGACACCATATTGGATGTACCTGGCTTCCAGGTATAGCTGCCGGCATTTACATATAAAAGCTTCTAGTTTGCATATCTATGCCTGACTTCTCAGGCTGCTTTCTGTTAAGAGAAGAAATGGTTTGGGACTGCTTTTTATTAAAGGAAAATTCCACCAAGAGCTTTTACCCTTTCTAGCTGCCTAAAAATTATTTCTTAATAATTCCTGTATTAGTGAGAGGTCATAGTGCCTGGTTATAGCATGATAAGAAAAGATGCATTAAAGAGGGTAGGAAGGACAGTTTTACATTACCTGCATCGCCCCTCCCTGAACCCCAGGCAGCACCGCACAGCACAGCACAGCACAGCACAGCATAGTACAGCACAGCACAGCGAAAGATACTGTCTGCTTGCCAGAAAAAGAGGGAAGTGAGACTTGGACTGTACCTTTTAACCAATACCAGGTCAACCGCAGTAAAACCTGGCACTGGGAAGACGCCCAAGGCCCTTGAATCTTGGCTGGTAATTATGATCTGAGCTTTCAGAACTGCCGCAGCACCAAACAGTAACCTGTAGCCCCTGCAAGATGGCCTCAAGTTTTGGCCTGCATCACCACCCACCTATTACAACAGTGTTGGGCTCCAAAAGCCCACAGTGACAAGCTGACTTCAGCAGCTGGGAGGGTTGAATTCTAGCTCAGTGTTTCAGTAACTTTAGCAGCCAAGAGACTGAAAATCAAACAGGAATCCTGGAGCTGAAAATACAATGAATGATGTTTAAAAATGCAGTAAAGAGTGCAAACAGCCGAACTGCTAAAGCCAAAGAAAGAATCTGTGAAATAGGAGATAACTATTTTGAAAATACTCAGTTAGAAGAGAAAATAGAAAAAGAATGTAAAGGAATGAAAAAAACTCACAGGATTTATGGGGCACCATCAGAAAAGGTAATATATGAGTAGCTGGTGTTCAAGAAAGAATAAAAAAGATAAAGAGATAGACAGCGGCCAGGCGCGGTGGCTCAGGCCTGTAATCCCAGCACTTCGGGAGGCCCAGGCGGGCCGATCATGAGGTCAGGAGATCGAGACCATCCTGGCTAACATGGTGAAACCCCGTCTCTACTAAAAATACAAAAAAATCAGCCGGGTGTGGTGACGGGCGCCTGTGGCCCCAGCTACTCTGGAGGCTGAGGCAGGAGAATGGTGTGAACCAGGGAGGCGGAGCTTGCAGTGAGCCGAGATCACACCACTGCACTCCAGCCTGTGGGACAGAGTGAGACTCCATCTCAAAAAAAAAAAAAAAAAAAAAAAGAGATAGATAGCTTATTTACAGAAATAATAGCAGAAAACTCTCCAAACCTAGAGAAAGATATAATCCAGGTACAGGAAAAGTCAAAAGTCTCCAATTAGAGTCAATCCAAATAATCAATAAATGTATATGTTCTAATTGATCCCTATCCAGCCATTCCCCTGTCTCTCTCCCTCTCCACAGGCTTTTCTGTTCCTCAAAACACAACAATATTGACATTAGACCAATTAATAACCATACATGGCCTCTAAGCGTTCACCAGAAAGAAAGTTTCATGTTTTTCATTTTAAGTCAAAAGCTACAAATGATTAAGATTCCTGCGACAGGCATGTCAAAAGCTGAAATAGGTTGAAAGCCAGGACTTTGTGCTAAACAGTTAGCCGAGTTATGAATACGAAGGAAAGTTCTTGAAAGAAAGTAAAAGCACTAGCCCAGTGAACACACAAATGATAAGAAAGCAAAACAGGCTTATTGCTGATATGGAAAAAGTTTTAGTGGTTTGGATAGATGATCCAACCAGCCACAACATTCCCTCAAGCCAAAGCCTAATCCGGAGCAAGGACCTAACTCTCTTTAATTTTATGATGGCTGAGAGAAGTGAGTAAGCTGCAGGAGAAAATTTTAAGCTAGCAGATGTTGGTTTATAAGTTTTAAGGAAAGAAGATTTTTCCATAGCATGAGTGCAAGGTGAAGCAGCAAGTGCTGATATAGAAGCTTCAGCAAATTATCCAAAAGATCTAGCTAAGATCATTGATGATGGTATCTACACTAAACAATGGATTTTCAGTGTAGATGAAACAGCCTTCTATTGAAAAAAGATGCTAATATAGTTTGGCTGTTTGTCCCTATCCAAATCTCTGTTAAATTGTAATCCCCACTGCTGGAGGTGGGGTCTGGTGGGAGGTGTTTGGGTTTTGGGGGTGGATCCCTCATGGCTTGGTGCCATCTTCACAATAGTGATTAAGTTCTCATGAGACCTGATTGGTTAAAAGTGTGTGGTGTGTCTCCCCTCTCGCCCCACCAACTCCCTCTTGCTTTGGCTCCTGTTCTCGCCATGTGATGTGCCTGACCTCCTTTGCCTTCTGCCTTGATTGGAAGCTTCCTGAGGCCTCCTCAGAAGAAGATGCCACTATGTTTCCTGTACAGCCTGCAGAACCATGAATCAATTAAATGTCTTTTCTTATAAAGTACTCAATCTCAGACACTACTTTATGGCAGTGAAAGAATGGCCTAATACCGATGCTTTCTAGGACTTTCATAGCTAGAGAGAATTTAATGCCTGGCTTCAAAGCTTTAGGCTGACTCTCTTGTTATGGGCTAATACAACTGGTGACTTTAAGTTAAAGCCAATGATCATTTATCATTCCAAAAATCCCATGACCCTTAAGAATTACGCTAAATCTAGTCTGCCTGTGCTCTATGTTGGAACAACAAAGCCTGGATGACAGCACATCTGTTTACAGCATGGCTTAATGAATATGTTCAGCTCATTGTTGAGACCCAATACTCAGGAAAAAAAGATTCCTTTGAAAACATTACTGCTCATTGACAATGCAACTAGTCACCCAAGAGCTCTGATGGAGATGTATAAGCAGATTAATGTTTTCATACCTGCTTAACACAATATCCATTCTGCAGCCCATGGTCAGACAAATGATCAAGGAGTCATTTTGACTTTCAAGCCTTATTATGTAAAGACTCTAGCTGCCATAGATAGTGTCTTCTGATGGGTGTGGGCAAAATTATCTAAAAATCTTCAGGAAGGATACACCATTTAAAATACCATTAAGAACATTTGCAATTCATAGATGGAGATCAAAATATCAACATTAACAAGAGTTTGGGAGAAGTTGATTCAAACTTTCATGGATGACTTTGAAGGATTCAAGATTTCAGTGGAGGAGGTAGCTGCAGATGTGATACAAATAGTAAGAGAACTAGAATTAGAGTCTGAAGACATGATTGGATTGCTGCAGTCTCCTAATAAAACTTGAATTGATGAGGAGTTGCTTCTTACGGATGAGCAAAGAAAGTGATTTCTTGAGATGGAATATATTCCTGGTGAAGGTACTGTGAACATTTTTAAAATGACAATATAGGATTTGGAATATTACATAAACAAAGTTGATAAAGCAGTGACAACATTTGAAGGGATTGACTTCAGTGTTGACAGAAGTTTTACTGTGAGTTAAATGCTATCAAACAGCATTGCATGCTACAGAGAAATCTTTCAGGAGAGAAAGAGTCAATTGATGTGGCCAATTTCATTGTTGTCCTATTTTAAGTTATTGCCACAGCCACTTCAATTGTTAACAGCCACCACCCTGATTAGTCAGTGCCATCAACATTGAGGCAAGATCCTCCAACAGCAAAAGATTACCAGTAAACTAAAGGCTTAGATGATTGTTATCACTTTTTATCAATAAAATATTTTTTAATTAAAGTATGTATATTTTTTAGGCATAACGCTATTATACACTTAATAGACTACAATATAGTGTGAACACAACTTATATGCACTGGGAAACCCCAAATCTTATGTGGCTTGCTTTATTACTGTATTTGTTTTACTGAGGTTCTCTGGAACTGAATCCACAATACCTCTGGGGTACATCTATATATAGAAAACTCCACCAAAAAAAAAAAAAAAACCAAAAAAAAACAACTGTTAGATTTAGTAAATAAATTCAGTAAAGTTGTAGGATACAAAATTTACATACTAAAGTCAATGGTGTTCCTATACACTAATAGTGAATTATCTCAAAAAGAAATCAAGAGAACAATCCCATTATGATAGATAAAAATAAAATACTTAAGAATAAATTTAACCAGGGAGTTAAATGATGTCTACACTGAAAACTATAAAATATTGATGATAGAAATTGAAGACACAAATAAATGGAAAGCTATCCCCTGTTCATGGATTGGAAAAATTAATATTGTTAAAATATCTATAATACCCGAAGCAACCTACAGGTTGATTGCAATTCTTATCACAATACTAATGACATTCTTCACAGAAATAGAAAAATAATTCCTAAAGTTCAAATGAAATCAGAAAAGACCCCCAGTAGCCAAAGCAATCTTGTGCAAAAAGAACATAGCTGTAGGCATCACACTACCTGACTTTGAAATATACTACACAGCTGTAGTAACCAAAACAGCATGGTACTGGCATAAAACCAGATACTTAGACCAATGGAACAAAATACACAGCCTAGAAATAATTCCACTCATTTATAGTCAACTGATTTTCTACAAAGGTGCCAAGAATAAATAACCAAAGAAAGGATAGTTTCTTCAATAAATGGTGTTGGAAAAACTGGATGTCCACATACAGAAGTATGAAGTTAGATCCTTATCTCTGTCCATGTGCAAAAATAAAACCAAAAAGGATTAAAGACTTAAATATGAGACTCAAAGTTGTAAAACTACTTGAAGAAAACAGGGAAAAAGCTTCATGACATTGTTCTGGTCAGTTATTATTTCAGACATGACTTCAAAAACATAGACAACAAAAGCAAAAATATACAAATGGGATTACATCAAGCTGAAAAGCCTCTGCACAGCAAAGGAAACAATAAAAAAAGTGAAGAAAGAATCTACAGAATGGGAGAAAATATTTGAAAACTATACATCTGATAAGGGTTAATATCCAAAATACATAAGGAATTCAAACAACTCAATAGCAAGAAAACAACCCAATTAAAAAATGTGGAAAAGATCTGAATAGGCATTTCTCAAAAGGAGTCATATAGATGGCCAATAGGTATATTAAAAAAGTGCTCAATATTACTATCTTGAGTATCTTGTCAATCAAAACCACAATGAGCTATCACCTCACTTCTGTTGGAGTGGGTATGATCAAAAGACAACATAGATAACAAGTCTTGGCAAGGATATGGAGTAAAGAGCACCCCTACACACTGTTTATAGGCTTGTAAATTAATACAGCCATTATGGAGGACAATGGGGGAGTTCCTCAAAATATTAAAAATAGAATTACCATGAGACCCAGTGATTCCTCTACTGGGTATGTATCCGAAGGAAATAAAATCTGTTTGTTGAAGAGACATTAACGCTCCTGTGTTTATTCCAGCACTATTCACAATAGCCAAATTATGGAATCAACCTCTGTGTCTATCAGCAGGTGATTGGATAAAGACAGTGTGGTATACATCATACACAGTGGAATACTATTTAGCCATAAAAAGTAGGAAATTGTGTAATTTGTGGCAGTATGGTTAAACCAGGAGGATATTATCTTAAGATAAATGAGCCAGGTACAGAAAGACAAATAATGTATAATCTTACTCATATGTGGAATCTTAAAAAGTTGATCTCATAGAATTAGAGATTAGAATGGTTGTTGCAGGGAGGAGGGAATGGGGAGATGTTGGTTGAAGGATGTGTAATTAAGTTAGAGAGGGGGAATAAATTCAAGATAACTATTGTATAGCATAGTTACTATAATTATGTTGTATTTTTGACAAATGCAGAGAATGGATAGTAATGTTCTCACTACAAAAGAACTATATATATAGTTCACTTTAAAATATTGTGTTGTATATGATAAATACATGTAATTTTATCTATCAATTAAAAAATTCCCAAATAATTTTCCACACCCAGCAGAGTTCACTGAAATACTCTGGGAGAATGAAACAAACTCTGGAACAGGGTAAATGGCAGACATCCATAAGATTGGAGGGAGTGCATGCTTTTAAAATTAAGTCATTATAGGATCTATAAGCAATTTCAGAAAAAAAATACCATTCTCAAAAAAAAAATTGCAAGGCTTGGCATCTTTGAACTAAGAGAATGTTGTAAGAATAGAACAAAATAAAACTGAAGGTGAATAAAATGAAGAATCATTACAGATAAACTACATTCACAATTTAAACTTAAGATAAATGCCAAACTTAAAGAATATCAGAATTCTTGTGGCTCAAACTAGTTATTGACATGGAAGATAAATATAAGAAATTAGAGCCAAATGTAATGATTATAGCAGAGAGAAAAATAGAAAAAAATAGCACTGAACACACAGATAGTAAGTTTTTAAAATCAATATAAAAAATCAGTGGCTTCCAGCATTCTGTTTAGCTTTCTCATATTATTCCTAAAATTATGTAGAGTAACAATGTGCAGATCAAACCTTGCCAAAATAGGATGAGATAAAAGGTTGGCATTAGAAGCAGACAGGTTCATTTACAGCTTAAAGTTATTTGTTCATTCACTAATTCAGGAAATAGTTTACTCCACACTATCTAGTGGGAGATAGTAAAGAGAATAAACATATAAGCAAACAAACACTAAACAAGATAGTTTCAGACAGTGATAAGTGATTTTAAAATAAAATAAAATAGGACGATAGAATAAAAAGTGAGGGAAGAGGGTATTTTAGCCAGAGTAAACAGGAAATGTCTTTCTGAGGGGTGACATTTGAGCTAAAACCTTAATGACAAAGAAAATAATTGGCATAGAGGCTTCAGGGAATAAATGAAGTGGTAGAGAGATCCTTATTTTGGACATGACTTCAAAACATAGACAACAAAAGCAAAAATATACAAATGGGATTATATCAACCTGAAAGGAAGATGTATACATAAAGGAAGAAAAGTGGCCTGTTTTGCTCTAATTTAATGACTAATAGAGAAATAGTGTACTGGTCCTAGTCAATGTGACTCTTCAGAATTATTCAGCCGTGATTTTTTTTTTTCTCAGTGTTACTGATGGAGAAACAAAAGTATGTAGCTAACAGTTATTTTCAAAGTATGGATTCTATCAAAATTGTCAACTCAAATCATAATTAGGTAAGATGATTTAGAACCACATTCTAAAATGTTGCTGACTGCATGTTCTCACTTATAAGTGGGAGTACACATGGACACAAAGAAGGAAACAGCAGACACCAGGGCTTAGATGAGAGTGGAGGGTGTGAGGAGAATGAGGATTGAAAAACTGCTTATCGGGTAAGCAGATAAGCTTACCTGGGTGACAAAATTATCTGTGCAGCAAATCCCTGTGACACGTAATTTACCCATGTAACAAACCTGCATATGTGTCCCTTGAACGTAAAAAAAAGTTGGAAAGAAAAAAAAAAAGGCGATGTTAAGCTAAAAAAAAAATGTGGTTGACTAATCAAACAATTTTTAAATTGGTTCCTGTTTTAAAGGTGATAAAAATGATCTCATTTGCATACGAATATCAGCTTCTGAATTTACCAACAGATTTGCTATAGTGTAGTGGTGGATGGTTTACCAGACAGAGTTTATGTGACTATTGAGATGGGCTCCATCATGGTTTGATGCTCAATTCTAATGCCAGATTGTTTTGAGAAGACATGTTTCATGTGCTCTTTCCAGAGACAAATCTCCTGATAGAGTAATTACATAGGATATTTGGTAAAGCTCTGGCCAGTTTGATAATTCACTACCTAAGTCCAGATAGCCTGACTGGTGAATTCTAACAAATATTTAAAGAAGGGATAATACAAAAATACTCCACAATCTTTTGCATAAAATAGAAGAGGAAAGAACCCTTCTAAATTTATTTTATGAGAACAGTATTACCTTGATACTAACACTAGACAAAGACAAGAAAAGAAAACTATAGATCAATGTCCCTCATGAATATGGATGCAAAAAGTCCTTTAAAAATGGCAAACAGAATAAAGAAACATAAAAGGAAGTATCCACCATGACCAAAAAGGATTATCTCAGTAATGCAAAAGTGGTATAGTTAATGTAACACACCATACTAATATAATAAAGGACAAGAAAATACAAGATCATCTCAAGTGATGCAGAAAAGGGATATAACAAAATGTAACACCCATTATAGATTATTAACAAATTGTAAATAGAAGGAAACTTCCCCTACCTGATGCAAAGTATTTATGAAAAACCTACAGCTAACATCATACTAACCATGAAATTCTCAATGCTCTCCATCCTAAAATCAGAATGAAAGTGAGGATGCAAGCTCTCAGTGCTTCTACTAAACATTGTATTGGAGGTCCAAGAAAGTAAAATCAGGTAGGAATAAAAATTAAAAAGCATCTAACTTGGAAGACAAAAAGTACAACTGTCTTTATTTGCAGATTACATGACCCTGTGTATGTAAAATCTTAGGAAATTTACCAAAATACCTGTTTGAATAAATAAATGAATTCAGCAAAGTCACAGGATACGCAATTGCTATGCAAAAATGAATTGCACTTCTATATACTAGCAATGGAAAATAGAAAAATAAAATTAAGAATAGAATTTCATTCACAATAGCATAAAAATAAATACTTAGGCATATATTAAGAATACAAAATATACACGCAAACAACAAAAAATTTCTGAGAAAAATACAAAAACCTAAATAAATGCTGAGATCTTCCATGTGAATGGGTTGAAAGATGGTATTGTTAAGACAGCGATTCTCCCTTCTGTCGGGGGTCCCCAGTATTACCCCTTGGTTCAGTAAATCCATAGGAAGACTCACGTGATTGAACATAGAATGTACTCATCACTATAATTTATTACAGAAAAAGGATACAAAGCAAAATTAGCAAAGGAAAAAGGCTCATGGGTCACGTATGAAGGAAAGTAGTCACAGGCTTCCAAGAGTAATTTCCTAGTAGAGTCACCCATGAGGGACTTGATTCCTCCAGCAATGAATTATGACAATATGTGTGAAATCTTGACTGCCGGGAACCCAGACCCTAAGGTTTTTATTAGAGGCTGGTCACATAGGCATCTTTTGCCTAGTATCTACCCAAATTCCAGACTCTTAGATGGAAATTGGTTGTTCATTATAAATAACAAGGTCTAAACAGTTCAGGCACAGTGACTTATTAGTTAGGCAATGGTGTGGGAACTGTAACTGAGGTGTCAGCCAAAGGCCAGCCTTGCTAATATATCTTTCTAAGTATAGCAGTCTGAAGTCTGCTATGTTAACTCTTTTCTGTACATGTCTAAATTCATCTATGGATTTAAGACCAAGCTTTGGCAAAATTCTAGTAGGCTTCTTTACAGAAATTGATGACATAATCCTAAAAATTCTGGAAATGCAAGGCACCCAGAAGGGCTAAAACAATCCTGAAGAACAAATTGAGGGAGTCACCATTTCATATTTCAAAAATTACTATAAAGCTAAAGTGATCTAGCTTAACATTGTACTGGCATAACATTAAATGCATGGATAAATGGGATGGAATTGAGAGTCCAGAAATAAACTCTTATATTTATAGTCCATTGATTTTTGACAAACGTGTCAAGACAATTTGATAGAGGAATAATAGTCTTTTCAGCAAAGGCTATTGGGACAATTCAATATCCACATACAAAAATGTAAATTTGGACCTTTTTATCATGCCATACACAAAATTTAACTCAAAATAGACAATCAACCTAACTGCAGTAGTTAAAACTATACATCTATTGGAAGAAAACATAGGAAAAAATATTCATAACCTTGGATTTGGCAGAAATTTCCAAGATACAACATCACAACTATAATTCATAAAAGAAATAGTTGGTAAACTGGACTTTATCAAAATTAAAAACCTTTGTGCCTCAGAAAACACTATTAAGACAATAAAAAGACAAGTCACAGAGGGGAAGAAAATATTTACAAACTATTTCTGATATAGTACTTGTATACAGAATCTATTAATAATGCTAACAACTCAATAATTGAAGGGAAACAATCCAATTACAAATGTATGAAATATATGAACAGGTAAAATACCTGTTCAAAGAAGATAGGCAAATATATACAAAGTTATATACAATGATATACAAAATATATAGAAATATATACAAAATAATTACATGGAATAATAAATACACGAAAAATAGTAAAGACATTGTTAGTCATTAGCAATGTATATATTCAAACAAGATACTACAAGACACCCACTAGAATGGCTGTAATCAAATGACAGAAAATAATAAATATTGGTGAAAACAGAGAAACAGGAACTCATAGACTGCTAGTAGGACCAAAAAATGGTGTTACTACTTTGGCAAACAGTTTGACAGTCTCTTAAGCAGTTTAACATAAGTTTACCAATTGAACGAAGGATTCTACTCCTAGGTCTACTCAAGATAAATGAAAACATGTATTTACAAAAATTTGCATATGGATGTCTATAGCAACATTATTCAATGACCAAAATCTGAAAACAACTCAAATATCTATAAACTAATTGACAAAAACTATGATATATCCATACAGTGGAATACTAGAGAGCAATAAACGTTGACAGAATACTCATACATACTACTATCTCAAAAACACTACTATGCAAGAGAAGCTAAGTACAAAACCCCACCCATTTTATCATTTTATTTGTAGAAAAGGTCCCAAAATGCAAATTTATAGACACAGTAAGTAGATTAGTGGTTACCTGGGGCCAGCCACAGGCATGGGGATTAACTATAAATGGATACCAGGGATCTTATCCTATGCTAATAGAAATGTCCTAAATTTGGGTTGTGGTGCTGGTTGCACAACTATGTAAATTTTCTTAAAATATCACCAAAGTGTACACTTAACATAGGTGAATTTTATGGTATGTAAGTTATAAATTAAACCTCTAATAAAGTTAAAAACAGAAAAGGTCATCCTGATGAAGATAAACTCCCACCTAGTGGCCAAGAAACATGTTTCTCCTGAATTTAGTGATTGTGGACTCAAGAGTCGTGTTAGTTGATAATAAGTGAAAAAAATGATTTGAGCATATTTGTAGGCCGTGGGAAATATTTATTAAAATGGTGACCTTGAAGGTTTTACAGTGAGAATTGTAGAATGATGGAAATGTCATCCAGTATGTCAGTGGAGCAGTTGATATCTCTAAAAAGAAAAAGTAAATAAGAATATGTAGGTGTTATTGAAAATAATATCACATGGTGAGAAACAATGTGGCATAATAGAACAAAACTGAAATCAGAATGTTTGGATTTAAATTTGTGTCTATACTTTTGTCTCTCATAATGTCATATAGTTGTAAGAATATACGCATGTAGTCTTTTCAGATTGGCTTCTTTCAATTACCAACATATTATTTATAGTTCATCTATGTTCTATAGCTATAGTTCATGGCTTGGTAGCTAATTGCTTTTTATAGCTGGATATTATTCAATTATATGAATGTACCAGAGTTTATGTATATATTTATCTGTTGAAAGACATTTCATTTACTTCCCAATTTTGGCAATTATAAATAAATCTGTAATAAACCTTTAAAAAATAAAAAATTCCATTACCCATCTTGTCAAGTCACATTATAGGCTCGCAATTTCCTAACTTTAAAAACAGTGTTTGTTCTAATTATTTAACAGATATATATTTGGGGTGCAATGTATTTGAAAATTGTTTTTTGGAAATATGCTAATTCAGTAAGCTATTCTTTTTTATAATACATTTTATTTGAGATTGCCACAGATTTCTGGACAGACACACACACATGCACACACATGAATAAGCAAAAAATAATAGATTGACCCTGAAAAAAGCATAATTTTCAAAAAGTTATAAGGGCTACTCTCATAATATACAATTAATGTGTCAGAGTTTTATTCAACTCATTAATGAGGGAACTAGGAAGAATAATAGGCTTGTTCAAGAGTAAGTAACAAAACTAGATAAATAGGATTTGGAAACAAAAGAATGTTAGCATAATATTGCTATGTTCAAATATTTTCCTGTGGTTAATATCCACAGGAAAAAAACAATAACTTATTTGGTTGTCTTTTCTAAATGACAGGAATTATTTCCTATTCTATCAGACAAAAACCTAAAAGTTAATATGTAACTTCACAAAGTCTATGACAATTAATCAATATTTCTTAGTTTCATTACTTTTTTTCTAGCCTCTATTTCATTTATTTCTGTTCTTATCTTTACTTCCTTTTTTCTACTAACTTTGGATTTTGCTTTTTCTAGTCCCTTGAGGTGTAATTACATTAGGTTGATTATTTGATATCTTTCTTCTTTTTTGATGTAGATATTTATTGTTATAAACTTCCCCACTGGAATGATTTTTGCTGCATCTGATAAGTTTTAGTATATTGTGTGACTATTATTGTTTGTATCAACATATTTCAAAATATTTTTACATTTTCATTTTAAGTTCTTCTTTGATCCATTGATTGTTCAGCAGTATGTTGCTTAATTTTCATATACTTGTAAAATTTCCAAATTCCAAGTCCTGTTATTGACTTCTTGTTTTATATCAATGTGGTGAGAAAGATACTTGATACTATTTCAATCATTTTAAATTTTCTAAGACTTATTTTGCTGCCTGACATATGATCTATCCTGGAGCATATTTCATGTGTTCTTGAGAAAAATACATATTCTGTTGCTATTAGGTCCATTTGGTCTAAAGTGTAGTTGGAGTCTGATGTTTTCTTATTAATTTTCTGTGTGGATTATCTGTCTGTTGTTGAAAGTGGAATATTGAAGTCCATTATGATTATTGTATTACAGTATCTCTCTTCTTTAAAATCTATTAATATTGATATATACCATATTTTATATATTGTATATATTATACACACACAATTACTACTAGACCTCAGAAATGAGGTTTATGGCAACAAAATGATAGTGGGGACTTCAATACTCCACTGAGAGCACTAGAAAGGTCCAAGACAGAAAGTCAACAAAGAAACAATGGACTTAAAGTATACCCTAGAACAAATGGACTTAACACATATTTACAGAACATTCTACCCAACAACTGCAGAATGTACATTCTGTTCATCAGCACATGGAACATACTGCAAGATAGACCATATGATAGACCACAAAACAAGTCTCAATAAATATAAGAAAATCGAAATCATTATCAAGTACTCTCTCAGACCACAGTGCAATACAATTGGAAATCAACTTCAAAAGGAATCCTCAAAACCATGCAAATATATCAAGTTGAATAACCTGCTCCTGAATGATCATTGGGTCACCAGTGAAATCAAGATGGAAATTTAAAAATTTTTTGAACTGAATGGTAATAATACACAACCTATCAAAACCTCTGGGATACAGCAAAAGCAGTGCTAAGAGGAAAGTTCACAGCATTAAATGGCTACATCAAAAAGTCTGAAAGAGTACAAATAGGCAATCTAAGGTCACACCTCAAAAAACTCAGAAAACAAGAACAAACCAAATCCAACCCCAGCAGAAAAAGAGAAATAACAAAGATCAGAGCAGAACTAAATGAAATTGAAATAAAAAAATACAAAAAATAAATGAAACAAAAAATTGGTTCTTTGAAAAGATAAACAAATACGGTAGACCGTTAGTGAGATTAACCAAGAAAAGAAGAGAGAAGATCCAAATAACCTCAATTAGAAACAAAATAGGAGACATTACAACTGATATTACAGACATACAAAAGATAATTCAAGGCTACTATATGTGCAAAACTAGAAAACCTAGAGGAGACAGATATGTGCAAAAACTAGAAAACCTAGAGGAGACAGATAAATTCCCGGAAATATACAACCCTCCTAGATTAAACCAGAAAGAAATAGAAGCTCTGAACAGATCGATAATGAGTATCAAGATTCAAACAGTAATAAAAAAAATGCCAACAAAAAAAAGTTCAGGACCACATGGATTCACAACTGAATTCTTTCAGACATTGAAAGAATTGGTGCCAATCCTACTGAAACTATTCCAAAAGATAGAGAAAGAGGGAATCCTCCCTAAATCATTCTATTAAGCCAGTATTACCCTAATACCAAAACCAGGAAAGGACGTAACATAAAAAGAAAACTACAGACCAATATCACTGATGAACATAGAAGCAAAAATCCTCAGCTCAATACTAGATAAATGAATTCAACAGCATATTAAAAAGATAATCTACCATGATCAAGCGGGTTTTAAACAAGGGATGCAGGGATGGTTTCACATACAAAGTCAACAAATGTAATATACTACATAAACAGAAGTGAAAACAAAAATCATATGATCCTCAATAGATGCATAAAAGCATTTGACAAAATCCAGCATTCTTTTATGATTAAGACT